>NC_133785.1:31501047-31618547 GCF_003597395.2 Chelonoidis abingdonii | reverse complement strand
AGCGATGTCCCTTGACAAGAGGGTCTTTTGAAATGCACGGTAAAGACCCAATGGGCTAAATGTTCCAAGTGGCACAATTCCATCTCTTATCCAAGGGGTGAATTTGGACCAAACTCTTTTAAAGGAAAATAACGGGCTTGAGTGCACAGAAGGTTCACAGAAATACTTTATACAATGCCTAGCTTAAGTTAAGACCAAGCCAAAAATAATACTTATATTTCTTGCTGTATACAGATTATGCTGCTTGTCAAGAGCTAGTCAGGAATTCAGGAGTACAAAGTATGGACATGAAATCCCTTAGTTGGACTGTTTTTTAGAATTGTCTAGAACATGGTGGGAAATAATAATGCTGTTGTGGAAGAAATTACTGAGTAATGACCTGCTGGGAAGATGCCCTTATGTTTCATTAGAATAGTAATTAGACTTGGGGCAATCTTAGGAGAAACTATCTAAGGAGAAAGCATACTATGGTTCCTAAATCAATGAGCCCAAGGCAATCTTGAATAAAGTCAATAGGCCAAAAAAATGAGCCCTATAAAAATACTATTTTGAGGCTCACTAAGGCTGAATGTCAACATACAAATAATCCAGTTATTTGTGGTTATGAAATTTGTTATTATGAACATCCTATTGATCAGTTGTGTTCTCCTCCTCTCTTCCTTTACAGTCCCATGTGGTGGGGAGGTTGATTTCTGCTTATTAAATAATAATTTTTATTTAAATCATGTTTCAGGAGGATAAAATCACTCTTCCCTCCTCTCTTATTTAAAAAAAAAAAATCCCTGCACTTCATAGCCCTGCAAGCCATACTCTATCCACCATTCAGGGAAAGAGTATGTGGAGGTGTATGACGGTCAGGGGATGGATGACAGATAGATGTAAACTCTGCCAGCTATTCCAGAGTAGCTATTTCTGCTAAAAACAGACTGGTGGTGAAATAATTAATTATTCTGATAGTCAAACTTGCATCATTTGGCTTCAGTGTTAACCCTCTATGCTGAATAGGACAGTTCATAAACTTCTTAGAGCTACTGTGTCCGATGTCATCTGCCAAATTAGGAAGATAGCATTTCAGGGGTTAGTACTCAGAAGTTTGTCTCTGCAATCAGGCAGGCTAGAAATGCACTTTAAATAAAAATTTTAATTCTCCTGTAACTGATGGGGCCACCAGAGAAGTACTGGTGTGGCGTGTACCACCACCAAAGACTGGCTCACCGTTGCCAGATCCTTGTCTGTCTTCACCCAGCAAAATGAAAATTATATTCAGAATATTTGCAGCAGTCCAGTGAGTTCTCGTGCTTGTAAATCTCCATTCCTTACAACATCAGTGTTTGGGTATTTGTTCTGGGCCTAATGGCCAACATCAGACTTCAGTTCCAGTCAAGTCTTGAAAGAGCACAAAGTTTCATGGGGCTTGTCAGTGTTTAGTAAGGGTATGTCTACACTGCAATTAGGCACCTGCAACTGGCCCATGCCAGCTGACTCAGGTTCATGGGGCTTGGGCTAAGGGACTGTTAAACTGCAGTGTAGATGTTTGGGCTCAGGCTGGAGCCCAGTCTCTAGGATCCTGCAAGGCGGGAGGGTCACACAAGAATATCTACACTCCAATTAAACAGCCCCTTAGCCTGAACCTCACCAGCCCCAGTCAGCTGGCATAGACCTGCCATCGGCGTCCAATTGCAGTGTGGACATACCCTAAAGGGCCCAAATACTTGCGGCACCCCACTTCAGTACTAACAAAAGAAGCTGATATACCATGTCTCTTTTGCACTTTATTTCCTAAGTAAAAATATGTATATAGCCCAGAGACAGGAGAAAAGCAGCAGATAACTGACTACGAAACAAATCAATGTAGTTCCTATTGTTGTTTATGTAACAAGCCTTGCAGAATTGCATACCAATGTATGTATTAGGGTTCAACCAAAGGGGTTGATTCTGAACGTATGATTTTCACAGAAGTTATAACGCCATTTAATTCAATGGAGTTACGTCTGATGCACTCTGTGGTAAGTGAGATCAGAGTCAGGCACAAAATGTTTTTAGAAGTTCCAGTACTGCATAAATGACCAAAAAAATATAAGAACTTGACAAGGAAGCTACACTGAATTATTATAATCTCGTATATTAAGAGTTTTATAATAATGTTATATACAGACTAATATATATCGATTACCTCAAAATCTGAAGCATTAGGTTTCAGACTATTTCAGGTCAAACGTGTACTGCTTAAAAATTCCTGTTAAAAATACGAAAACATGCCAAACATGGAAAAGTGAACAACTGTATAAAAAGTGAGGCAAAGTATTACTAATGTCTGCCAACTGGCATTATTCACAAGTCTCATCAATCACACATGAGCAACGGACATAGCTGTGGACCAAGCCAACTGAAACCCACCTCTCCTATAACTTCTTGTCTTGTAAATTGTCTTGTTTGTGGATAGAAGTCCATTCTATTGTGCAAGGATTTCATTTAGTTCTATTTGTCTGTAGTTTACTCTAACAAATCATGTTTCAACTGACTATAAAGGGGGAGAAAGGAAATGACCCAGTCAATTAAAACATTTTTATCTCTATTTATAACTCTACGAACCTATCAACAATGCAAAAATTAGTATTTTATTCTGAAGCATTTATAGTTATTCTATATTTGAACCATAATAAATTACATCCAATTTTTTTACAAAAATTATAACTGACATGCTGTCAGAGCTATACATGTACAACCCTAGAAATATACATAATACTTTGAAAGCTGTCACATTCAGTACAGTTGTAAACATCACCCTGGGTTACTAAACTGTTATCTTTAGGTTTACTTGTTCAGATAAACCATGGAATCTTAGCACATTTTAACCAGGGAGAAAATAAATTCTCCCTCAAAAAGTTACATGGTAGTTTTCTCACACATGCTTAAATGCCCTATGTACTACCCTCAGATCACATTCGGATTCCTGATATAAAATCCACATGCTGATTCCCAATTCACTCACAGCTTGAGGCTAGTTACTTAATCTCACTGTGCCTCAGTTTCCTCACTGCAACTCGCAACCCAAAAGGATCAGGTCATATTAATTATTTTTAAAGCATATTGAAAGCCTGAGATTAAAAGGTTAAAGAAATGCAACATAACTCTATATTATTATTTTTATATTATAGGAGAATATTCCCTTATAAAAAAGTTATATAGAATAAGAGGAAGTGATACCCTTTTTGTATGTTTGTTGAATTATCCTGTAGATACAGTGGTTCTTAACCTGGGATGCATGCACTCTCTGAGGGTGTGAGATTCCCTTTCTGGGTGTGCGAGACATGCCAGATTTTTTTAATAGGTAAATCATCGAAAACACAAATTAAGCACAGACACATAAGTACAACTACTTTGTTTTATCAAACCTATGTATTTATTAACACTATACATTTTTTAACGATTACTGTAATACACAAACAAAAAATATATCTAGGTTTAAAGAACTGACCTACTTCAATGATTTTTGATAAGTGTGAGAACATATTTTGATTTTTGATAAGGGGTGCGAGGACATATTTTGAGAACCAAAGGGGTTCAGGCTGAAGTAAAGAAGCACTGCTATAGAATATAATAGAGAATTGTAGCCATGCTATAGAAAACTTTAGTATGATTCAAAAGCCTATAGAAAATTTACTATTGTCTATTATGTTCTAGAGGAGTGGTTCTCAATCAGGAGTACGTGTACCCCAGAGGGTACACAGAGGTCTTCCAAGGGGTACATCAACTCATCTAGATCAGTGTTTCTCAACCCAGGGGGAGTCTCAGGATGGGATTGGGGGAGTTGCACGTGCAGGTCAGGTATTAGGGGTGGTAAGCAGGGCACATAGGGGTACAGTAGTCTGAAAAGGGTGAGAACCAGTTCTAGAGAACTTTTATATAAGAGTACCTCAACAGTTGTACACATTCATATTCTATTTCAATAGAAGAAACCAACTTTTAAGAAATTTAAGAGTGGCTCAGACAAACACTGACTAGAAATGTAATTGGTTTATTAATGACAATACATTCCATTATGGCCCTGTCTGCATAAGATTTCAAAGACTGTTAGGCAGAGCTGTTATTAAACTGGAGCATGAACTGAGAAACTTTTTTGCATCTCTGTCTACATAGCAGTTTTGGCCACAATCCTGGAATGAGGTCTCTGTGAGCAGACTTCTGCACCTGCAGGAACCCCATTGACTTCAGTGGGGTTCCAAACGGGCACAGGAGTCCTCCCCTATGGAGCTCAGTGGAAAAAAAGTGTGTTTGTCAGCACCTTTTTAGAAAGAACTGGGTTTAAACATGCTTTTGGCTAACATGGTTTGAACTCCAGTATAGACAGGATCTTATTTACGTAAATCTTTCATACTGAGGGATCCCAAAGCACTTTATAAACTGCAAATACTTTTGCACATATTCAGCTTTGCCCAGATTATTCACATGGGTAAGGTCAAGTACACCTGTATGTGTTTTCAGGATCAGAGTCTATGTATATAGGAGCCATTCATCCAAAGGGCAGGCAGTTAAAAAACACTAGAAAGAGTAATACAATAAAGAGAAAACTATACTTTTGTTAGAGCTAATCCTGAGGACTTACTAGAAACAAAAAAATAAGCTTAAATAGAACATTTTGAAAAGAAAGAACACTATGGAGATCAAAGAATACACGTGTAACATGCTCGCAGTGTGTCATGTCCCTCTAGTGGTTAGTCTACCTAGAGGATAAGAGCCTGCTACTGCTAACAGCTAATGAGGTTACTCTTTTTAGCTCAAGCGTAGAGGTCTACATAGTAGAAAGCACTTCGTACAGCAAAGGTCAAATTTTGGTTCCACTGAAGAGCTAACGACATCATCCCTATTAAAACATTATTATTACTATTAATTGTTGGTATTCCTCTAGTGGCCAATGGACCCAAACAAGGTCAGGGCCCTATTGTGCTAGCACAGTCTACACCTATAGAATAGAAGACACTATTCTGCATCAAAGACCAGACACTTATTATACCATACATGGTTGTTACTTTTTTTTTGCTGTTATTACAGATAATTGTCTAGTCTCTTTGATCAGTCTGAGTACAGCATACATTATCCTTCTCTTATTGATGTAAATGTTTAGATTAGGTAACATTTCATTCCACATTGAATGATACCATAATCCTCCTCATTCTTTTTTCTTCATCATAAATATTTAGTTTGTTTTTAGCTTGTGGGACTAAACATGACATCGTTTTCATTACCAAGAAATCCCCTCCCTCCCTTTTCTTCTCCTGTAAGATCCCTGGTCCCCAGGCAGTACTCTGCCTCCCAGAACATGCTAATATTGCTTGCATTACTGCAGGATTACTATCGTGAAGTATACACTTGGTATTATAATTCATAATGTTGCTTTAAAAGATTAACCACTCCCACGGCTGTGTCTGGTAATTACAGAGCAGAATTTTATATAACAAAGACTGGTGTGCGCAAAATGACTGGCAAAGAGAGATTTTTTTTTACCTTGCTCAAGGAAAACAAGATGCAAAATTGATATAGCAGGATGAGATGGGTCTAACATTTCCTCTCAGCAATGTAAGGGTGTGGAAGATACGCCCCCCACCCTTTTTTTTTTTTTTAAACACAAAGGAGATGGCACACAGGCCTCTTGAATTTCATATCCAGACTGATGCAAATGGTGCTCCCCAGCTCAGATGGGCTACCACGAGCAAATGTGAAATCATTAATGTACCATCCAGAGGTTTCCCGGGAGGCAACTGTGCTGGTGAAAGAATAATAGTTAGCTCAGACTGTCAAGGTTCATTTTTTTTTATAACTCCAGTCCTCCCCTGATGTCATCTAATGGTTTCTTGAAAGACCAAAATGTTTTTGCATTAACAACATTACCCATTGTGCTTCAGTTAAATGCATTTTGATGTCAGACATATGCCTGGTTCAAAAATACTGGCTACCCACTTCTCACTATCCCTCAAGGGAGAGTAGCCAGATCTAGTTTAATCTGCCAAAGAGGCAGGATGGGTTCTTAGAAGATAAAGAATACAAAGTTACATTAATATATGGAACCCTTGTTTCACTTTTACTGAGGGAGTCTGGAAATGGTCTCATTGTTAAATTAAAAGATCATTTGTTTGTTTGCATTGATTTTGAGGCCATGGGGAGCTTGCTAATTCAACCCATTTGTTACCTGAAAAGTGCAACACAAACCAATTATCCAAAAATGACACTGGCATTGTACCAAGTGTTGTTTCATCAGCACTTATCAAGTTCCATGTTGAGAAGAAGACAGCCCCTAAAGTAATAAAGGCGGATCTCCTCTTCGATCTCTCACTCCTTGGGTTGTCAGAAACTGTGTGAAGATTACAGATTAGGCACTCAGTGGAGGAGTAACTCACATCACTTGGTGTCTGCTAAATGAAAGCAACATTTAAGGGCTGCTAGATTATAGAGCAACACTTATGGGTTATCCAGTCTTCCACAGTTGTTAAATCTCAGAGTCTGAGCAAAAGCCCATTGAAATCAGTGGTATCGTTCCATGAATTTGATTGGACTTTGGATCAGGTCTCAATGGAGAATGATAACTCTTTAGAGCTTTTTTTGAATCATCCTCTAGACTTTTATACAGAATTATGTCCCTACTATAGAATTCTTCATTATGGGAAATGATTTGTTTTAGTGACTGGCTTGAGTTAACCAGATGCACAAGTGACACATAAGGTTTGGCACTGTGTGCTGGAGGCGGGGATTAGACTTACCGAGACCCAAAGAGAGGTTTCCTTTGGATCTGTCAATGATTAAATAATGCTCTGTCAATCATTAAAGGTCCCTGAGAGCAATCTTGCTAGGGACCTACTTTTCTTCCTCTGACTGTCATCCTATATTGGAAGAAAACCTTTCACAGGTAGCACCAGCTTTAGGTGCGTTCATTCCTGTTTTCTCTACATTTGCCCCTTTAAATACCTTTTCAGTGGAAAAGAATAGTGGGGCCTTGATGTTCAAAAATATTACTGGGTTTCTCAGTTTGGCATCCAGCAACCTAGAATGTGTCTCCTGCTGTAGATGGGCCTAAGTGTAGATGTATCAATATAGATTGCAGGGTTGTCATAACTCACTCATTTCCTTTTTTCAAATAGAAGAAAATACACTTTAACGTATCTGTTGTATCTGTCAAGACTTCTCATTTGTCAAACTATTAGTGGTCCCACTGTCAACATAAATAAATCTGTCCATAAATCTTGACAGGTATAATCATTTGTTGCATTTGAAAGGCAAGTCTCTAACATTAGACCCTTTTTGATTCCTAACTTGATTATCTTTAAAGAAAGACATTTCAGATGCCTTCTGAATCTGGCCTCTGTCAAATGATTTCATAACTCCTGCTGAGTTATCGACTCTTATGAAGTTAGCCATGGCATGGCCCCTGCTGTCACCTGTCTTGAATACTACATGGACTATTGGCAGACATAACAGGCTTGAGGCCTGATCCTGAAAACACCTATGTGTGTGCTTCTTACATTGTGTTCTTTGTTTTTTTACTGTTGGACTTTTAATTTCCATACCGAACCACTTTTTTGGCATCAATTTTTCTTTCTTTACTGCTGGGAGACTGACTTAAAGAATATTCTTTGAAGCTATTCCATCTGGACCCACTAGTTCTTTTCTCATTGATGTCATTGGCAAACAATACCTATACAAGAAAATTAAGCCTGTACTGTGACTATTTAAATATGGGTTTGTATAAACCAGGGGTGAAAGTAAGCCGGTTTGGTCCGGTCCGGCATACCGGCAAGAGCCAGTACGCCGTGCCGGACCACACCGGCTGCTGTGGTGGGAATTTAAATGGCTCAGGGCTCCCTGCAGCAGTGGGAGCTCCGGGCCCTTTAAATCCATGCCCGAGCTCGGCTGCCAGGCTGGGGCCGGGATTTAAAGGGCCTGGAGGTCCGCTGCGGCCAAGTCCCGGGCCCTTTAATTTGCTTCTGAGCCCCAGGGGCTCCCAGCCACCTCTGCAGCTGGGAGCCCCCGGTTGATTTAAAGGCCTTGGGGCTCCCAGCCAAAGCTGTTGCCCTAGGGCCTTTAAATCTCAAGAGGCCCCGCCTCTTCTGGTTGAGGCCACACCTCTTCCGGATGAGGCCACACCCCCTCAGGACTCCAGCAGTACCGGTAAGTCCTGTAAATTACTTTCACCCCTGGTATAAACTGATAGAATTCCAAAATACCTACACGCATGCTATGTAATCTCACCCGCTGTTCCCAGGCAGCCTGATTCAGGAATACACTATTTGCGCAGCTACAGTATTCCAAGGCACACACAAAATGACCATATTTCCTTGGTTTTGTGGATCCATGGTTGAATCTTATCACTTTAATGTTGATTTTTAAGAACTTAATTACCTAATTTTTGATAAACAGTTAACCATTCTGATTATTTGAATGGGTATCAGCAACAATGAGAGAGAGTCACAAAAACTAAACATATGGCAGCAAGCTTTTGATACAGTCCAGATTCACTGTGAAACACGCAATGAAAATTCACTACCATGCGCCCGTGTTCTTTCTTTTCTCTGTGTGTGTGTGATAAGTGTTGAGCATTTTCATCTGATAATAAAAGTAGGAAAAGACACAGAAATACAAAATATTTCATCCACTCTTTGGCATACAATGGCCCCGTTTCTCTTTCATGCTGGGGCAAATCAGATAAAACTGCATGGAAGTCAATGACGTTACACAAGTGCAAAATTAGAGTGGCTCTAATTTACACCCAGTTGCCTTAGGGTCCCATCTTGCAGTCAGGAATAATTACAGTGCAACAGAACCCATTTTTTCCTAGCCATACCCACTAATGCCAGGACCTTCCAGGGGTTTTATAAAGCAACTACACTGGTTCCTATGATACCCAAGGATTCCCCCCGCATTGGGGAAATTCCCAGGTAGCTGGTTAAGATCATGCAAAGAGTCTACATTGCAGCTCGGTCCAGCCCCTTAATCTCACATTGGCCTTTGGTTATTTAAACATTTCTGCTCATAGATCCCAATCCTGGAACCTGACAAACGTTTAACTCGATCTGGTTCTCACTGCAGCTGAAGGTACTCAGGCCTTTAGAGGGGGAGGTTTTAGATGCCAGTGTGAGTATCCAGCTGTAGGGTATAGGCAATCTATGTAGATGACCACATTTGAAAATTAGCTAACGAATGCATGAAGTGCTCAGTTTCCAAATGCATGAAGAACTCAGTTTCTCTCTTTCCCCATCTAGCCATAACTTCAAACTAGCATTGCTCTGCTGTGGCACAGGTCCTTTACTTGACAAATTCTAGGCAAACTTTAGGCTTATGAATTCTTAAAAGACTAATTTCTAAGCAGGTACTACAGCTTTATAAGCTCTTGGCCGTTCACATGGTATTCCCCATTTTTGTCAGCAAATCTTCCCCCCTCAAACTAAATTTTTGATGAGCAGGGGGAAAAAAGTGTGTGTAATCTGAATGATTATTTCACAGATGATCCCTATTGTACCTGGCCTTTTAATATTTTGTACACAAACATCACATGCTAAGATGTGTCAACAATGCATTTAGGAAGCAGCCTTTAGATCAGGTTCCTATTTGAATCACAATCCTCAATGCACGCTATTATTAAACAGCAATACTTTCTATGTTAAACTACAACATAGAATAAAACCTCATTGGACAGAACAACATGCCAGGGCCACAGAATTGTGTATGTCTGCCACATGCCCATGTGATGATGTGAGAGGGATTTTGATCTCTCTTTAATCTCCAAGGAAGAAAACCCATGGAACATGTTAATGACAATTGTGTACTAATGTCTTTGTTTAGCTGGAAGACATGGCCTTTTCTTTCTTTTTCTATCAATGCTTGCTGTGAAATCAACCTTCCTTGGGTCTCACAGTTGCTGTTTCTGAGTCTCCCTTTCAAAGGTTCTGAGTACTACAGCTTCTCTTGAGGCTGATTGGTCCTACTTTGTCAAGTAACAGACTAGCATTACCTTCAAAGACAAAGTTCATTGCTTCTAGAGCAGTGGTCCTCAGATAGTGGGGCATGCCTCCCCTAGGGGGACATGAAGGAACATTTGCAGGGGATGGCTGGGAGGGAGCACCACCCAGTCCCACTCTGCCCCCAGCTCTTCTCCAGCCCTGGCTCCAGCCACAGCCACAGGTCTGGCCCCAACCTTGGCCACCAGCTCTTGGCTCCACTCCCAGCTGCAACTCCCGGCCCCGATCACAGCCCTGCTCCCAGCTGAGGCGCCAGCTGCAGCGCCAGCCGCAGCACCAGCCCCGATCACAGCCCCAGCTCCCAACCGTGGCTCCCAGGGGGGTGTGGACTAGGTAAGGAGGAGTGCGGACAAAAAAGTTTTAGGACCACTGTTCTTGAGAATAGCAACATATTCTGAGATACTTCCTTTATTAGCTTACTTGGAAACAGAGAGAGCCTCAGACCAAAAAGTCACTTCCAAAGTCCCCCTAGAGTTTGTGGCAACTGGGATCTGCACCCAGATCTGGATCTGAATGTTATGGCTTGACCTACCTGTTCCAAGAATGGGAGGAACCAAAAAATTCAGATGCAAACTAGCTCCTAACTTTAGTGAGTTCAAAACACAGACTCAGCTCCTGATTCAAATGTTGCAGTTTGCTTCCATCTCTACTTAGAACATAAAATGTATGTTGTGTGATACAGCATGGCCAGAGGGCAGCATAAGAGTGTTAGCAGGGGGCCTTATTCCCTGCCAAGGGAGGAAGGTTTGCTTTAGATTAACTAGAACAGCTGTGGCCAATTAGAGCACCTGACTCCAGTTAGAGCACCTGACTCCAGTCATGGGATATAAACCCCTGCTTCAGTCAGACAGGGGGTGGTAGTTGAAGGAGAAAGGTTGGATTGGAGCAGAGTGCAGATTGCAGAAGAGAAGAGTTTGTCAAGAGAGAAATAGAAGGTTTGGAGGAGTGCTGCGGTGGATTGGGAAGCCCAACAGAAACCCTAGGTAAGGGGCACCAGGCTTGTATAGAAGAGAGGCGAGAAGCCCTTCACAAGCTGACGGGTATGAGAGGGAAGTAACCCAGGGGAAGAAACCGCTAGTCAAGTGGTTCACCACAACCCCAGGGCCCCTGGGTTGGGACCTGGAGTAGAGGGCGGGCCCAGGTCCCTCCCTCTCCACTCCCCTCCTCCAAGGACACTAGGGGAGTGATTAAGAACTGGTTCAGAGGCAAGCAATATCGCCCTGAACCTACCCCAGAGAAGAGAAAGCGCGAGACCCAGAGAACAATACCGGCAATTTGCCACAGTTGTTAGAGGGGAAAAAATATAACATCTTTTCCATGTTTGAGCTAAGAATGCCTTTTTTTTTCCTGTAGGCTGTCAACACAACTTCAAACGCATGCAGCCTGTCCAATCTGACAGACAATTTGCATATTTGTGGAATGCTCATTCCAAGTTACTGTTATAGTTGTACATGAAAACAGTAGTAAGTTTGAAGGATTAAAGGTGGAAATGTATCCCACTCAGGCATGTTTAAAGATCAAGGATTAGATCCACTAACATATCTAGGAGCCTAACTGTCACTTAGGCAGTTTTTTAAATCCAAAATTTAGATCCTCAAAAACCCTGCCTTATCCAGCAAGTGCCTAAAGTCCCTAGGTTTCTGCTGGTAAAGTCCTCTGGGCTGCCTAAGCCCTGGCATCATCAAACTGCTTGGCACCCAAGTCTCACGTAAGCCCTGAAGGGATTCTCAGGCATTCCTCCGCCTGGCTTGCCTGTTAGGCCTGATTCAGCACCTGTGCTCAGAGGCTACCTACTGGATTGGGCCACATGCAAAATGGAGGAGATGGTGGTGGCGCAGCTGCTGCTAATTGGAGCACTCACCCAGGATGTGGGAGACCTGACTAATGCCTGATGCAGAGCAAGGACTTGAACCCAGGTATTCTAGCTCCCAGGTGATGCCCAAACCCCTGGGCTCTTGACTATAAAGGGGACAGCAGCATCACCCATCCTCTTCATTTTTTTTTTGTTGTTACAAGAAAGGATGACCCAATTTAGGGACCTAACTCCAGGAAAGGGTTCATGGCTGTGAATTCTGAATGGAGAGATGTGCTTCCTTCCATCCCAGACATAGGCACCTACCTCCCTTTGGCAGGGGATGGAATAAAAGACCCAAAGAGTCAAAGATGTTACCATTAGCCTGAAGTTGTCCAACATTCAACAGGATTAAACACAGTTCAGGGTTTGGTATGCAAAGACCTCAGCCAGCTCAGTACCATGGAAAACCCACCGTTACAAATCCTTTTAACCTTTTATTAAAGATATGGGAGGTGGAGGGAGGAGGAAGAAACAGTTACAGCATTTGAAATGTAAAGTAAGGTTTTCATTTTAACAACATCACTTGTTGCCTTTCCCTTTATCTGTAAAGAATTTATATAGGGGGAAACCCCTTGTTTGACAGTCTATTTGAAGGTATTAAAGATGGTAATAATTGTCCTTCTGGGTAAAGATAAATTAGTTGAGATGGGTTGGAGCTATCGTCGTTGCTGTTGTTCAAGATCGATTCCATTTCCTAGAAGACAAAACCAGACAAACACACAAAGAGGAAAGAAAATAACAGCAAAGAGAGAAAATGCAGCTTCTGTCTCTGGTGTTGATTCTCACTTGTAACTTCACTGCTGGAAAAATACAGGCACTGCACATGGTCCAAGACTTGGTAAATTTGTACCAGCATCAAGCTATTTAGGGCATTGCTTTTAGTTGCTGCTTTCTGGCCACAGGCTTACAGCAGTGTTGCAAAACATGCTGTCTTGGCTGGCTAAGTCAGACTTTTACTAGACAGAAGGGAAAAAGAGAAGGTTAGGAGAGAGAAGAAATAAGGTGGGGCAGGAAAAGAACACAAGGAGGGGGAAATGTGAGAGACTCACAGTGTCACATCCCTGGTGGTGTTCAGGATTTAGCTGAAGCCAGCGGAAGTGTCAATGTCATCTAGTTCCCTCTTTCTGGCCTGCTCTGGTCAGGAAGTCTTTTAGATTTAGGATAAAGAAGGCCCAGGGTTCTAAGCGATAGCGGAGGGGGGTGGAAGCCCTGATGGTGAAACCTCTTTCCCTTCTCATCTTTTAGTCAGCCAGCCTCCCGGTAAGCAGCTATCCCAACAAGTCTCTTTTTGAGGCCTCTAGAAGGGGACCGTTGGGTGGAACAGCCCATTCTCTCATCATTTTGTCCGCCAGTTAGACCTAATTTCTGACACATCAATTTTGGTTAACTGATTTCAGTCTCATGCTGTTCTTGTTAACCAGGCATGATCTTAACCCAGTCCTTGAAATATATCCGGAGGTCTTATTGTTTGTATTAATTCACTTCGTCTCCATTTTGCAACTTTTCCCATCAGCGTATATTATTATAGGTCACTGTGACATCTTATGAACTTACACTCACCTTCGACAGCGGAGCTCACAAGTAGGTAGGCCCAATTACCACCACAGGGCTTAGGCCACACCTCTCTACTCGGCATTTAAGTGGTTCCCTGCTAAGAGTGCTAGCTCCCATTCTGAGACTCCTAGCTCTCTGAGGTGTTGTACAGGAAGCATGGGTGCCTAACTCAGGGCTATGGGTTCCAGGAGACAGCGGGGTGCCTAAACATTATTACAGCACTGAATCTAAGTACCCTGTGTATATCTAGCCTCAAGGCAGCACAACCATAGATGACAGAAAAATAACTGCTGCTTTGTCATTTGGAAAACATAACAAAAATAATAAAACTCCAACTGTTTGCTAGGACTCTGATGTTTCAAGACTTTATAACTGCTAATTCCCACAGCAAGGAGACAGCAAATCTAGTGGCTAGAGAATGTTACTGGGAGTCGAGCGCTACAGAGGTACAAGCTCTTTCAGGCAGGCGCTTCTTTTTGTTCTGCGTTTGATCTGGTCCATAACAGAAGCTTCTAGGCACACCACAGTATAAATAAATAAACTCAATTAAATCAAATAACAATTTCTAACTCCAAGTGTGCCACTCTCACTGTATGACCTTGGGCAAGTAATTCAGGACAAATCTAAGTGTCTACAACTAGGCTATTGAATCCATCCTTAGGCACCTACATAGAAGTGGTCTGGTGTTCAGTCACTCTAAAGTTAATAGGAGTAGCAGGTGTTCAGCAAATTTGCAGATCAGACCACTTCTGTTTAGGTGCCTGAATATCTATTTAGGAGCCTAGCATTGGAAACGCAGGTTTGAAAATGCTGCTGTTAATCTCTTTGTGCCTTAGTTTCCACATATATAAACTGAAAATAAAATTCATTGCATTCACTTTTATAAAGTGCTTTATCAATATCTAGTCCCCTTCCACATGATGATTCCAAAGTATTTTTATTTATTTATCCCTTATTCAGACATAACTTCAGTAAGACTTTAGGTTTTGGCCCATTATTATACTTCAGGCATTGCTGAAACAGCACAGCCAACACTTTCTTGGAATCTTTGATCCAACCACGAATCTTTCTTTGATTCAAAAATGCTTTGGTCAACTTCTTTTGTACATTGTTGCATGTTTCTGTTTTTCCTGGGTTGGGTAAAATGAACTGGAAAAGCCACTGAAAATCTAGGAATCACGTACTGCAAATCTCTTGGAAACACCTACATTAATGAAATTCCCAGACCAGATTCCAGTCTGAACAGACTCAGACAACCATCCAAAGTGAACTACCAGACTTTTAGAGATTCATCCATCACTTACAATATACGATTAAGATTTTCAAAGCAGTTTACAGGAGTTCAGCAATGCACCAAAATTCTGTTAAAGTTCAACAGGGTTTGAGTAAATAACACTCTGAGGCTGCTTTAAAAATCACATTTTGAAAGCATAGCCTGGGGTTTTCAAAGACCTTAGGCCACCATTTACAAATGTAGATGGCTACGTTAGTCATCAGCAATATGTATATTTGGGCACCTAAATAGAAGTGACCCAATTTCCAGAGGTGCTGATCAGCCTCAGGCCCCACTGAAGTCTATGCTGCCACCTCTGAAAATGAGGCTCTCTTGCCCTAACTTTAGGGAACAACGTTTGAAAACATTGGCCTTAATGCATTCAGAAGAAGCATGTTGTTGTTTTATAGCACATTGCTCATATACACTAAAACACTTTCTACTGGGAACACTGTTACAAAGCAGATCTATGCTTGGACGCTCATTGCAACATGGATCTGACAATTCACATGTAGGAAAAGGCCTCTCAGGTATTCAGCTGTAGATGACCTCCATATATTTGTTTAAAAAATAATTAGCCTTGCTTAGCTCTTGTACTGTTGCATTCCCCCCCCCCTCCTTTTTTTTAAGTAGCTTTTCCTGTAGTACTCCCAAGCCAGTATAATGCTGGCTTTTAAAAGTCATTTGTCTGTTACTAGGCAGTTTTAAACTTTTACTTCCTACGTCTCTGCAAAAGAGCAATACAAGACGACTAAAACTTCTCCTGGGGTTTTCATTTTATAGTAACAGTGAAAGCTTAAAATGTTGCAGTGGCAGCCAAACAATTTTTTCCTATAGTAGAAATACCAACTAGAGCCTACATATAAAACAGTTAAAAGATACCCATAAATATGGCTAACAAATGAGTGCTATGCTTTTTTTTCTTTTTTTATCATTTAGTCTTCATGAAACATGACAGTTCAAAGGCTACAAATTTTGCAGAATATTTCCCTTCTATATTCTTGGTTATACAGTAAATAGACTAATTAGAAACTATACTGGTCAAGTAGATATTGCTAAGGCCTAACTTTTTTGTGAGTTGAAAGAGATTTGGTTTGGGATGGTTTTTCCCCATCTTGGAAAATTAGATCTGTTCATGCCAAATTGGTGGTGTACAGCAATGTGAAAACGTGCAGAGTGGTTTAAAATTGACATTCAATTACTTGTAATGTATTGTTTGTATTACTGTGCTCAGCACCCCCAGTCATGGGCCAGGCCCACCTTGTGCTATACACCAGTGGTTCTCAACCAGGAGTCCAAGGCCCCCTAGGGGGCCACGAGCAGGTTTCAGGGGGTCCCCCAAAATAAACCAGAGTGCAGGGTTGGCATTAGACTCGCTGGGGCTCAGGGCAGAAAGCAAAAGCCCAAGCTGTGCGGGACCGAAGCCAGAGCCTGAGCAACTTAGCTTTGCGGACCTCCCTATGGTGTGGGGCCATAGACAACTGCCCTGCTTGCTACCTCCTAACGCCAGCCCTGGCTTTTAATGTACTGGATATGCAGAAAGACAGTTGCTGTGACACAGCTGGGCTGCAGAGGTTTTCACAGCATGTTGGGGGCGGAGGCTCAGAAAGAAAAAGGTTGAGAACCCCTGCTATACACAGAACAACAAGACAGCCCCTGCCCAAAGAGTTTATGGTAAAATTTTCAAAAGCAGCTGAGTGATTTAGATCCCATTTAGTTTCAATGCCACTTGAGGTTCATCTACACTGCAATCAGAAGTCCGACTGCTGCAGTACATATAGACATGTCTGAGTTGGCTTTGATCTAGCTATGCATGTTGCAATCCTACTGCTGATTGCAGTATAAACGTACCCTGAGTCTCCTAAGTCACTTGGGCCAAATTTTCAATGTATTCAGGTATTTAGGTCCCTAACGATGCAGATAGGCACCCAGTGAAATTTTCTAAAGTGCCTAAACAGATTAGGTGTCTAAATCCCATTGAAATTAACAGGAGTTAGGAGCTTAACCTGCTTAGGCACTGTTGAAAAATCCACTAGGTGCCGATCTGAACCTTCAGCTGCCTAAATACCTTTGAAAATCTGTCCCTTAGGTGTTGTTGAAAATTGTACCCTTATCACTTTAACTGCATGACTCAGTTTTGAAAATGGGACCTGTGCTTAAGGGTAGAAGACTAAAAAGAACACAGGACTCAGTTCAGCACCAGGAAGAAGCAATAGAGGACCACTGACATAAAGAGCTCAGATTAGGAGATGGAAACTTCTATCTGAGGAGCAGAGAAGTACATTTAGGGTGGGATTTTCAAAAACACTCGATGTTGGCCTAACTCTGCTCCAGTTGAAGTCAATGGCAAAAGTTGAAATGACAAGCACTTTCTGGTGTACATGACGGAGTCAGTGCTCAGACTGTTAGAGATATGCACCGTTCCAAGGCCTCCAGCACAATCCACTCCAAAGAGATACAGTTCAGGAAGTCTATAACCCTAGTTACTTTGGCCAAAATTAAAGTCTACATGCAAAAATGAGGCATTGTAGGAAACGACATTTTTTGAAAGGGGAAAAATGGATGTGACTTTTTTGCTGGATCATTTTTCCTTTGGATTGAGGATATAAGAAGTCATATATTGAGTATTTAAGTCCTGAAATGTTAATAGTAGATTCTGATTTCTACAGATTCTAAGCAAAAAAGGAAGAAGCCTCCTTGCTTCTCATTTTCCTTGGGCTTGTTTGAAACCTCTCAAGGCATTGTTTATATTGGGAATTGCCTCATTTTAGCCATTGCTAGCAGCCACCAATGTAGCTGTACCAGTACAGAACCCCAAGTGTAGACAAGGAAAGCCATGACTTGTATCAGTTGAGACTACACTGGCAAATTCTCAATGTAGAAGAAGCCAAACACTCTTCAAAATGGCCAGTCTCACTTTCTGAGAAACTCAGCTCCAGTGTACATAAAATAAAATAGCATAACAACATCTAGTTTTATTATACAAATAAGTTTTTTCTTAGTGTTTTTGTTTTCAAAATTCCCAAAATACAGTACAGTAAAACTGTTCACTTGAGAAATTAAGTACTGTATGTGATAAGACAGCCATGTGAAATTTTTAAGCTGTCATTAAAAATTATTATAATTAGGACAAACTATATGAAAATGCTTTAAAATTGAGACCCTAGTGAATTAAAAATTAAAATAGTATATTATGTTTTATCATGCTGAAGGGCAGGGATTTATGTGTTAACTCCCATTAACACTCATGTGAGTTGCATGCATCAATCCCCATGCACTGAAATGAGAATACACCCCTCATTTGTTTTTGCCAACACAATACTACTGCCTGTGTAGAAAGCACACATAGTAAATTATAAGTTTAAACCATTTTCTCTTTCTAATGTAGGGCCTGGCTCTGCAAAATCTTCCTTGCCTAAATAGCCCCTAATCCCAGGAGCAAGGATTATTTATGCAGCATAATTGTTACAGGATCTGTCCTCTATTACCACTTTTCAAAAAGCTTCTTCGCAACAGTTAATTTCTGTGGTGTATAACACCTATTCTTCTATTTTCTGAGTACCTCAACTTTAAATGGAAGAAGGTCACACACTAGAGTATGGCTTTATAAGGGGCTTCAAGATGGAGGATCTTACAATGGGGAAAGACATTATGGGTGTATCATTTATATTTACTCATGTAATCTCCTCTATGGGCATACTATTTTGGTGGCAGTGTCCACAAACTAGGCACTCCAATCTATGCATACATCTTAGGATACTGGGCCAATGGGATTCTTTCCATTGATTTCAATAGGCTTCAGATCATAAATCAAATGAGAAAAATTGTCTGGATTTATGCTTCCACACCATCACCAACTGATTTTAGCATGAGTCTTACAGCAATTGGTGCTTTTCTGAAAGCCCAGTTCCTGGAGTCATGTGATTTTAGGAGTATTTCTGTTTACATTAAAAGAAAAGTTCTAGCCCTCATGGTTGTGGGGGAAAGTATGAACAAACGAATCCTAAAAGCTCAAAAAAACAGATAGCAAATAAAAAGATCCCTCACCACTCATTTTTTTAAAAATCTAATTTTAAGCCGCTCATGTTTTGGGGGCGAGTGACTCATACTTCTGGAATGTTTGGGGTTAGACAAATTACTACCTGTAATGTGAGAGTGGCTTGGTTATGATTTTTGAGTGGCTGGGGTCTACAAAATGGTATGCTTGTTAGCATGGCCCCTGCCTCCTGCTTTTATAAATGAATCAGTTGTGCTTCCTGTTTTTTAAATAAGGATGGTCCTATTACCACACTATACTTTACAGCCAAAAATACAGCTCATGGTTTTCCATAGTGTTATAGAATTGTAATTACAATAATATGCCACATTTTTCTTTTAGAACATTTTCCCTAGGGGAAAGTAAATACATCTAAATAAAATAGATAGATGTGTGCAGAGTCAGTACATATCCTATTTTACTAACTAGCACCTGAGCAAAATGTTTTTGTCCCCATGGCCAAGCAAGAAAAGGCATTTATGAATTCTGAAGCAAAGTAATGAATGCCAGGTTTATTCCTTTATAGGTACCTGTGGATTCTGTTGTACTGCTTGTTAACAGATGCAAGTGGGCAATATAACTATTACATCAGGCAATAATATAGAAACTCAGTCAGTTTCTAAGCAACAGCTCTGCACTGATTCTTGCCTATTACACTCTGGGAATCCCTTGTACACAGCAAGTGAAGAGGAGTTGGACAATATATTCTAATTTTCAGAAAGGAACAAAGCATGAAACTGGTGATTTTCAAAATAATATTTTTGCAGATTTCTTACAAAATCAAAAGAGCTAAAACTGAAAACTGTCAAAAACATTTCAGCTCCAGAGCTGCATAAAACTTTTTCATTGTTCAGGCAGCTAAACAGAGACAGCTATTTTGCTCACTACTTTGCTCGTTAAATATAAAGATCATAATAATAGAGACTTTTTTCCTTGTTGGGGTGGGATTGGGGTTTGATTTACTTCCTTTTAGAGTCCTCAGATTTTGCTTATAAGTAAAGTATTTGAATCTGTTTTATATTAATTCTATGGACAATAAACTCTGGACATCGAAGAAAAAAATACTGAACATTAAAATACTGTTGTCTAAGCTAATATACAATAAATGGGGGTGGGGCGGTGACACACATATAAAACTATGTTTTGGGGGTGATGTCACTTTCAAATATCACTAGTTCTTCTAATATACCATAGTATCTTAACATACATGTCCTATCTGCAGCAAGTAATATGTGCTATAATATAAACAGAGATTGAACAAAGCTGGGATCTTTTACAGAATCCATAACCTTGCTTGTAATGAACCAAACCAATGCTTGAAAACTTTCTCAGTGTTTGGAGTTATTTCCAAGCTTTGCTTTGGTCCATAATAAGGTAGCCATAAAAGTTCAGCTGTAGAGCCAAACTCCCCTGAAATGCAGAATATTTTTACCGATGATTAGAATAGACAGGAGTAGGTACACACACCTACATATAAACAAAAACAAAATATGGTGAGACAGCAGTTGGTATAAACCAGCATAGCTCCATTGACTACAATGCACTAACAAAGGATGTAGAATAAAGTTTCCCGGAATACACTTTCAATACTAATCATTTTATTGTATTCAGTAGAAATGACTGAGAAATAAGGATTTCCCCCCCCCCCCATTAAAAACCTTGACTATTCAGCGAAAAATTTAACCTTAAATATTTTTGGCAAAAAAACCAAAATATTTTGGCCAAAAGCTTTAATTTTAAACCAGAAGATTTTGATGCAGAAATGCCTTCACAGTACCTCACCTGTTTGACTGCGTCATGCCTCCATTGCCAGCCTCCATCTCCCCTCTTGCTGAGTCAGTGCTGTGCATCATGGAAGCCTCTGGCCATGGTGTATCATGGGAAATGTAGTGCATTTACTAAATCTGAGCCACAGAGAAGAATGGGGGCACAAGACACCTTAACTGCAACTCCCATGAGCCACCACGTCAGCTTTTCAGAATCAATAGTTCAATTTTTTCCTTACTTTTGTGTTGACATTTTTCACCTTAGGTTTTTTGACAAAAAGTTGAAATTTTCATGGAAAGCAAACACTTTATGAAAAACAGCAAACATTAAATTGGACCCCAATTCTCTGTCAAAAAAACAGTTCTGATGGAAAAATTTTCAATCAGCCATACTATTTATACAAATCTGCCCCACACCCCAAATCCTAAACAATTCTCTGTCTGGTTGTTTTAAGCTGACATGAAAATTAACTTACTAAGAAGTATGAAAGCTTTAGCTTCAACAGAAAGCAAGGTTACTTATTCATAGCATGGAAAGTTAAACAAAAGCATTTTGTGAGTGAATTCCTATTGATTACTGCAAGATTGATCAGAAAACTTTTGTTTTCTTTCGCCTCTCTCTCTCTCTCTCTCTCTCTCTCTATATATTATCCTCTTTTGATACCTAATTAAAAATATTAAGGACAGTTCACATTTTTAAAATGTATTCTAGATTTTTTATATAAACATACATCTAATAAAAGTACTGGTAATGTATGTTATATACATAGATATACAAAAACATGAAACACAATGTTTTTATTCTTTAAGGCCAACATTTTCAAAAATGGATACCTACAATTACATATCTATATCATATCTAGGCACTAAAGTTGCCTGATTTTCAAATGTACTAGTACCCAACAGCTTCTTCTGAACTTAACTATAGGCTCCTGAAAATCTTGGCCTAAAAAAAAATACACTATTTTTCATATATTGGGAGGGGGAAGGGAAAATATGAAAGGATTGTAAAATATTGTTCAAAAAATGTACAAGTAAAAACAATGCAATTAGAAAACAATGTTTTCATATATTAATTAAAAGTATGGGTCAAATTAATTGATAGTGTAAATTAGCACAATGTAGTGGAGTTATGCCTGTGTGTGCCAACACTGAATTTGGCCTTATGTCTTCATCTTCTGCAATCACTTCTACTTTACCTTCACATTAAGGTCTCAACTTTCAAAAAATGCATGTGCAAGGGTATACATAATTTATATGGATATTTATTGTGGTGTCATATGCAAACTGAACATTTATGCTATAAATGGCCAATTATCTATTTAACTGGCCTTTTGTGTGTACAAGTCCCTGAATTTTGTGTGCCATTGGGGTAGCTGTGTCTGCAAATCCAGAAGACAAGTGTACACACAACTATCATGTATACATATGCATGCATGCAATTTTTTAAAAATCAGTTGGTAATATTAAGTGAGAAAAACAATACAGTAACCAGAAGTAACAATGATGAGATTTGGACTGCTAGGGTTCTGTTTTCATAAACTGCATATACATGCCTATCATAAACACAGATCTGTCTTAAATTTATGCATTGTTAAGTCTGTTGTTTTTTTTTTTAATTAGCAATAAAAATTACTCTTGAAGCAGTTGGACCACACAAATTGATACCACCCTAAAACTCAAAAGAAGAATAATTTAAAAAAAAAACAACAACCAAATCAACAAAAACAAAACACAGATTTAGAAAATAATAAAAACAACATAAAAAAATTGTTACAGCAACAGCTGTGTAAATAATACCAACAATGTTAAAGAATACAAGGAAACTGCCAGAGCCACTTGGGACAAGGAGGGAGTCTAAAACCACTAATTTAATTGCTTTAAGAAGTCCCGCTTGCAAGCTGTGCTTGAATTTTTCTGCAAAGTCCCAGTCTCCTTTCCAAGATATTTTCCTGAATGGTTCAGGAAGAAGAGAAGGAAAATGATATTAGTAAGTGAAATCGTCCATAGCTAGTTGGGGAGGGGACAGGAATAGAAAAGGAAATAGTGATTTACTGCTGACCATTATAGAAACTGAGTTTACCAATTCATTGACTGAAGGTTTACTCCTTTCACTGATGCAGAGTAAATGTTGAATTATAATAGGAACATTGTAAAACTTTTAGAATTTGGCAACAGACTTTGCCAGACTGAAACATTTATCAGCCAAAAACATCCACAACATTGAGAAAGTCCCAAATGTTGAGCACTGAGTTTCACCATCAGAAACATTTGAAAACTGCCAAGATAAGAAAGACATCACCAACAGTCTGAGTAGGAGAAACTGGTAATATTGGTCCTGATCGGTGAGTAGAGGTTTCTCTTAATGATATCTGAATATCAAGACAGATGTTTAGGGACCTTGCAACCGTAATAGAGCTATTTAGGAGAAAGAAGCTAGAGCATGTAATGATTATTGTACAAAAATTGTATACAATATATCAGTAATGCAAAGTGTGTGACGTTGTTCTAACTAGACATCCTTGGAGATCTAAGGACAGTAAATTACAATTGAGACTTCACTAAAAAACAGATGTTAACTACAGAAAAATTACTAGTTAAAGCCTGAGACATATGATTTTTAAAAATACAATCCTTAAAATGCCAGTGAATGTCATGCTTTTGAAAGGGAACAAAGAGACCTCCCCACACACAGCGGTTCTGTATTTCTCCACAGAACTAATGCAGCGCAGCATTGGCAGTGGCAGGTGCTATTTTCCTCATATCAAGGTACCTCAATTATTACATAGAAAAGAGCTACCTCTAGGGCAGTGGTTCTCAACCCACAGCCCAATCAACACACAGCTGCGGCTCACGTGACATCCTCAGGGACGTACAGGTAGTGTAGATAATGTGTGGATGTGGCCTGCATAATACATAGAGAGCTGCCCATGCAACCCAGGGGGAAGGGATAGCTCAGTGGTTTGAGCATTGGCCTGCTAAACCTGGGGTTGTGAGCGCAATCCTTGAGGGGGGCCAGTTGGGGATTATGTTGGGAATTGGTCCTGTTTTGAGCAGGGGGTTGGACTAGATGACCTCCTGAGGTTCCTTCCAACCCTAATAATCTATGATTCTATGAAAGTGGGGGCTGCAGGCCAGATGTGGCACACTGCTTCTCTTCATCCTGCCCACAGCAAGTCTCCACAACACAGGCCAGACACCTGGCCCCACCTAGGGTAACCAAACAGCAAATGTGAAAAATCAGGACAGGGGTGTGGGTAATAGGAGCCTATATAAGGAAAAGACCCAGAAATCAGGACTATCCCTATAAAATCAAGACATCTGGTCACACTAGGGCCCCACAACCCTGGGCCTGGAACTGCAAGCACCAGCTTGCCAATGTGCCCTTGCAGCCACTAAGTGAGGGGCATTCAGGGAATCTCTGTGTACTGCTCCCAGCACCAGCTCCACAGTTCCGATTGGCTGGTGGTGCAGCCAATGGGAGCTGCGGGGGCAGTGCCTGTGGGCATAGGCAGCATGTACTGCACAGAGCAGCCTGGCTCCTCTGCCTAGGGGCAGGACGTGCTGGTCACCTCGGAGTGCAGAGTAGCACAGAGCCAGGGCAGGCAGGGATCCTGGCTTAGCCGTGGTGCACCACCACTCAGGAGCTGCCTGAGATAAGCATCGGCCAGAGCCTGCATAACCTTATCCTGGCCATCCTCAAGTATACACACCAACTCAAAGTATGTGCTTAAGTCTCGCTGATTTCAATGGAAGTTATGCACATATTTAAAGCTAAGCCCTTGTCTAAATGCTTTCCTGAATTGGAGCTGTAGTGAGGACACAGGAATGCAAGTGTGGGAGGGGCAAAGCTGTGCTTCAGCAATCCCGGACCAGTGGAATGCTGCCTAGGAGGAATTTCAAGCTGGCACAATTTAAAATAGCTGTATGGGCCCCCAGCTGGGCCCTGTGGGAGCAAAGCACAATCCAGATCTAAATAATACTTGTGTCATAATTTTTCGTTTACTCTTAGATTAAATCTGCAGGCCCAAAATTTGAATCGCTTTTATGTGTTCCGAAATAATTTAAAATTTCCTTTCAATCATTATCACATGTCCCCTGCTCTTCAGAACTTGGTAGATCTTTCATTGTTACTTTTGCACCATAGATTGTCTGTGAGTCATAGTCCTTCCTGAATTTTAGCAGGGTTTTCTCTGGAGACTAGGTGCTTTATTGTTCTTCTTACAAAGTACAGTTGATGTAGGACATCAAACAATATTTACTTTTTTAGCCGAGATTGAATTATTACCTCCCTGTCCAAGATGTGTAGCAGCCTTAATTTTTTTAATAAGTTTTAGTATCAATGAAACTTTGTTTTAAAAAAATATAAAGAAAACGGGGGAAAGTAATTATACCCCCTTAATATATATTGGTTGAGTAGTTGTATACCCAGTACAGCATGTGCAGATGAAGAGATCGTTTTCCTAGCATTTAATTACAGCCTGGGGTTATCTATTGTTCCAAAATACTACCCCTATCTTGTAGAAAAGGAGACCCAGAAGAAGACTTTAAAAAGCTAAAGCACCACTATGAGATCATTCCTGCTAATAGCATTTCTATCATTGCAAGAGCTGGCAGGACAGTCGAATACCACATTTTCCCAAAGGTATGAAAAGCATGCAAAGCTGACGGAAAGATTTACAAGTTTGCTGTGAATTAGGTGCACATCTGTTAGGGTGAGGAGAACCTTCACTGAGTTGCCACTTGTAAATGCATATGAACTCTGTAATAGGTACAGCGTTTAAGCTGAGCAGCCTCAACCTTTTCAATGTACCTCTTTTATTGAACTCAGATAAAAGCACTTCAGCATCAACAAATCTAATATCTATTCTTGCCCCACTTGAAAGGGTCAAATGAAATTTCCCACCAGAGAACAAAAACTGAGTTGCAAAGTGTGTTCCAATGGCAATATGCCAAGAGAAAGGAGGGGGAAAGGTAGTGTCTCTACCGCCTTAGCAAAGCTATGATGTCAAAAAGCATGAAAAGTACTATCCCAGCTTACACAAAATCTCAAAGGAAAAGAGATAGTGGCAGAGCAAGTAGTAATACTTTCAGCTCTGGGGTCAATAGCCTCCTGAATTTGTGGTTCTCCAGAGACTCTCATGGCAAGATGTTGGCTCTAGCTTGCCACCACAGATTGTGACCTTATCAGATCTAGCAAAGGAAGCCAAGCAGAGTCAGACATACACCTGTACTTGGGGCCCGGATTAAAGCCCATTGAAGAAAGTGAAAAGATCCAATGGGCTTTGGATCAGGCCCTTAGACATAACATCTTCAAGGAACTTCTAGGTGCTGTAGAAAGTGAAGGTCCAGTAAACTGGGTGATTCCATAGGTGTAATCTCTTCTTTCTAAAATCAGTCAATAAATCCCCAGCATGGTACTAGGGTGTGCTATGCCTTCTTCAGACAAGACCTAAATACTGAAGTCATACAAAATTGAAATAAGCCACCTGCAAGTAATAAGTAATTCTTCAGTGGAGTTACACAAGAGGTGACTTTGACACATACATTCTAATCCTTTATGCTGAATGCACAGAGTTTTTGCCATGTTTATTACCTTTAGAAGTCAAGGACAGGACTATATTTGGCCCAATTTAAGTAAGTACCTTCAGAACATACAAGTGTTTTGTAGGATCACATGCAAAGCAAAGCGCCTGAATCCCCATTGCCCTGCACCTGGTGCATTCATTTACACCTGTGAAAAATAAAGGTAAGACATTACCATTGGCATGCTGTTAAACAACAGCCACGTTTCACCCCAGAGGTGGCTGCATTTCACTGGGGAGGGGGAAAAGAAGCTATCCTGATATTTATCGCAAAATTCCTCTGTGCAACTTGCAGCACAGATCACGCTATTGCATATTTTTGCATATTCTACATGTAGCACTCTCTCTGTTGATATCCAGATGAGCACAACCTATGTAAGAGAGATACACACCATACATAGTAAAGGGAAATTTTGGACATAATTTGGAGCATAGTTTAGGCAAACTTTGGGATCATTCAGGATTAAAGGTATTATATATAGATACATTATTATTTATATTCTTCTCACAGGACATAGAATGTTAATACCTCATGCAAATATAAACTGTGAAAGCACGTGAGGTGTTGAGGACAGGGGGCTGTGAAGTTTAGGGGTAAAGAAAGAGGTGCCACAATGAAGCGATATAGAATCTCTCTGATTTGCCCATTACTAACACCCTCACCGCATGTCAGCAATTGGACTGAGTTGAGAGAATAAAAGGGACAATTGCTGTGAATGACTTAGGGCAGCATAAATATTTATTATGAATTTTAGGCTCAGACATAATTAAATGCCATTTGTCAGATCTGTGCTTGTTTTTCATCTCATTTGAGTTTTACAGGATGAATTAACTAACAAACATGCCTCTTATTCTACCATAACAAATCATTTCTCAGAATGGTTGCCTCCAAGCAGCAGGGAGAAAGTGACTGGAGGAAATGACCTTCTACTGTGAAGCTGTCACATTCCAACAGATTCTTGAGTGGCAATGACAGGCTCTGTAAGGGGGAAGCCTGTAGTGGTGTTGCAGTCTTGCTGCTAACTTGTTAATTTATTTAGTGGTGCTGCAGAGAATATCTGGAGCAAGAGTGGGGGGAATGAAATATCAAGAATTAAAAATGTAAATATTCTGTTTGCAAAAAAGCTTGCTTGCTCTTTGGATCCAATGTGTTTGCATGGACAAATGAATAGGGGAATTTTAATGTGGATTTCATAAAGAACGACAAATGGTTGGTGTTAATGCTGTACTGAAATCATGAATGGCTTGGGTGCTAGAGCAATAAATAGTCTTTGTAAGGCTCATGCAAAAACACATTACCAGCATATTAAATAAGTCTCATTAAATTCAATGGGAGTCACACGGCTGCAGGACTGGCCCCTAATAATTTGGTTACTTTTTTGTGTGCGTGTGTGTGTGTGTGCGCGTGTCCAAGACCATGGGTGAAATTCTGGCCTCACTGAAGTTAGAGAGAGTTTTGCCATTGTTTTCAGTCGGGATAGAATTACACTCCGTAATGTTAAAGATAAGGACACAGTGTAGAACTTAACACTGGCCCTTGTTTTCAGATTAGTGTTGTAAGTGGCTAGATGTATTGGCCAATATTTTCAGAAGTGATAGTGGATGAGTGCCTCTTGAAACACTTGGAAGGGATCTGACTTCTATGGAGTGGGCATCCAGGACCTTCTGCAGATCAGACTCCTTGAGATGCCACATATTGGCACCGATATTTGAAATACCCAATGTCGCTTTGGAAAATCCTCACCATGATCCTTAGAAGATTGGACCTTCCACAGTTGTAATTTTATATGGGTTAGTTCATAGGCTTTTTATTGGCTCAACGTACATTGTCATCCAAAGCCTAATGAAAGGATGCTACCAATTATCTAAAGGTGAGCTGGGAACCATAAAGTGAAGTTTTAAGCAGATGTCGCTAACAAATCATCTGGATAATATTTGTCCTTCCTGATCTCTCAGTACATGTTTTGTGTGCTTTGAAATATATTAAGAGGGACAGGGGTGGAAGATATTAAACAGCAACACACTGTCATTTGAAATAACACACATATAGAAGTTGTGTTAATGTAGCATTACTGCACACAGTGATTTACATACAAACCATGTGCAGGCTAAAGTGTCAAGTAAACCTAAGGCAAAATGCTGTGTAGTAATAAAGAGTTCTGCTACAGATTTGACAACAGAGAGGAGAGAGAGAGAAAGAAGTACCATGTGCCCCAAGAGAGAAATCTTCCTTGTTCCAAGAGTTGGTTCAGGGTGGTGGGGAAAACAGAATCATCTTCTTCCTCAGGCTGGGGAGCTGTGACAAAGATTCTGCACAGTCACTACTTCCAACCTCAGAGCTGCAGTGACAACATTGTAGTTCCCTTCCCGAGGGGATAATGGCCAGTGGATTTACAGAGTCATGAATCTTCTAGCTCTGCTTTGGCCCTTCCCTGGACTCACATCAAACTCCCCTTCTTAGAGCTCATCTCCATGACTCAGAGAGGGTGCAGGAGACACAAGGAAAAGACAAGCTCCACAAATCCAGAGCATGGTGCACAGAGGTAGACACAGAAAGGGGCAGGGTTTCCCCCATACGTTTACAATCCCTGTACACTGTTGGATGCTGATCAAACAGTGTAGTTAACTGTTCATTTCCTTGTTCCTGTTTTTCCAAGAAAGGGAATAAATGGATACTACTGAGTAAAATGATGGGGCCAGATCCTCAACTGATGTAAATTATTGTAGCTCCATTGACGTAAGCGGTGCTGCACTGATTAACACCAGTTATGTATCTGAGTCTCTTTTGAATATCGTTAGTAGATGCCAGCAGTAGTAGTTCTTCACTGAAGCTCAAGGGGAGAGCGAAATTACCTGCCTGTCCTTACTTAGTTTGTAAGTTGTTTGAGGCTGTGTGTACAGCCCCTAGGACAATGGAGATAATTCCCTGGGAGGGACTTCTAGGCACTACCACAGAAAAAGACCCAAAAATTGGGACTGTCCCTATAAAATCGGGACATCTGGTCACCCTATTAACACCAAGAGACCATCGTTATTGGCAGATGGGATCGAACCTGGGACCTCTGAAGCTTAATGCATGAGCCTCTCTACTGCATTAGCTAAAAGCGTCTACAGCCTGGCTGTTAGCTAAGGCTGTAGAGCAGACTCATTTAACTCTCGCTCTTTAAGTGGTCTCGGTGCCACTAGATGGGACAGAACACCCCACCCCGGAGGTGTGTGGGTTACACTTCCACAAAAGAGCAGTGACTGCAGAAAATCATGCTGTCCAAGCAGGCTTGCAAATGGAGAAAAATACTGATAACAGCAGTCAAGCATAATGTGTATCAGGTTGTTTGTTTTTTCTTACTCCATTTAACAGTCTAAAACACCAAACATATTGATGGGAAAGATGGAAAATGTTAGAGGGGTTGGAACAGCAGCAACCCTTGTTCCGAGAAAGTGAAAGAGAGGGAGTAGCCCTCTTAAGAAAGTTCAGCCCAGAAAGCCAGTGAAAGACACAACATAAATGTAGGACTGATGAACCCTAAAGACATTGGGTGATATCCTGGCTTCACTGAACTCAGGGGGAGTCTACCCTTAACGCTTTAGAATTCCTGTATGGAGAGTACGTTCTTGTAACGCATGTGCCTAATCAGCAGATATCTCTTAAAGAGACCCATGTGAGTGGAATGAGTTGTATCTGGGTCATTGTTGTTAGGCAGATTTAGCACTTCACATTCAGAATCTTCTGGATATTGGGTGTGGTAGTTTTGGATCTGCTCTAATAGGCTCCCTGTTGCTGGGGTCAGACTCCATGAGGACAAGCAGTCAGGGCAGCTGCTTTGCGGAAGGCCATGTGCTCAGTGTGAGTTGGGATACACTGAGCCCAGGAGTAGGAAGCCAATTGTTGTGCCTAACCCTGAGGCATTTTGCAGCAGGTTGGTGACATTGTTAACCCTTTAAGAGAGAAGCCTGGGCAATGCTAATTATAGCAAGAGGAAATTGGGAGGGGAAAATACAGTAACTTCTATTTTTACTCTGGCTAAAATCAAAACAACATTCAAAGCACAAACTCTTTTAGTTAAATTGTCTTGACTAGTGCGAGTCACCAACTTGTCTTTTAATGTGCTAATGGAGAAAGAGTCATTTATATTTTGCTATTCTTCAATTTTGTATTTTCTTGTAACTAGGGTGGTTTTTTTAAAATCTATACACTTAACTGAGTGATTGATTAATCAGTTAGCTGACTGGCTAGCAGTGATTTCAGCAGAGGAAGAGTCTTCATGGATTCCAATTGAAGATCCCTACAAGCAAGTGGAGGGAAGATGTTGTTTTAGACTCAGTGGACTGTATAGATCATAGACTCTACCAGAGACTTAGGTGAAAAAAACCTAAGCTTTTGGAACCTCTCAGTTTCTTCTCATTGTGTTTCTGTGGGAACTCAACTGTTCAGATCTTAATTTGTTGTCTTTATTTATGTTTATGTATAACTGTGAAGGTAACATCTGTGGATTATAAAATAACCATTTCATGCTGTAATAATTAGATTATTATTATTTGTTTCTTTATCATAAGATTTTATAAAATTATTTAATTAAAATTCATTTCTTTAGTTCCTTTTGAAACTTGAATGTGGGGAGGTTGACCCTGTGCAATCTTTTCTGAAAATCCTTAGAGCAGGGGTAGGCAACCTATGGCACGTGTGCCGAAGGCGTCACACGAGCTGATTTTCAGTGGCACTCACACTGCCCGGGTCCTGGCCATCGGTCCAGGGGGCTCTGCATTTTAATTTAATTTCAAATTAAACTTCTTAAACATTTTAAAAACCTTATTTACTTTACATACAACAGTAGTTTAGTTATATATTATAGACTTAGAGAAAGAGACTTAAAAACGTTAAAATGTATTACTGGCATGTAAAATCTTAAATTAGAGTGAATAAATGAAGACTCGGCACTTCTGAAAGGTTTCTGATCCCTGCCTTAGAGACTGAACTCTGGGTCTCCAGCTACTTTTCTATGGGAGTTGGGGTTTTTTTAGGCACTGGAGAAGGAGGATGAAGTGAACTCTAGCCCACACAAAGGTTACATTCTCTCCAGAGGAGTGTTGGAAATAGCTTGGGGAGGAGAGTTTACTTGTTCTTGATTAGAGTTATGTAACTGTGTTTGTGTCTTAGTTTAAAGGTGCTTGTTTAGGGTTATTCTTAATTTAACTAACCTATGTTCTAACCAAACCGTGTCCTTTACTTTATCTCTATCAGATAAAGGTCCTTATCATCTGTATGTGAGAATCTCTCTTGTTTGAACCCAATGAACATTAGAATTAGAATTCCAGCTAGAATGCCCACAGAGCTTGCTTCCAAAGTTGGTGGGGGGTATGTAGTGAATACAAAATATCCCGTGTTCACCACCATTCATGCCTATTTGAGACAAGAGTGGGATCGTCCCCAAGAGGCAACACTGCTGTATCGGGGGTATATCACACCTCTTGCTATTATGAGGGAATGTCAACCTCCAACATAGCTCGAGGGACAAAGTGGAGATTATTTTACTGCTTTTCTTTTACACACCCATATCCATAGCTAGGTAGGTAAATACAAAATCAAAGGACTGTATAATGTATAGGCACAGAGCAGCAGATAATAGATATATCAGTTCCTTTACTGACTACATTGTTCCAGCTACACAAAAAACATCTTCATGTAATTTTTGTTGAAAAAGTCTACGTTGTTAGAGACCTTAGCTACCTACGTTTGAAGATTGCCATCTGAAAAGATGAAAAACATACATTTTCATTTCATTTTAGATTAGCATGGTAAACAGCTGGATCTGTTCTTTCAAGTGGAGAATTCAGCTCCATTTGTTAGCTTTGTTGGTGATATTTCACCTCTCCTTTATTTACTTAACATAGTTTGACAAGAAATTCTCAGTGAGATAACACATCTCCATAAAAGCATGAGTTGAGAAACGTATAGTAAGGTTTCAAGAAGACACGACCAATAACGTATGTCTTTGACATTTTTTGTCAGCTGCCATTCCAGTAACAGCATTCAGCAGCGACTGCCCTTTTTAGGAATGTTTGTGGTCCGATACATTGTGTATATTTTAGAATAACATCAAGACAAGGAGATTATGGAGGAAAACAGGATGGCCAGATTAATAAAAAAAAAAGGGACTACTAACGATAATATTTATTACAACTTACAGTAGTGCTCTCTCTTTCTCCAGACACTCAGGAAGGATGTTCTCCATTCCAAGTCAGGACCAGCCCTAGACCAAATGGTGAGGAGCGTCTTTGGTGCACCCCTTCTCCATTTGTTAAACTTTTGAATGCCTTTTGAAGGTTCTATACTATTCTACAAAGATCCAGAACATTCTAGGAGAGTTAGTGAAAAATGAATCCACATATGAAATACCTGAAACATTTTACTTCAAGCATTCTATTTTCCCTTTTTGCTAACAAGAAAAACAGCACCCTGAGCCCGGCACCCCCAAGCCTGACACCCCAGGCAGTCACCTGGGTTGCCTAGTCCATAAGTCTGGACCTACTCCAAGTAGTTCACAGTGTAAGGACCAGATGAATGAAGTTTGAGGAAAGGGAATGAGAACAATGACAGGCAAATTATATCCAAGTCAAGCTAGCTCACTCTAAGCAGCATAATAGAAGTCATTCTTAAAGAGGAAATTCAATGTGAACGGGATAGGGGCTTTGACAGTGAGCTCAGGAAGGTATTGGGAGATACCTACCTTCACAAAGAAACAATACAGAGAAAAATGAATTGGGTCAGAGGGCTGGGCATCTCAAAGTAATAGAGCATTTTGATCTTTGGGTCACCAGTTAAAATTCAAATTAGGACACCTAACCTGCAATGAGCCAAGTCAGAGGGACTTAACATAGCCCCAGTTCAGCAAGTGCCTAACTTTTAGGATGTGCCTAACTTTTAGGATGAGTACTATTTAAGCTAATAGGGCTATTCAAGGGTTAAAGTTAGGCACATGTTTAAGTACCTTGTTGAATCAAGGCCCTTTGACCCAACAGTATAAATGAATGGATCCAATTGCCATGTCAGAGCCAAGGTGGGTAACAACTGAAAGTCTTTACATGCTGATAGCGCCACACCAGGCACAGAGTCAATGCAGTTAAGAAAAAGGATGAGCGGTAGAGCAGAGAAACCACTGTAAACAGAAGTCATGTGAACAAGGAAATTCCAAGAAAGAGAAGAGAGTAAAACAGAGGATATGAAAGAACAAAGAAATCGAAAGAGAGAGATCTACAACCTAATATTTTTCTCATCACTTTAATGGTACAGGATCAGAAAGAAAGGAAGGAAGAGGCCTGGGCACAAATAGAAGAAAGAAAGAAAAAGAAAGACGGAGAATGAGTAAATTGTAAAGAAAGGGAAAATAAGTGAGAACTAGAATGCAGTCCTAAAGATTAAAAAGGTTTTGGCTCTGCATAGTTCCATTGACTCCACTGCCAGTTTTCCCCAGATCTGACCCATTATTAACAGGAAAAAGAGATATTTATAGCTACATTTTCACTGTATTTTATACAGATTTTTTTGTGCTATGTTAGCAAAGGTTTTAATTTCTCCCAAGTCTGCAGGAACCCTACGCTGGATCCAGGCCCTAAATAAAAAAATCAGAAACATCCTTACATGCTCACTCCTAAAAACAGATCAATCAGACATTAGTCAAAGGAAAGTAAGGAATAGACAAAGATGCATTAGGAAGAAATGATACCCAATTCTGGAGGCCCTATTTTTAAGAGAGAGACAGACAAAGAGAAAGACGGAGAGAGCATGCAAGAGAAAAATATCATAGAGATAGATAATGTATGGCAAAGGACAACCTCAGTGACTTAAGGCTGGGGAACTTACATAGAAAACCAGGGAAATTAGGTCACTGCTCTTTGAAAAAGGGGAAGCTAAGGGTGGACCTCATTATATCATATGCTATTCTGAAGGGAATAGAGAGGAGAGATATCAGAAGACTAGAGTCAAATACAAGAACAAGGGGACATGAACTGAAGCTAAAGAAGGGTCAGGCTCCAAGGAATTTAGAAATTTCTTTCCACATAAGGCACTTAATATTTGACTAGACTACAGAAGCAGCCAATAAGAGCTGCCACTATAAATAGATTTACAGAGAACCTGGGAAATGAAAAGCTTTGTTGGGTACAATTTCTAACTCAACAGAGGGAACAAACCTGAAAGGGAGAATCCGATCTTATTCTGTTCCTAGGATCTCTTATGTGCCAATCTCAAAAGTCCTTAGATGTTCACATGTAAGATCCCCACAATAAGTCACTATGCAAGTGCGATAGTCTGATGTAACCATCAGTTTATTGCTTGGAGATAAAACTCAAACAGAAGAACATTTGCCTTATAAAGCTAATAATATAAATGTAATTATAAGTTCTGAGTCCAATTAGAATGTTCACTTATAAGGCTAGGTGGAGGTAGCAGCCTACAGAGAGACTCAGATGACATTGGATTCCCTGATCCTTGGATTTCATCAATAGCACCATGTTACTTAGGTGAAATGGTGTATACACACATTTTGGTATACTCTGTAGGAATTATCAGTATTTGAATATTACAGTTGTGGCTACAAAAAAAATCCCACCACTCTGTGGTGTTGAAACACATTAGAAATTGCTTTATTTCTAAGAAGCAGAATGTTAACTACAGCACAAGTACAACCATGACATCCATGACTTACTGCTTTAAACTCTGATCACACCAATAGTTCTCTTTGTTCTAAATATCTAAGATGTAAACTAGTCACAGGGAAAAAAATTAGATTGATATAATAGCCTGGGGCAATGGCAATCTGAAGGCAAAGAAGAATCAGTGGACTGTGTAGATTAGGAGGTTTTCTGCATATTTTCTCAGGAATCTAGGGGCAGATCTTCATCTGGTGGAAATCAGCATAGCATTTTTGAAGTCAATGAAGCTATGCCAACACCAATTTACACCAGCTGAGGATCAGTCCCCATTTACATAAAAATAATGCCCAACAGAAAAAAAAGTATCACAAGTCTAGCTGTCTTAAATACACCTAGAAGGACTCCTGAACATGGGTCAAATTCAGAGACTCTTAATAGAGCAGAATTCCATCTTATGTAAATGGGAGTTTTGCTTGATTACGAATCATAGAATTTGCCCCTATATTGTGTAGTGTAATACAGACCAAGGACCCAAACCCACTCCCGCCATCGTCAATGGGATTTTTACATTGACATGGGACCCAAGTCTTCATTTCCTAAGTACAACTGATCTCCTGAGCCTCAGTCCAGTGTCCCATTGACTAGGCCATGGAGATTTTTGTTGTTATAGACAGTCAAAAACAAATAATGGGAAAAAGCAAAGGATCATGGAGATGAGCAATAGAGACCAAACAGCTGCAGCATCTTTCTGACACTTCTTGCCTACACAGGGAAAATGACTGAAATAACTATTGCAGAATAAGCTCTGCTTTTAAAGCACACGAATTGTTCCAGAATTGAGTGTCCATACAGGGAGCTATTCTAGAATAGTTATTTCAGAACATCTGATTCTGCAATAGCTATTCTGGTCACTTTTCCAATGTCAATATGTCCTAAGGGAATGTTTGTAGAGGAGAAGCTTAATTACTAAATAATTATTGTGGATCCATACACACATCTATATCTGAAATCCAAGCAAAAGACTACCTTGTGTAATATTCTGTACAAAAATAACAGCTCAGAAAAAATTACAAACATTACGCAAGCCTCGGCGCACCCCTGAGAGGGAATTATGGCAAGACTTGTTAGGCTCACTTTACAGATTGGTGAACTGAGGCATAGGGTTTGAGTGACTTACCCAGAGTCGCACAATGACTCAGTGGCAGAGGCAGGAGTAGATGTCAGGACCCAAGTGCTCTGTTATATCCACAAGTTGCATCTCTGCTCTACGTATCAACACTTGCCCAAGAACCAGTGTCACAAGAAAAACACCAGCATCCTGGCAACAACAATCATCATTAGGCTACTATTGCTGTGTGACTATCCAGAATCTGTTCTGGTCTTGTATATTTTAGTAATGGGCATATCAGCAATGTGTACAATAAATCCAGGAGTACAGGAAACAACTGCCAATGGCATTCTCTCTCACAAAGTATTTATAGCAGCATGCCACTGCAGCACCCGCTTGCCATAGTATAGCTGACACTGTAACTTCCCTTTCAATGAGAATGACTCATCTCTTGCTCATATACAGACCATTATGAGCAATTACTTGTATTTCTGTGCATGTCCTTAGGCAATAGGAAAGAAATGGGATTATACTTTGGGCATTCTCAGATGCCATTGTCATTTGCTTCCTCTTTTTTTCTGTGTTAACCTGAAATTTTAAAGTTCATTGTGTTTCAAATAGTTTCAGACTATACCAGTGGTCTAAATAAGTAAGTGAAGTTACAGTTACTCTAAACGTTGAGCCCAGAATGGGACGGAACCTGGTGTAGTCATTTTGAGGCTATTGCCGCAGAAAGTAGAGCTTGAGATTTAACACTGGAAATTAGAAGTTGATCCTACTTCTTATACAAAATTGAGATTGACAAAATTGAGGTTTATCTACATAAACCTTTAAATAAAGACATGGCTCTGAATTAAAATTAGGGAACTGGCAAAATGAAGTTGAGGCTTTTGTTGGAAAGAATGTCAGAGGCAAAGAGATACAATAATGTAGCTTCAACACTGAGTACCTAAGTAGACAATTTTCGTGAATATTCTTTTTAAAGAGCTACTTTTAATATGACTGGAATTGCTTAAAGTGGCAATTATTGATCAATTAAATTTCAGATCTGGGGTTTAGCCCATTTAGTCCGTAGGAGCCTACAAACTGGGGAGTATGGACGATCAACTAAAGAACCCATAATTTGATTATGTCCTGTTAAAATTGGTGTCTAAGAATAGAAATGGATCTGTAGATCTCTTACCTGCAACACAGAAAAACTAACCCCTTGGTACTTGACGTTCCATGCACTCGTGCATCTTTCATATGCTTAGTAAGGACTTTTCATCAATGTATCCCCCAAATGTTTTGCTATCAGAGAAACAGAAAGAAACATTTGGAAATAAATTCAGATTCTGGGTGTCACACCACTAAATGCAGAGGGCCAAAATTTGCTCTCATTGACATGATTGATATTGCTAGGGGTTGCACAAGGTAACTGAGAGCACAAATTAACCCATTATTTCCAAATTATTTCAAAACTGGTTTAGGGGCTAACAAGAAACAATCGGAACAGAGACCCAGAAATGGGTAGCTACTTAATTAGAAGATCTCTGATACAGACATTGTCATACAGGTCAAAATACTTCAGACGTGTACGTGATATGAAAATATACTGGCAGCCAGGTAAAGACCCGATATGGTAATGTCCTTGAGGTGGCAAAAAGCAGATGATTCCATGGGATTAATATAAACAAACAAGTGCTAATTCCAACAACAATAAAGTGTTGATGAGACAAACGAATTGTACAGCACAGGCCTCTGTCGTTAGGGGACAGATCATCGAAACTCCTTCATAGATTTCCACCATAACTTCCTAGACACCAGTATCAGCTACAAAAATGGAACCCTACAAACAACTATATACAAGAACCCCCTGATTTCTTGGTGCATTTGGGGTGGTTACTGGATCCGTGAAGATAAGTGGGATTTAGCTTCACGGATCCAGTAACCACCCCAAATGCACCAAGAAATCAATCATTTACAGCCAGGCACACAGATACCATGTAATATGCTCCCATGAGAAAGTAGGGATGTAAATATCCATTTAAAAAGTTAACCATTTAAATGATTAAAATTGAGTTTAAACGGTTAACCGATTAAAGGAAGCAGGGCTGGGGCCTCTGTGGCAGGGGCTGCTCTGGCCGGCCTGGCCCGACCTTGGGGTTGGTCTGGTTGGCCGGGCTGTGGGGCTGGGGGCTAACAGTTAGGGTCAGTTAACCGGTTAGACTAATGCTTATCAGTTAACCATTTAGTATTTTACATTCCTAAGAGAAAGTCAAGTATATTCACCTTAACACAGTTAAAACCACCTTCACCAAATCAGGGCACTACACCAGCAAAGTAGATCACATTACAGAATGGGCCATCCAAAGACTTGGAGACAAGCTGCTTCAACGGAGAAAAAAGCCCACCGACTGCATACCCCTAGTTGTTGCCTACCACCCCACACTGGAATCCATACAGGGTATAATCAAACAATGACAACCCATGCTCAATGGGGCCACATCCTGAAAGAAATCTTTCTCAAACCCCCTCTTCTGGCCTTCAAGCAACCCCCCACCCCCAACCTTGCCAAGCTCATCTTCAGAAAAAAGCTCCATGCAGACCAGGGTACACCAATTCAAAGCGGCACCTGTCCTTGCCAGAACAACAGATGCAAAACCTGGAGACATATCTCAATTGCTACAACGAATAATATTCCCCACAATGGATGACGAGTGCCTCACACAACACACCTTTCAACACCCAAGGGTTCTCCATATGCCTATCACAACATGTGCTATGCCTCATCCAGTGAACTAAATGCCCCAATAACAACTTTGTGGGTAAAACCAGATCATCATTACACTCTCGAATGAACTCACACAGAAAAATGATAAAAGATAAAAACACCCTATCATGCCTCGGAGGAAACTTTTCATAAAATGATCACTCCATATCCGAGCTCTCAGTCCTCCTCCTCCTCCAAGGAAACCTGTATACCTTCAAAATACAAGCCTGAGAACTTACATTCATAACTTCGCTAGACAATAAAAGCTATGCACTCTCTAAAGACACTGGATTTATGGCTCACAATAATCTTTAACCCACTAACCCTCCTTTGTCCTAGGGCTGCAGAGGAGTTAATTGCCCACTTCACCTTCAATAGTCTCTTGCAACATGTGTTAACGCCTTATGCTTAAAAAGCTGTTCCACCTTGTATTTAGCTGTGAGACTCTGAGTACCTCTCTCAGACTGGAAGAAGAACTCTGTGTAGCTCAAAAACTTGTCTCTTTCACCAACAAAAGTTGGTCCAACAGAAGATATTATTTCACCTACTTTGTCTCTCTAATATCCAGGGACCAACACCGCTGCAACCACAAGCACCAACTTTCTGAATTCCCCGGTGGTGCTCAACCCCCACTCTGCCCCAGACCCTACCCTCACCCCACTTCTGCCCCATCTCTTCCAGCCCCTGCTCCGCCCTCGCCCCACCCTATTCCACCCCCTTCTTGAGCACCCCGCCCTTGCTCTGCCTCTTCCTGCCCCGCCCCCAGCATCTTCTGCCCATGGCTGAACAGCTGATTAGTGGCAGGCAGGAGGCACTGGGGGAGAGAGAGAGAGAGAGAGAGAGGAGGTGATCGGGGGAGGGGCTGCCAGTAAGTGCTGAGCACCCATTATTTTTTTCCAGGGGTGCTCCAGCACCAGAGCACCCACAGAGTCGGACCCTCTGGCTGAAGCTACCTAGCAAACAGTAGTGAAATGGACACAGTCTTCAATGTAATTCTAAGCTTCTGTCAGAATTAATAATGTGCAAAAGTAGAAGCCTAAAGATTATAGGACCTGGTACCAAAGACCATCCAAAGTGAACTAAAGTATCACCAGAACAATGAATGCAGAAGTAGAGAAGCAGTGACACTCAGATCAGACTTGACCCTTCTAGGTGCGCACTTTGAGAATGAAGAGCCCTTAGCGCATCTCCGAATGTGATAGACATCTTCCAGGACCAGACCTTTTAACATAATGAAAGCCAGTCCAGAGAGAACAGAAAAGGCGTTCAAGGCAATGTCTGAGCATCCTATGGTCCGCAGTATCAAACACAGGCTTCTGAAGTCAGGTGAAATAAGCAATGGAGGGGCAACAGGTTGGCTTGAAGTGATACATTGTTACAGGCAGTTTCAGAGCTGATCCTACATTTAAAAAGTAGATTGACATTTATCCAGGAGGTGAGCTTGTAATTTTATAACTAAAGCATTTTCTGTTATATTTGATAAGGGAAAGAAGATTGGAGCCTGGTCAGAAATCTAAAAAATCATCTCCTGGCAAGGGATAATAGCTTGAGACGAGAGGCATCAAACAATTGCAGATTTAAAAGAAATCAGTGCAGTCCCCAATAACAAAGCATTCAGGGGTGAATTAAGACTGCATCCTCCAGGTACAATCTAGCCTAGGGGTTCTCAAACTGAGGGTCAGGACCCCTCAGGGGGTCGTGAGGTTATTACATGGGGGGGTCGCAAGCTGCCAGCCTCCACCCTAAACCCCACTTCGTCCCCAGCATTTGTAATGGTGTTAAATGTATAAAAAAGTGTTTTCAGTTTGGGGGGGGTCACCCTCAGAGGCTTGCTATGTGAAAGGGTCACCAGTACAAAAGTTTGAGAACCACTGATCTAGCCAGCCTGCTGCTTACCACCACACACCTTGCTTTCAGATTAAATGTTGCTGAGATTTGTGGAGATTTTTAAGAACAGGTTACACAACCACCTGTCAGGAATGGTCTAGATAATACTTGATGCCATGAGTGCAGGGGACTGGACTAGATGACCTCTCAAGATGCCTTCCAGTTCTATGAGATCCCACCTCCACAGAGTTGGGGGATGGAGGGAAGAAAACATTTTAACCCCAGAATTTGAGAGCATAGCCCCTCCAAATCTATAGCCATCCAGCCCACCTGCTTGCCCCCCACCTTCTGCTTTCCCAAGGACAGTTGCTGAATACTTCGCTCTCCCATTTAAGTGGAGAGAAGTCATCAGCCTGATGAGCCCTAGTCTGCATCTCCTTTCACAGCTAAGAAGACATCAACTGTTGGCCCCACTGCCACTTTTTAAAGGGTCTGACTGAAACATGGGGTGAATTTTTCAGTCCGATTCTTTGGTGAACAGTTCATTGTCCACCCCAGTGAAAAGTTAACTAGATTACGCCAGACAGGACATGAGGATATTGGATTGTCTGAGATCGTGGGTTACAGCATGACTTCCACTGTTAGCATAATGAATGTTTTCAGGGAACATGCACTGGGTTCCAATTCCAAGAAGAAAGCCCTCCTCCCTGCCCCTAAATTCTTCTCCTCTGAGCTCCTCCCGTGCCATGGCAGGCAGGAATTAAGTCTCCTCCTTGTAAAACCCTCCCACCACACTACCTCCCCAGGCTCTCTCCGCCTTCCTCAATGGTCATTCCTGGTCATGTATGAGCTCTGTGGCTCTAGAGTAACTGACAGTGCCCAACCAGCTGAGCTGCTCTTTACTGACAGGAGCTATTTTTTTTTGCAGAGTTTTGATCTAAAACAATCACCTTAATTCTGCTCCCCAGTAAGGATACCAGCCTACCACCTCCTCTTTCCTCAATCTGAATGAGTGGGGTCTTCCCAGGACAGTTCAGATGGGAGAGGGGCTGGGTTGGGGAGATAGTCTGGTCTGTTTAATATGGAGTTGATGGGAATTAGGGGAGCAGGGTAGTGACATGCCTGCTAGATACTGTAAAGACCCATCAGACACCCATTCCTGAGTGCCTGACAATCCTCAATATTCATCTGCAAATTTGACACCATCAGGTCAGGATTGAACAAAGACTGCGAATGGCTTGCCAACTACAAAACCAGTTTCTCCTCCCTTGGTTGGTTTTCACACCTCAACTGCTAGAACAGGGCCTCATCCTCCCTGACTGAGCTAACCTCGTTATCTCTAGCTTGCTTGCACATATATATACCTGCCCCTGGAAATTTCCACTACATGCATCTGACGAAGTGGGTATTCACCCACAAAAGCTCATGCTCCAAAACATCTGTTAGTCTGTAAGGTGCCTCACACCACCACCATGAGGTAGGAAGTGCTAATAGCCCCACTTTACAGATGGGAAACTGAGGCCCAGAGCAGCTAAGTGACTTACCCGAGGTAACACAAGAAGTCTGTGCGGGAGCTGGGAATTGAACTCATGTCACCCAAGTAATAGGCTATTGCCCTGACCAGGACAGAGTTAAGGTTAAAGTTGACGCAAGCTATCTTCATGATGGCCGTATTAGTTATGAAGTGTGTCTATGGGTGATGGAGGAGAAAGTACGTACTAGCTTGTCTTTTCCTTGCTTTTGAAGTTGCATGTCAGCTATGTTATATGTGCAGAAACTTTAGCTGACTCACAATTTATTGTTTTGGTGCATGACTGTTGACCTACAATGGGAATTCTTGTTCTCTAGTTTATAAAGCCTAAAAAGAACATTTTTTTTATATTAAAGTGATGGTATCATTAGCAAGAGACCTTCAATCTAATTAAATCTAGGAGATTAGCATCTAGAATATTTGCAAAGCTGGGAATGGTAAATTAATGAAATGTATACAGTTTTATAGGGCTTTAATATTTAATGAAATCATTCAGGATATATGTCCTGCTCCTCAGCTTACCTGCCTTTTACAAACTGTACGCCTGTTTATGAAAAACAAGAGGTTAGTGAGGAGAAATGCAATTATGAGGAAATCTGCCTATTGTTCAACAATAGGCCTGCCTTCTGTCTCTTGTATTTGGTTTTACAGTTTAGCTATTAATGTTAAGTAACAATTCGTGAGAGTATTTTTAGAGTGTCATGAATGTTTTAGAATACACATAAAACACAATGCCAGCTTCAAGGAGTTGAAATAAGAAAAGGTAAGACAAGACACAGGACAACAGTTCAGCAGAGGGAGGGTGCAGTAGTTAGTAATGGTGAACATAAGGGAGAAGGGATTGTGGGATGAAGGGTTTGGAGGAATTTGAAAGAGAAGGGGAGAGTGTGTCTTGCCCAGGACAAGTGCAGTATTGCAGATACAGGGGACAGCATCATAGGAAGCATGAAGCAGAGAGTAATTAAACAAGAGCTACACCACCTTCCTCTGATTGCTCGGGGCTAGATTGTTACTATACCATCTGTCCAAGATAAAGGGCAGTGCATAGCTGCACCACCCCAGGGGTAGTCTTGAAACCAAATACTCTGGCCAGTGACTAGAAAGCATGGAGGCAGGACTCCTCCCACTTGTGCCCCCTTGCCCCTCTTCTATTGGGCAAGTAGCCTTCAGCTCTCTCCCCCTCTCTCACAGTTGGAGTGGCAATCTGAACCCAGGAGTAATGAAGTCCTTACTGCCCCCTGCAGCCAAGTAAGGGCCATGACAATCAATCCTCCAAGAGGAAGAATTGAAGATAGCCACTCAAATTCAGTAGGGTGTCTCCTCCCATGGAATTCCATGAGGAGGAAAAGGAAAAAAAAAACCTTGCAACATGGCGAGAGATGAGATCCCGTTGAATGTAATTATGCCACTTCTAGTGTAGTGGGCACTTAGGGACCAAAGTAGCAGTGGTAGCTTTAGAAATGGGTAGATCAGTTCTCTAACTAAGGTGACCAGGTGTCCAGTTTAGGACCAGAACATCCAGTCAAAAACAGATACTGGCGACTTCAGTCAGCACCACTGACCGGGCCGTTGGTTGTCCGGTTGGGGGAGCCGTGCAGGCTCCCTGCTAGCCTTCGCTCCATGTGGGTCCCGAGAAGCAGCTGTTATGTCCCCCCTCTGGCTCCTACACTGGGTGAGAGCCACAAGCACCAGCTCACCCCGCTGCAGGGGGAAGCCCTGAGCCTTCCTGGCCCCCGCTCCCCCGGATGGGTGAGAGGCCCCCTATTGATTTTTATTTTCTGTGGGTCAATGGCCCGTGACAGAAGAAACATTCCCCACCCCAGAGCCTACCCCGATCCCTCTCCCACCCTCCGAACCCCTCTGTCCCAGCCTGGAGCACCCTCTTGCATCCCAAACTCCTCAGCCCCAGTCCCACCTCAGAGTCTGCACCCTGAGCCGAAGCCCTCACCCCCACATCCCAGCCCCCTGCCCCAGCCCAAAGCCCTTTTCTGGACCCTGAACCCCTCATCTCTAGCCCCTCCCCAGAGCACATACTCCAAGACAGAGCCCTCACCCCCTCTCACATCCCACCCCACTGCCTCAGCCTGGAGCCCTCTTCTGCACTCTGAACTGCTCATTTCTGTCCCCACCCTGGAGCCCACATCCCCAGCTGGAGCCATCACCCCCTCCCCCCATCCCAATGTCCTGAGCCAGCCTGGTGAAAATGAGCAAGTGAGTGAGGGTGGGGAGAGCGAGTGAAGAGGGGGTAGAGTGAGCAGGGGCAGGGCCTTAGATAAGAGGCAGGGCATGCGCCTCGGAGGAGGGGTCGGGCAAGGGTGTTTGGTTCTGTGTGAGCAGAAAGTTGGGAACCCTATCTCTAACAAAGGTAGATTTGGGCACTTAAGTTTGCCCACCTCTGGATTTTGCTGAAGGTCAGCAGTGTCTAGTGCATTTAAAGTACAAGTTTTACAGTGCCTTACTTTACATTATGGTCACTGAATCTTTCTGCAACTTAAATGTTAGAATATTCTAATCTTGCTCTACATTTTGAGGCTGAAAGATAAACCTGTTGTTTAATGAAATCCACCACACTGCAGGGAGAGTAACCATTGTGTTTCTTCATTTCAAAGAACAGCTGAAATCTAACATCTGGTGTAACTGTACAAACCTGACCTTAGGTCAAAATAAGTATTGTATTGTTGATGATGGATATGCTTTTTTCATTACAATGCTGTCTCCACAGTTGAAGCATCCATGTCGTGCTTTCCGAGTTGTATCCAAGTCTGTTGATAAATACTGATTTTTTAAAATAAAATTCTTTTTTATGCCTATAAACATATATTGCAATATTTTTTTTAAATCCTCCCATTAGCACCCAGCTTCTTGTCAGCAATTTACAATTAGACGAGTGACTCCATCTTCATGATGGCCATCTAATATCGGGTGATCAAGGATTTATGTTTCTGAGGCTCTGACTGGGCTCCTAAAAGAACAGCTTTACAAGAAAGTCATTGTTCTGTGTCTAATGCCCTTTCCCATTGTTTCCCCCTTTGAATGGTTGTATCTTTGGAGCCCTGGTAAGAACAGGACTCAAGGGTTTTACAGCCTAAATTCTCAGACAGATGTGTACACATGGGCACGTGCCCTAGCGTGAGAGCTGGGCCTCAGGTTCGTAGAGCTGGGCCTCAATGTGAAAAATTCAGCCAAGTGGTATATTGGTGGATACAATATATTGTACAGACGGTGCGTAATACAGAATAAACTCTGTTATAGAGCATGGTTAAAACTTAATTGAGGAAAATTTAGAAAATCTACAGAGTGCTGAGGAAGTGGGGTTACTTCTCCCATACACTGAACACTTTATTACAGCAACATTTCCAGAATTCAGCAACTGAAGACTTCAGCCAACTCACGTCTATACAGCCACCAGCCTAGGCCTTTTATCACTCAGGCAAGCAATGGCAAACAGTATTTGTGTTGTGAGCTTATTATTACTTAGATTGTAAGCTCTTCAGGGAAGGGACCATCTTTTTGTTTGGTGTTTCTGTAACACCAACAGACCTTGGTCGTCAGCGGGATAGAATCTGGAACCTTTGAAGCTTGGTGCATGAGCCTCTATCGCATGAGCAATAAAGCTAACCAGCTGTTAGCTAATGCTGTAGAGCAGACTCAGGGCTGGTCTACACTACGGTGTAAAATCGATTTTAGATACGCAATTTCAGCTACGTGAATAACGTAGCTGAAGTCGAATATCTAAAATCGATTTACTCACCCATCCTCACCGCGCGGGATCGATGTCCGCGGCTCGCCATGTCAATTCCAGAACTCCATTGGGGTTGGTGGAGTTCCAGAATCGATATAAGCGCGCTCAGGGATCGATATATCCTGTCTAGATTAGACGCAATATATCGATCCCCGAGCAATCGATTTTAATGCACCGATACGGCGCGTAGTCTAGACGTGGCCTCATTCTCTCTCTCTCTCTCTCTCTCTCTCTCTGTAAGTGGCCTTGGTGCCACTAGATAGAACAGACTACCACACCGAGAAGCTGTGTGAGTTACATTTATACACCCCCTTGCCCAATAATGGGCCCTGGTTCATGACCGGAGCTCGTAGGCACTATCACCATTCACATAATTAATGATAATGTTGTGTGATTGTTATTGAACATAACACTACAACATCGATTAGGAAACAATTAGAATGAAAAAAGGAAAACTTCAACTTCATTTGTTAAAAGCTGTCTCAGGAATGTCTCAATGACCAGATGAGAAAGGCTGAGATTTTTCAGTCTTTAACTAGATACGTTCCAACGTCACATTCCTTCCTTGTTTCATGTGTATTTTAATTCTGTATTTTTGTTTAAACAACATAAATTATAATGTCTGACAACTTGGTCTGTACCTATAAGGCCTGATTCACCACACCATTACCCTAATTTTATGTCAGTGTAACTACTGGTTTCAACTGACTTAACGTTGCCATGAGAATGGAGTAACACAGTAATGAATCAATACAAAATAGTAAAGCCAGGTAGAATCATGACTCCATTACAATCAACAGGAATTTCGCCATTTCTTTCAAATAGGCAAGGATTTCATTGCTGGTCTGTGTTCCAGCCTTGCCACTGAGCAGCTTTCTGGCCAAGTCACGTTACCTGTCTGTGCCTCAGTTTCTCTTTCCCTCCCCTCTCCCCTTCTTCTATCTTCTCTACTTGGACTTTACTCTCTTTGGCACAAGGATTTCCTATCTGTCCAGTGCCCAGCACAACAGGATACTAATCTTGGTTGGGACCAGGTGCTATTGTGATACACATAATAATCTCACTCAGTAAGCTGAAACCCCAGTGTTCATTTACTGATTGTGTCTAGCTCCAGAATCTTTTTTTCTGATTGCTTTCAGACCTGCAGATTTTAAGAAGGATCACTTTGCTCCTGTCCATAAGCTTTCTGAACACAGAATCATAGAATATTAGGGTTGGAAGAGACCTCAGGAGGTCATCTAGTCCAACCCCCTGCTCAAAGCAGGACCAACACCAACTAAATCATCCCAGCCAGGGCTTTGTCAAACTGGGCCTTAGAAACCTCTAACGATGGAGATTCCACCACCTCCCTAGGTAACCCATTCCAGTGCTTCACCACCCTCCTAGTCAAATAGTGTTTCCCAATATCCAACCTAGACCTCCCCGACTTCAACTTGAGACCATTGCTTCTTGATCTGTCATCTGCCACCACTGAGAACAGCCTAGCTCCATTGTCTTTGGAACCCCCCTTCAGGTAGTTGAAAGCAGCTATCAAATCCCCTCTCACTCTTCTCTTCTGCAGACTAAATAAGCCCAGTTCCCTCAGCCTCTCCTCGTAAGTCATGTGCCCCAACCCCTAATCATTTTCATTGCCTTTCCACTGGATTATCTCCAATTTGTCCACATCCCTTCTGTAGTGGGGGGACCAAAACTGGACGCAGTACTCTGGATGTGACCTCACCAGTGTCAAATAGAGGGGAATAATCACTTCTCTTGACCTGCTGGCAATGGTCCTACTAATACAGCTTAATTTTTCTTTCCATTTCTCCCTGCATTAGGTCAATGAGCCAGATTCACTGGTACACCCTGAGTGTTTTGCACCCCTTGCACCACGCAAAGAACCGGTAAACTTGGCCCAATAGGGCCCTGATGCTGATGAGGGCCATTAGGTATGACTGTAAGACACGTAGTGAAGGGCAAAATTCTTCTTTAGATCCAGGCACTGCGTTATGATGTAGAGATTGTGTTTTCTCCCTTGATGCTAATCTCTCTTACTGGTGTTACTGATAGATCTGCATGCCTAGGGAGAGCAAAATATCATCTTCAAGAGCCATGCTGTGCATATGTATTTTGCCCTCAGTGTGCTGCCTATAAAGACATGAAATGCAGTCTTGTCTCCCCAAAGTCCTTAAAACATTTTCCAATACGGCACTAAACTGCGTGAAAAACACATTCAAAACCATGGAAGTTACATTAAAAAAAAAAGTCTGTTCATTTCAATTCTGCCAAAGCTAAACACATTTATAGATTTGTTCATAATTATTTTTGGAGTAGAATTCTGTTTGTTTGACAGTGACTGAAAAATGAAGTACCTGGGGCAACATCTCTGATGCGGCCAGCACATCTTAACAATGGAAAAATGCTTGCTATAATTTTGATGTTTTTAATTCTTCCAAATACTAAGTTCTGAGCTGACTTGTTCAGTAAGGATAGCTCGTTTGAGGGTCTGGGTCACTTCGTCTGCCCTTCCATCACTTTGTAAACTGAAAACACCAATCAGGTGCTGAAAGAGTATACTGATTATATAACTCAGAATAGATTTCCTGGGAAGGATTAACATAACATGAATCATTGATCCTTCTTTGTCAGCTCAGTTTACAAAAACACTATTAGTGGCAATACTCAACAGCAATCTTCTGTATTATTAAAAATAAAAATACTTTGCAATTAACCAGCATGTTCTATCCAAGAATCTCAGAGCTCTTTGCAAACATTTCATTAAGATGCTGTGCATCCCTGTGCAGCAGGCATTATCCACTTTGCACACATGAGCAAACTGAGGTGCTGAGAATTACTGAGCACCCACAAGTCAGACCTATTTAAACAGTCTCAAGTTGGGCTCCCAAAAATAGAGGCAACCAAAGTCAATAATCACTTGAAAATAGTGGCCCAGGTCATCTTGAATGTCAGATGCATAAACAGAAATAGAACTCATATCTCTTAATTCCTACTAACTTCTGAGTCTTTTCTTTAAAAGCATTAAACATGGCAGGCTAGATTCTGATTCCAGCCACATCAGTGGAAGCCTAAAGTAATTCCACTGATATCAATAGCTGGATACTGAATTTTCACTGGTATAATTAAGACCAGAGAGATTCCAGGCCTGTGAACTGAAAGCTATTGGCAGGACAGTTAAGGAAAGCCCTTACATTCTTCCCTCCAATTCTGCACTTTACCCAAACACTTGTCTTCATCTGAAAAGTAAAAGTACATTGAATTCACTGCCTTTAAAGACTTTGTCTGGATCCATACCATTCATAACAACACTGTAACCCTAAATGAAAAAGCTCAGAGTGAATGATTTTGATGCCTGGGCATTTTTGCTGTTTATATGTTTACATACGCCAGCCAGTGCTCAGCAAATCAGAGCAATTGCTGATAATGAAATGTTAGAATCATCTGCTTTAATCTGGGATTTTATTTCACTATAAAATGTTGAAATTGTCCTGATAGTTGGGTTGGTATGGATGCACAATATGAACGCGATTGACTATTCCAGAACAATTAAGAGTTCACCAAGCACATGCTATTGGCATTATATTTTGTATTGTTAATGTTCTTGACTTAAAAAAAAAAAAAAAAAAGTTTTCTTGGTGGAGCTTTTCAGAACTATCTGTTCCCAATAATATTTTATGCTGGCATCTGGTGGAGGATACTATGGGCAAACAGAAGGACCTGATCCAAACTAGTGGGAGGTGGAGTCTTTCCATTGACTTCAAAAGGCTTCAGATCAAGCCCTAAAAACAGCACCCAGAGAAATGAAAAAAAAAAGAAAAAAAAAAAAGAAGCGTTCACCTCACAATAAAGTGCCCAGAGTGTGTAATCAGATCCTTGGTATTTCATCAGAGAGGGTGTCTGTTTATTTTCCGCCTTACAAGGCATTAGAGTTTGTGAAAGCTGTCAGATGTAACGCTCCAGAGACAGAAAACTGTTTATCCATGGAATGGGTACAACACGGGCTGTTGCTAGCTGCAGAGGCTTCTCCCACCATGCCCTGACAAAGTACCTCAGCCTTGAACTGGAGCGACCACTTCTGGGGAGTGGCAGGCAAATTCAGTCTGTAGGTTTGTTCCTCTTTGGCCTCCCTGTGGAGGCGCCAACATGGCTGCCTATTACCAACCTATTACCACTTACAAAACTAGATTCCTTGATTCCAAGAACCTGTCTGCCTTGGCCTCACAGGCATGTTAATGAACCACATGGAAAATTCACCCCTTCCATGAGAGGAGCTGGAGCAGGACTTTATTTGACTGGAGCAGGAATTTATATCTTGTGTCTTTATGAGCAGTTTTTATTCATTTGACCCCATCCACAGAGGAGTAGGGCCTCTGGGTGGGAGCGGAGGCTTTCACAGCAATGGAACAGAGAACTGAGAGGAGGCAGCCTGATTCTCCAGCCCCACTAAGGGACAGACAGAGGAGAAGGCCTCTCAGGACCACCTTTTGCCTCTCTCCATCACAAAGTGCTGAAGCTTTCTTCACTAGAAGCCCAAGTTACTAGTATGCCCAGAGTAGGTTTTTCAAAAAATACTCTGCTACCTTTGACTTCAGTGGGTGCAGAGTGAGGTCAAGGCTGAGCACTGTTGATAACCCCTTCTGAATTTTCTTCACTAGATCGTCAGAAACCAGAACACTCAATATCTGATTTGAACAGGGATGAGCTAAGACACTTAGGGCAAGTCGACACTACAATAAAAGACCCACCGCATGGTCGTGGATGGCCCTGGTCAGCTGACCCTTTGTGGGGTCTCTCTGAGCCTGGGTTCCAATCCAAGCTCCAATGTCTAATTGCAATTTTATAGCCCCACAGCCTGACTCCATGAGCCCAAGTCAACTGACCTGGCCTCTGAGACTCAGTACCGCTGGCTTTTTCTCACAGTATAGACTTACCCCACAGGTAAATAAGGGTTTTTCACAATTGGTTGGATTTTTCTAAGCAAGGAAAACAGCGCCAATATGGAAAGACGTGCTTATTGTCACTGTGGACCCACTGATTTCAGAAGGAGTTCTGCGCACTGAGCAAATCAACTCCTATGTAAGTATCTGAGATCAATTCACTAGCACTGACTTTGCTATCACACAGAAAACCAATAAGACTGGAAATCTACATTCCACTTATTTCTATAGAGCCATCTTCTCCAACAGTACATTTTATTAACAAAAGAGGGATACTTTACTCCATTAAAATAATAGAGTAAAATTAGGCTATCTAAAATTATCTAACGTTCTTATGGACATTGTCTTGTTATCCACTGTGAGCAACCGTGGAAGATTTTACTAACAGTTGCTTTATAGCAGGAGATTACAATGTCTGCTTTGTTTGTTTCGATACTAAATTTAGATGCTTGATCCTTTCATTTCTGTTTGCCCATATCATTTCCAAGCTCTCTTTGGCGGCTTGCACAAAAGCAATGTAACAGTAAACAGCACAGGAACTGAATTGTCCTCATATCACTTCTTTCCAGCCAGACACAATCCAGAGGTTTTTTCCACAGCAGCATACTTTAAGTCTGCAATTCTACTGACATGAACATCTAGTAAAGCCTGTTCCATAAGAAGCCCTAACTTTATTTAAGTCTTTTAATTAAAAATGTTAAGAAGGCTACAGCATCTACAGCAGTAGATATCACAGAGGAAGGAGGGAGTTGGCCAGATCCATAATTGGAGTAAATCAGCATAGCTCCATGGATTTCAATTTTGATTTACTAGCTCTGCATGCTAATTTGTGAAGCAGATGTACAGTACTCAGAATGGGTTGAACACAGAGAAAATAGCTAAGAATGAAACAACAATCAGAAAAAAAAAGTTTTCCTTATGGCAAGCTGTCAAGATCAAATCAACATCTTGCTGGGTCACCATGTTTTTTTAAACTCTCATGCTAAATTGTTTCATTTTGTTAGTTTTTTAACAAGGTGTTTTCTCTGGCAAGCATAGGGGAAAAGATCAGTCTTGGCATTCAGCTGTCATTGATAAAATACATCCATAGATTGATAGATTCCAAGGCCAGCATAGACCATTGTGATCATCTAGTCTGAATATACATGCCAGAGAACTTCCCCAAAGTAATTCCTAAAGCAGATCTTTTAGAAACACCCAATTTTGATTTTAAAAGTGTCAGTAATGGAGAATCCACCACAATCCTTGGTAAGTTGATCCAATGGTTAATTATTCTCACTGTTAAAAAATTACTCATTTACAGTCTGAATTTGTCTAGCCTCTACTTCCAGCCATTGGGTTTTGTTATACCTTTCTCTGCTAGATTGAAGAGCTCACTATTAAATATTTGTTCTCCATGTAGGTACTCATACATTCAGGGGCAGCGCCAGGGTTTTTGGCACCGTAGGCGCAGGGCTGGCTCTAGCCATTTCGCCGCCCCAAGCACGGTGGCACGCCATGGGGGGCGCTCTGCCGCTCGTCGGTCCCGTGGCTCCGGTGGACCTGCTGCAGGTGTTCCTGCGGATGCTCCACCAGAGCTGCAGGACCAGCAGACCCTCCACAGGCATGCCTGCAGGAGGTCCTCCGAAGCTGCCTGCCGCCCTCCCGGTCGGAGCCAGCCCTGCCTAGGCGGGGGTCCTTCCCGCGCTCCCGGTCAGCGGCAATTCTGCAGCAGGGGGGTCCTTCCGTGCTCTCGGCCTTCAGGACACTTCAGCGGTGGGTCCTGGAGTGAGTGAAGGACCCTCCGCAGAATTGCCGCCGAAGACCCAGAGCGCGGAAGGACCCCCCGCTGCTGAATTGCTGCCGAGGGCGGCAAAATGCCACCATCCCAAACCCTGGTGCCCTGGGCGACCGCCTAGGTCACCTAAATGGAAGCGCCGGCCCTGCATACATTGTAATCAAGTCATCCCTTAACCTTCTTTTTATTAAGCTAAATAGATTGTGTTCCTTGAGTCTATCACTATAAGGGATGATTTCTAATCTTTTAATCATTCTCATGGCTCTTCTCTGAACCATCTCAAGTTCATCAGCATTCTTCTAGAATTGTGGACACCAGAACTGGAGATAATATTCCAGCAGCAGTCACACTAGTGAAAAGACAGGGGTAAAATAACCTCTTTACTCCTACTCAAGATTCCCCTATTTCTGCATTCAAAGATCACATTACCCTTTTGTCCACAGCATCACACTGGATGCTCCTGTTCAGCTGATTATCCAACACAACCCCAAAATCTTTATCAGAGTAAATCTTACCTGGATACAAGTCCCCCATGGTGTAAGTATGGCCTGCATTCTTTATGCCTAGATGTATACATTTAAATTTATTCATATTATAATGAATATTGTTTTCTTGTGCCCACCTTACATTGTATCAGAGACCTGTTGTCTTCATTTTTTACCACTCCTCCAATTTTTGGTCATCTGCAAACTTTATCAGTGTTTTTATGTTTTCTTCCAAGTCATTACTAAAAATATTAAATACTGTAGGGTCAACAACTGATCCCTTGGGGACACCATTAGAAACATACCCATTCAATGATGATCCTCCCACTTTCAATTATATTTTGAGACCTATCAGTTAGCCAGCTTTTAGCCCATTTAATTTGTACCATGTTAATTTTATATTTTTCTAGTTTTTTAATCAAAATGTCATGTGGTATCAAGTAAAAGTCTAAGTATATTACATCCACACTATTATCTTTGTTAACCAAACTTGTAATCTCATTTTAAAAATAATCAAGTTAGTGTGATGGGATCTGTTTTCCATAAACCCATGTCAAGTGGCATTAATTATATTTCATTCTTATTAATCGAGTCCTGTATTAGCTGCTACATTATCTTACCCAGGATCAATGTCAAACTGACAGACCTATAATTACCGTGGTCATCCCCTTTACCCATTTTATATCAATATTTAACATTAGTTTTCTTCCAGTCTTCTAGAATTTCTCCAGTGTTTCAAAACTTTTTGAAAAACAATGTTAATGGTCCAGCAGTTTCCTCAGCCAGATCTTTTAAAACTTTTGGATGCATGTTATCCAGCCCTGCTGACTTAAAAATGTATAACTATAGTAACTGATACTTAACATCCTCCTGAGGTGTTAGTGGAATGTAAAGAGTGTTAGCATATAGTATGACTATGTCATCTGTTTTTTTCCCCAGATACAGAACAGAAATATTTGTTGAACACTTCTACCTTTTCCTCATTATTAGTGATAATTCTACCATTTTCATCTAGTAATGGACCAATAGCATTGATACAATTCTTTTTGTTCCTAGTATGCTTAAAAGACTCTTTATTGCCCTTAACTCTGCTGGCCATTATTTTTCCTTGTGTCCCTTTGCTTCCCTTATCAGTTTTCTACAATACCTAGCTTCTGATGTATATTCATTACTACCAACTTGCCCTTTCATCCACTTGTTTTATTTATTTTTTAAAATTATTTATAGTTGCCTTTCCTTCCCCTCTAAGCAAGGTCTTTTTTTAAAAAACCAATGAGGCATTCTTCCTAGTTGTGGGCCTGTGGCTTTTGCGGCATCTGTGATTCACATTTTTCCAATTTAAATTCTTCCTTCCAGCTGATTTGGCTCACAAGTGTTTTCAGCTTTGAGAAATTGGTCCACTTGACTTCAAAAGCCTATCCAGTCATATACATTGAGAACTTGTGTCTTGGCTCCAGGAAGGCAGCACACCATCCTGTTGTCTGCCTGTCCCATGCACAATGTTCTTTCAGTTCTTCTGAGTATTGAATCCACAATGAGGATTGTCATTTCCTTAGACAGTTGGATAACTCTTTGTGGACAAGCTTGATTTTCTTACAGGTTGGGCTGAGCTGCCATCAACAAGCATGTCCCATACCTCTCTTTGTTTCCTTGGACTAGTCAGATCTTGAGAGGTATCTTCCACAGTTTCCACATTGAGGACCTCGTATTGATTGGAGACTTCTAGCTGTGTGGAATTCCTCCTGGTCATTTTCTCTCTGGTGGCCGCAGCCTGCCTATCCTCATCTATCTCCTGCTAAGAAGAATGCTGTTGTGACCCCTTGCCTCTGGTGGTTACAAACTACCAGGCCTCCTCCTCTGATTTCTCTCTCTGGTCCCTTGGTGGTCTGCTTCTTTCTTCCTTGACCCTGGGAAGATTTCCTTCTAGATTTAATATCACTAGACTCACAGCTTGGATTGTCTCTGGGATAAAGTAAATTCTGTCATGCTTAATTCATGAAAATATTTCTAATATCTTGAGAAAGTTTGCACTTCTACTAAGCACTTCATGGGACCATTCCTTTTACTAGATCTGCAAATGTGACTGGCCTGTGTTTTGACACAAACGGACACGAGTCCCTGTTTATGTGACTGTTTACGTGACATTGGACAAATCATTTAGCCTCTCTGTTCCTCAGTTCCCCATCTGTGAAATGGGGATAGTAGGCTAGGGGCATTGTGAGGATAGATACATGAGTGATTAGGCGGTGATCAGATACTATGATAATGAGGGATGGACATATGAGTATCTCAGATATATGGTATCTCTGGATTGGCCAATGCCCAGAGGTGTGACAAAGATTTAAAATGAGGAACAGATACACATTTTACACTGAAACCTTAAAACCCAGCAGGATCCAGTCAACTATAAAAGCCAGGAAACAATAAATGTGTGTGGGATGTAAGTAACTTTGAGACTGAAATTAACAGTATCCCTTGAATCAAAGGGCATTTGACTGGTAGAAATGACCCACACTATGCATGCCCACTTGCTCTTTTACTCAGCACTGTTCATTTTATATATCTTTCCATGGATACTTTTTCAGTCATTGTTATTTTGAATAAAACCTGCTATTTGCAATACGCTTTCCTGAACACCAGCTGGAAATTACTGATTTTTACCTTAAACAGTGAGGATAAAAGCACTAACGTCCTAATGAAGAGTCTCACTTAGCTAAATGCTTCATACAGCTGAGTAAAACAAAGAATTTTACAAGAGCTTAACCCAGTCATTAATGAGCTTTTTAACCCTGACCTTTCAAATCGATGATCTACCTCTGCTTTTACCTTTCAAGCAGGAATTCCATTTTCAAGTGATAAAACATATTTTCCACTCCTTGCAATATAATGATTATTCTCAGTGATTCTGGATATATGAGGCCATCAAACCATTAGCAGGTATAAAATGTATTAATGTGCGGCATTCATGGTTACATTGGCCTTAAAGTCGATAAAAAGGAAACAATTTATAAAGGATGTTTATGCTAATCACAGATTATTGATAAACTGTTTCTCCTGTCATTTTTGAAGTATTAAACAAGCTATTTAATACCAGAGGATTATGTGACTATACTTTGAGTTCTACTCACCCGCCACTGGGCTTCTGTAGCATAGCAGCCTGTAGACTTTGTCTCAGAATTTAGTTGTGTTATGCAGTAGGATCATACATGTACTGCAAGAGCGTTTTGCTGAGATCCACAGGTAGCTCCAATGGAGAGATGCCCTTTGGGTGAAATTTTTCTTTCCCAGTAGAATATCAGTCTTGATTTAGAGATAAAAACCTGTTCAAAGTAGTAACATGAAAGCAGAGAGGAACAGACAATGTTGCTTTCAGCTCTGGATACCTCATTACCAGAAGGATGCAGGCTAATTAGGAGTTCAGCAAAGAACAACAGAAATTATTGGGGAGGGGATGAGTTATACTGAACAATTAAGAGAGTTTAATAGAGTAGCTCAGTTAAGTGACAGCTAAGAGTTTGAGGGAGACAATACTTGAATGTGGAAATGGAAAGGAGTTGGTTGGCTTGGTAGAAGAGGGTATGGCTAGGAACAGTAGTTTAGCTAGGGGTGAAAGTTTCACTGGATGGGTTCAATTAACTCAAATAGCTGCCAAAATAAAAATTTTGACTTGAAGGATGGTCTTATGGTAATGGCACTGGATTGAGAGCCTAGATTCAATTCCTGCATGACCTTGGGCAAGTTGCATACTCTCTGTATGTCTCAATTCCCCATCTGTGAAATGAGGATAATAATATTTTCTTTCTCTCTTATCTATTTAAATGGTAAGCCCTTTGGGGCAGAGACTCTTTCTTACGCTTTGTGTGTACAGTACCTAGCACAATCCCAGGTGGGGCTTCTAGCTCCTACTCTAATATATAATTTAAGACTTCCATGTCTTAGAAAGCCCACATACAGTTTCTGATTACCTCAATCCTAAGTGCCTGCTGTAGCATATTAATCAAATTTCTTAATAGTGATACTTCGAAAGTAAAGGGAAAAACAGTCACTCTAAATTAGGAAAGGAAATGAAGATATTAAGACGTATTAGATTCTGAAATTGTCTTGCAAAGTGGAAGTGCCTTTGTATGCAGTAGTTAAAATGAGACTGGAGAAAACATGATATACAATGTTAAAGAAGGCAACAGATCTTTCCCATTCCTAATTTCCATGGTTCTCCTCTGCTCTGCCTGTGTGGCAGCCCTATATGTTCTCTCCTTAACATTCTCATGTGACACGCTGTCTTCTAATAAACTTGATTCATATGGTGGTTTCCCTAGCATTCCCTAATACCTGTTAGAGTGAATCTGCGCCCACTCAGAGTGATATACAGGCATCAAGAGTGAATAGGTACCATTAATTACAGAGTTGCGGTTTAAGAGGCCAGCTCACAAAAATATACAAAATTTAATCTCAGCTGTAAAGCCTTTCTGGTGATAAGTAATCCCAAATTAGAAATGCAAAGGGATCACATTTATTGACTGTAGACTTTCGTGAATGCTTTCTCTTCTGGACCAGTGCTAAGATAGGTTCATCGTTAACCAAGGATGTGCCTCTTTTCTGAAAGAATCCCATTATTTAGCTTACAACATGCTGAAGTTTGATGCTGTTGCATCACTTTCTATTAGGAGAAGTTTCTCAGCATTGGCTCTTTGATAAGTTACAAAAACCCCTCAAGTTACGACAGACACACCATGTGATAATGGGTTTAATGTTCCAGACTGGCTTTAGATGAGGGGTGGCATACTAACACCAGTTCTTCAGTTTCTAGAGATAATTTATCCAATTAACTTTTCCTTCTGGTGGGAGGGATGGCAAGGAAATTTCAAATGACAGCCGCCTTATTTGTTCTTAGTACTGTGGTATCTGAGCACCTTCCATTAAGAGTGTGGCATAAGATCTAGAATAGGATAGAATTCACTGGACCCCACATCCTAACTTTCAAGTCCAACTTGTAAATGCAGGTGTCTGCAGCTTAGCCTGGCATTTCTGTTTCAACTCAGCCGAGGTGTGAGTCATTTCCGTCACAAGAGGAGGATGCCTTGATCAAAGTGCGAGATGTAACAGCAGCTGTTGAAGCAAATGTAAACATCCATGCCAAGGACTGTAAGGATGGAGTTTATCTAATGTGTAAACAGCCACCTGCTGCAAATGAAAAATTACTCCCACAACCACCTTATTAAGACACCCATATGATGGAGGGAAACTAAGAGGCAGATTTATTGTTAATTTGTTGGCACTTTGGAACGGAACATTTATTTTGCAGCAGAACAGTAGGATATACAAGGAAATACTGATTCTGTCCCCAGACCTGTTCATCTGAGCTCGCTTTGCCTAAGCGCTTTCTAGCAGGAAAAATGAAGGGAGGTAAAAGATGAGTGTAACCAAATACAGCCAGGCCACAATGTGTCTATCCTAAAGATCAGGTAAATAGACACATACAAGGAACATACTGCAGCATGGCCAACCTCAGCGTTTACCACATAATTGGAAGAGCTGAAAATGCTATTGATTATGAATGAACTTCTTGACCCAGAGATCAGAGATAATACCTTTCAGTCATCGCTGAGTGTATGGGACAGCGGCAGCAAGTCTGAGGAGGGGGTGTATCTGAGTAATGTTAAGGGGAATGAGAGCATCTGGCAGATTAATTTATGGTGGGAAGAGCGACTTGACTTTCAGCAGTCTTTCATTGCCAACCCACATCAGCCAAGGGCACTAGACAGAAGCAATGCTGATGAGGCCTTGCTCTGCAGTTAGCTCACAATGTTTGCTATGAGTGACTGTTGAATTAAGGGCCAAACCCAGCTGCTCTTGCTGAGTCAAAACTCCCACTCTCCCATGGGAGTTTCTCCAGAGTGAAGACTAAATGAGGACTGCAAGATTTGGCCCTGAGGGTCAGATTGTAAGTGGCAGAGGTAAGCGTCTAAACCAGGGGTCGGCAACCTTTCAGAAGTGGTGCGTCAAGTCTTCATTTATTCACTCTAATTTAAGGTTTTGCGAGCCGATCATACATGTTAATGTTTTTAGATGATCTCTGTCTATAAGTCTATAATATATAACTAAGCTATTGTTGTATGTAAAGTAAATACGGTTTTTAAAATGTGTAAGAAGCTTCATTTAAAATTAAATTAAAATGCAGAGCCCCCTAGACCGGTGGCCAGGACCCCGGCAGTGTGAGTGCCACTGAAAATGAGGTTGTGCATCACCTTCAGCACATGTGCCTTAGGTTGCCTACCCGTGGTCTAAACCTACATCCAGGCAAGTTACAAAATGTCTTCACTTAGCTGGTATAAAAATATATCTGAAGACAAGAGGGCTAAAGCTATTCTCCTAGCTCTAGCTGGCATGATCTGACAGGCAACGTGTTTACTTTCAGACAGTCGGTTATTAGCTTCTGGTTAGTTAGCATGCAAGCAACTTTTCTCTATAGATAAAATTAATCCTTGTGTGGAATGTTTGTGGAGTGCTGCCTACCCCAAAAATGTCCTGGTGAGGGGGTAGGAGAATCCATAGGCAGAGTCACAAGAGCATCCACAACCCTCACTTGCTATGCTGGGAGTCTCTGCATCATCCCACCATAGGTCCACAAGCAGGATAGCATGGAGGATGGGAACCACAGGATCCACTCTTGCATGGTTCTTCTTTGAGTGCTTGTTCATGTTGATTCCATTGGAGGTCTGTGTGCGCCCATATGCACAGTTGTCAGAGACTTTTCCCTTAGCGATATCCATTGGGGCAGCTGTGGTGGCCCCTTGAGTGCTGCATTTATGCATTGGTATATCAAGTGCCCCCTCAGTTCCTTCTTACCGCCAGTGGTGATTGATCGGAGTGCCCCTCTCCCTTGCCTCTCAAGTTGTTAGCAGTTTCTTTCCCTTTCTAACTTCGTGTTCCAACTGTAAATAGTTTTGGTTTTACTATAGATTAGTTAGTAAGTAGTGTGACAGACCCAGACTAGTGGGGTACAGGAGTCTGGTAGAGGGCAAATATACTGGTCACTGGATGAGTAGTTTTCTGTTCCCTGAGTGACCAGAGCAGGGGCTGCACTAGAGTGATCAGGAACCTGCTAGAACCAATTAAGACAGACAGGCTGATTAGATCACCTGCAGCCAATCAAGGCAGGCTAATCAGGGCACCTGGGTTTAAAAAGGAGCAACAATCCAGTCAGGTGAGGAGAGCCAGAGACAGAAGAGTCCATGTGAGGAGCTGGGAGCAGAGGCCACGAGGACTGAGAGTGAGAGGGTTAACTGCTGGAGGACTAAGAGTAAAGAGCATTATCAGACACCGGAGAAGGTCCTGTGGTGGATAAAGAAGGTGTTGGAGGAGGCCATGGGGAAGTAGCCCAGGGAGTTGTAGCTGTCATGCAGCTGTTACAAGAGGCACTATAGACAGCTGCAATCCACAGGGCCCTGGGCTGGAACCTGGAGTAGAGGGCGGGCCCGGGTTCCCCCCAAACCTCCCAACTCCTGATCAGACACAGGAGTTGATCCAGACTGTGGGGGAGATCACTGAGGTGAGCAAATCTGCTAATAAGCACAGGACCCACCAAGGTAGAGGAGGAGCTTTGTCACAGTTGCTGTTAAGTACTGTAGTCAGTCAGTTAGGGTGCCGGGGGGAGGAAGGGACTTTGCCCCAGATGGGTCATGCCTTGGTCGCTGGGTTTTAAGCTCTGCACTGACTGTAAAGGCCTATGCCTGTTAGCGACCCACATGGCAGCTGTCTGATGTGCCTGGGGGAATCTCATGTTAAAGAAAAGTGTAAGAGATTTCGTCCCTGGACACAAAAAGAATGCAACTTCTGCTTGAGGGCCCTCCTCATGGAGGCCACTCTTTGCCCAGCCTCGGAGCCAGCCTGGCTGGATGCAACATCCACCACTTTGGTCTCAGTGCGTATCGCATCCCCACCACTGGGCTCTACTCGACAACAATCCCCTTCACCCATGCCCATGAAGACAACCAAAAGTGGGCCCTGACCCTGAGCAAGATGGACCAAGGGGCACTAGGTAAAGGACTCTGTTTGAGCCGCCTGCCCACACTGGAGCTGCAAGGGGGCATGTCCCCGAGGGGACCTCCTACCCTGCTAAGGGATCTGCCGCTGACTCCAGGGAGAGGTAGGGGAATCTGACTGATGGCAGAGTCAATGATTTCCCAGCTCCCAGCACCCAGAAAGCAAAGGACTCTCCCACTGCAGCCGGCATCACATACAGCAATGGACCTGGCAAAGGCTCCCTATGAGGGCAAGCCAGCTACGGAGGCATCCCAGAGATGGTGGAACAATCGGACACTTTGTTCCATGTGCTCTCTGCATTCACCCCCTCACATGTAGTTATCCCAGCGCATGAAGGAGTTCTAAAAATTGCAAAAGCCCTCTGGCAAACCTCATCCTCCATCCCGCCCACTTCCAAGAGAGTTGAGAAAAAGTATTTTGTCCCCGTCAAGGTTGTGTCAGCGGCCAACGAAAAGGACAAGCAAGGGCATTCTAGTTCCACCCTCAAAAATAAGGAGGCCAAGAGACAGGGCCTTTTTGGGAGGAAAATTTATTCCACAGCCAGTCTCCAATTCTGAGTCCTGAACCACTAGGCTCTTTTGGGGCAATATAATTTTAACCTATGTGACTCCCTCCATAAATTTAAGGACTCCATGCCCCAGGAGGAGGCCCAAGAGCTTGGGCCCCTTGTTGAGGAGGGTACCGCAGAGGCTCGGTTCTCCCTCCAGATGGCCTGGGATATGGCCAATTCGGCATCCAGGTGGTCACCTTGGCAGTGGTCATGAGGTGCAGTGTCTGGCTTCGGACCACAGGTTTATGCCAAGAGATGCAGTCCTCCATACAAGATCTCCCATTTGATGCAGTTGGGCTGTTTGCTGAACAAACAGACATAAGGCAGCATAGTCTGAAGGACATTTGGGCCACCTTCCACTCCCTACGTCTCAGTCGGTGAGGAAGCAATTCCAGCTGCCCTCCCCACCAAGACTTTGACAGCCTCAGCAGGGATCTACAAGGAGAAGGGATACTTGTTTTAATTACCACTGCCTTTCCTCCGCCCTTTCGCCTGCGCAGGCTGGCCCAGCAAAATACCATATGGGCCAGAAGAGGGTTTTTTGAGGGTGTGTTCAAGAGCGACACCCCAGTCAACTCCCTGGATCCATCTCATCTTTTCCTCAACCATTCAGCCTGGTCAAGAGTTACCTCGATCCGCTGGGTGCTGGAGATTGTCACTGGGCTACACCCTCCAGTTTTCAGCCACCCTTTCCAGCTCCACTCTTCCCCATTCCTCTTCAAGGACACCTGTCATGAGCAACTCCTCATTCAGAAGATAGACAACCTCCTACAAATGGGGGCAGTGGAGGAGGTCCCTCAGAAAATGAAGAGGAAAGGTTTCTACTCCTGCTATTTTCTGATCCCAAAAGCAAAAGGGGGCCTAAGATCCATCCTGGACCTGCAATGACTCAACAAGTACCTCAAGAAGTTTTGCATGGTTTCACTGGCACTTCATCACCCCTTCCTGGATCCAGGAGACTGGTATGCCGCTCTCAACTTGAAAGACACTTATTTCCATATCTCTATCTTCCAAGGACATAGACAGTTCCTCCATTTTATGGTGGACCAGCACCATTTCCAGTTCATGGCACTTCCTTTTGGCCTCTCCTTGGCCTCATGGGTATTCACAAAACGTACGACCCCAGTAGCCACTTACCTAAGTATCAGGGGATCCAAGTCTCTCCTTATCTTGACTATTGGCTCATCAAGGGCAGATTTCAGGATCAAGTGCTGAGCAGTCTCGATCTGGTGCATTCTACCTGCCGTGATCTGGGCCTGTTAGTGAATGAAAAGAAATTGACCCTTATACCAATGCAATGGATGGAGTTTATCTGGGCAGTCCCTGATTCCATGCGGGCCAGGTCTTTCCTTCCAGAGGCCCATTTCTGAGCCATGTCAGATGTAATCTCCCACGTAAGGGGCCACCAGCTCACCACCACCCACACTTGTCTAAGGTTGCTAGGTCACATCGCTGCCTTTACTTACGTGATCCGTCATGCCCGGCTCCACTTCCAGCCACTGCAGGCATGGTTGGCATCAGTCTACATCCCCAACAGGCACAACCTGGACCTGGTAGTCCAGGTGACGGACCACATCCAGTCATCACTGGCATGGTGGTTGGACCTTGCATTGGTGTTGCAGGGACTTACCTTCACATCCCTATTGCTATCTCTAGTTTCCAGTGCCTTGGACCTGGGCTGGGGAACCCACTTGGGCAAGCTCAGTACACAAGGCCACTGGTCGGAGGTTGACTGCTCCCTCCACAAAAATGTCGGGAAACTCAGGGAGGTTCACCTGGCCTGTCAGGCTTTTCAGTCCCACTTAAAAGGCAAAGTGGTTCAAGTCCTGATGGACAACACTGCACGATGTTGTATATCAGCAAACAAGGTGGAGCCAAGTTGTCAGTCCTCTTCCAGGAAGCCCTCTGTCTCTGGGACTTTTGTGCGCAGCATACCATTCATCTCGTGGCAGTGCATCTCCCCGGAACCAGGAACATATTGGCAGATCACCTCAGCAGAGCCTTTTCACCTTGCCATGAATGGTCACTCCACCCAAAGGTGGTCAATGGGATCTTCCCAAAGTGGGGATCTCCCCGGGTGGACTTGTTCACGACCCATCAGAGCAGGAAATGTCACCTGTTCTGCTCATTTCAGGATGTTGAGAGGGGGTCCTTGTCAGATGCCTTCCTACTTCCATGGTCAGGGGCTCTGATGTCCGCTTTCCAGCTGGTACCATTGCTTCACAGAGTCCTCATGAAGATCAAGCAGGACAAGGACAAGGTTATCCTCATAGCCCAGGCTTGGCCTCGCCAACATTGGCTTGGCATGCTAATGGACTTGTCAGTGACGACACCAATGCAGCAGCCCCTCTGGCTGGATCTCCTCCCCCAGAATCACAGCAGGCTCCCGTACCCGAATCTAGCAGCACTGCATCTGACAGCTTGGTTGCTGAATGGTTAACTGACAGAGAGCAGGAGTGGTCGGCCCACAGCCAGCAGGTCCTAGAGTAGTAGAAATTCCTCTACTAGTGTGACCTACCTGGCCAAATGGAAATGATTCACATGCTGGGCCTCGGCCCAAGGGGTTAGGCCTGAGCAGGGCTTGCTGCAGTCGATCCTGGACTACTTTATGCATCTCAAGTTCCAGGGCTTGTCCCTTTCATCAGTTAAAGTCCACTTGGCTGCCATATCAGCCTTTCACCCTCCATTCCAAGGCAGGTCAGTCTTCACTCATAACATGACGGTCCGGTTCTTTAAAGGTCTGGAGCAGCTCTACCCCCGAGTCCGGGACCAAGTCCCTCCATGGGACCTGAAACTGGTGCTCATGAAGCTCATTAAAACCCCCTTCAAGCGCTTGGTGTCCTGTTCCCTTCTTCTGCACTCCTGGAAGATGTCATTCATGGTGGTGATAACTTCTGCCCAAAGGGTCTCCAAGATTAGGGCACTTACCTTGGATCCACTATACAGTGTTCTTCAAGGACAAGGTCCAGCTGTGGCCCCATCCAGCTTTCCCACCCAAGGTGGCTTTGCAATGTCACACAAATCAGGACATATTTTTGCCGGTCTTCTTCCCAAAGCCTCATAAGTCTGAGGAGGAATGTAGACTGAACTCCTTGGACATCAGGAGAGTGCTAGCCTTTTACATCAAAAGGACCAAGCCATTTCACAAGTAGACGCAGTTGTTCATAGCAGTTGCAGAAAGGATGAAAGGTCATCTAGTGTCCACCCAGAGGATCTCATCTTGGATCACTGCCTGCATCCATTTTTGCTATGATTAGGAGAAGGTGCCTTCACCAGTGACTGTAACCGCCCACTCAACTAGAGCACAAGCCTCGGCGGCGGCCTTCCTGGCCCATGTGCCAGTTTCTGATATCTGCAGGGTCGCCATCTGGTCATCCATCCATATGTTCAGGTCTCACTGTGCGCTTGCACAGCAGGTCCCAAGACGACACTGGCTTCAGTAGAGTGGTATTACAAGCCACACGTCTGTGAACGCTGAGCCCACCTCCAGGGACATTGCTTGTGAGTCACCTAGAATGGAATCGACATGAGCAAGTACTCAAAGAAGAAAAAACTGTTACCTACCTTTTGTAACTGTTGTTCTTTGAGATGTGTTGCTCATGTTCATTCCATTGCCCGCCCTCCTGCCCCTCTGTCGGAGTTGCCAGCAAGAAGGAACTGAGAGGGTATAGGGCCAGCGATGCCTAATATACTGATGCACGAGCAGGGCACTCAAGGGGGCGCCACAGGTGACCTTATGGATATCGCTAAGGCAAAAGTCTCCAACAACTGTGCACATGCATCTCCAATGGAATGGACATGAGCAACACATCTTGAAGAACAACAGTTATGAAAGGTAGATAGGTAACAGGGGCTTTTTTTCAGCCACCCTGACACCCAGCACAAGTGTGATGGAAGGACAGTGGCCAGTGTTCCAGCAGTTATGGTTTGAGTTTGCACTAAAATACGGTGTATTTTATTCACCCAACCCCTGAGCAATTGCGCAGACTTCAAAGGGGGTAAAGTGAACATTCACCTTTTAAGTACTCTCAATTCAAAATTTTAATTCATGGTCCATATTAACTACCATTTTTACATGTGGGCACAGGGATCAGAAGTCACTCCTGGTCTGTGGGTTTCCCTTTTTGCCGCCAAAGCAAGAAGAGAAGGATCCCCAAACGGGGACGCATGTTTCTTGAATCAGGATTAGGGCGTGTAGGGCACTGAACTGCCAGTGGAACTATTAGGAAGACACCCACCTAAACTAAATTTCTGCTGAACACAAGACTTAGTGCATAAAAATTAATCAAGTACTACAATGACTTGCTTTATTCATAATACTTAATTGTCATGTAATAGGAGTTTTTATTCAGCAGTAAAGTTCATAAGTGCAGGTTTTACATGTAGAAAGATATTATGCTGATGGTTTAATTATACACCTTTTTGCACACCGAAGGAAATGGGTTATGCAGTTTTTGTAATTAAAGAAGGACTTTTGAGGAGAAACGAACTTTGGAGTTTGCAATGTGAGACCTGATTCTTAGGAGATGTTTTTATTTTGAGTTTAGTGGCACTGAACATCACTCTGTAAATGGTAAAGCCATAAAAACACATTAGGTGTCCTGGCCAAGCTTTTCTACTTCATGCTGCATTTTCTAAAACTTAAAAATAGCAACATTAAACAACAAGTAGCATCAGCATCATGTGCTTGGAAGCCCCTTGGTTGCAGTGCCTGAACAATTATATAAATTACAACTCTGTCCAGGGTGTCTAGAAAATTAATAGAGAAAAACAAGCTCGAAAAGTAACTGAAAAATAAAACCCATTTCATGCCAAAAATCCTAAAAAAGATTGAGCTTTGGTGAAAGCCAATAGGAAAAAAAAAAAACAAAGCAAAGGCAGTGAAGTCAGTTTTCCTAGCCTGCATATCTACAGGAATAAGGAGGCCAAAAAGTGGTAGAGTTATTTGATACCGAAGTCAAAGGGGCTATTCACAGTATGCGCAGCTAAGCACACATGTTGTATGCAGTGTTGTTGTAGTTGCATTGGTCCCAGGATATTAGCGAGACAAGGGGATGCAAAGATATTACCTCACCCACCTTGTCTTGCTGAGTCCATATGTAAGTCTTTGCTGGATGAGGGCCTACTCCTGCCTCCCGTTACTAGAGTATCTGAACTCCTTTATCAGAGGGGTAGCTGTGTTAGTCTGGATCTGTAAAAGCGGCAAAGAGTCCTGTGGCACCTTATAGACTAACAAACGTATTGGAGCATGAGCTTTCGTGGGTGAATACCCACTTCGTCGGATGCATGAACTCCTTTGACATTAACCAGATTGCCATTGCAAAAGTGGCAGAGAATCCTGTGGCACCTTATAGACTAAAAGATGTCTTGGAGCATGAGCTTTCGTGGGTGAATACCCACTTCATCAGATGCATGTCACGAAGTGGGTATTCACCCACGAAAGCTCATGCTCCAAAACGTCTGTTAGTCTATAAGGTGCAACAGGTTTCTCTGCTGCTTTTACAGATCCAGACTAACACGGCTACCCCTCTGATACTTGAATTGCAAAAGTGGACATTATGGAGGTTCTGACTCTTCTCCCTTTTCAGTAGATCATAGCAAGGTCTGTTTCAGGTAGAGTTGCCCTAAAAATCTTCCACTAGTAACCCATTGTAGCCCAGGGCTCACCTCTACATTCTTGTAAACTCGTTGACTCTCATCATGACTAAGACAAATGAAATCTACCAGGCAATTTGAACAAGAAGCCCAACAGTGTTAAATAAGGCCAAAGCCTGACTTACTTTGAGTGAGCCCTTTGCTTTACAGCATGCACCAATGGGAGCATGGCTGTACTGAAGAATATTACTCTGTCACAGAAAAAGCCTTTGGAGGTAGATACGAGGAAGGATGGGGGAGATTCCCTCTCTAGAATTTGACCATTGCTCAATGCACCTTTAACAAAGATGGTGAAGGAGAACTTGTTGCATACCCTCCCCCAAGCAAAGGATCTATCTTCCAGTTTGGGGTTTACCCACTCTAATTTGAAATTACATATTGTACAGACAAATATAGTACAATATTTTAAAATCTTATTAAGATTTTAATAAGATTTGATAACGACAGCAGGTAAGGGGAACAGTAGGATGAACTATGTGTACAAGAATGGCCATTTTCATATTTCATTGGCCAAAAGCATGAGTTTGTTACAATCAATTTGCTTGCTATTGTTAAACAATAGTTCTTCCCTTATGAAATCTGTGTGATCTTGCCAGTCCCATGATTAACATGCTGTTAAAAAGGCCTGTTAACGGTACTTTTAGGCCTTGATCCTGCAATCGAATCCTTGCTGAATAGGTATCGAATTGGGGCCCTCATCTGTAAAAAAGCTAATGGTGAAAACAGGTGTCAAAGTAGGAATTTCTCTTAAGTTTCAGAGGCAAATCTCCAGCTGGTGACAGCCAGTGTAATTGCATTGGTGTCAGCTGAACTACAGTGATTTACCCCAGCTGAGGATCTGGCCCTCAATATCTGTAGGCTGTTCTAAATTGCCATAGTTTACATGCAGTAGTTCTGGAGCTTCTATCTTGATGTTTCAGCAAGCACGTTAGAGGTGTGCTCATCGTGTTCCTTTGCCAGATGAGCATTCACCCCACATACTCAACAAATATGGTGCTATCAGCTAACAAACAGTGCCTTTCCATAGTGCAATTTATGGGCCTGCTACACAATTACAAAGATGCTTTGCAGGATATAGATTCCCACAATTTGCATTAGCTCACCACACTTCGCATATGATACCCTCCTACTCTTGTTAGAGTTAAACAAAAATAGTTGTAATAGGATTAACAAATTTTTTTTACTCAAAAAACAATTGCCTCCTATCAGAGAGTATTATTACAGAGCCAGGGCCAGCTCTAGCCATTTCGACGCCCCAAGTACAGCGGCACGCTGCAGAGAGCGCTCTGCTGCTCGCCGGTCCCGTGGCTCCGGTGAACCTCCCGCAGGCCACCTGCCGCCCTCCCGGCGACCGGCAGAGCGCCCCCCATGGCATGCCGCCCCAAGCGCAGCTTGGCGCGCTGGGGCCTGGAGCCGGCCCTGTACAGAGCCTTATGACAAGAGGAGTTTTTACAGTATATGTAAATATATTTAAAATAGACATATCTCAAACACACTTACATGATAAATCTTTGTGTGAGCTATTTCTCCACTTGTGAGAAGATCGGTTCCAGATAAGCATTTGGTAAACATTTGAAAACGTGAGACAAATAATCCTATGCAATCCCAATGTCTTCAAATACACACTTGAAAAATTATTTCTGTAACAATTTCAGGCTATCTCCCTCAACATAGAGGAATTGTAACACTGGTAAAACTTGCAGAAATATTTTTACAATTTTATTAGAGGTTTTAATTCAGTGCTTTATCTACCTCTGTTAGTCTGCAAAATACCTTTAAATATTCAAGTGGTAATTAATGAATCTTTTATGTTGCAAATCAAACATTTTCATCTGTGCCGCAGTAGAGTAGTGAGAAGGAAGGATTTAAAGTATAATTGTTTCTACTGTTCTCCTTCCAGTGCTGAATGCCTTTTAGCATTTATTATACCATTGGCTTTTGCTACAGTTCATTAGCACTGGGCCACCTCTTTATTGTTCGATATTTGCTCCCCCCACCTTTTTTTTTTTTTTTTTTTTTTTTAAGTTCAAGATTTCTTACTGTGCCTTTGCCAGAGACATTCCTAAGGAGATGGAAACTCTCTGAATGCGGAATTTTTGCTTGAGTGCAAAATAATAAAAAGCATGTGTGTATTAAAAAGGGATCAACTTAATGGGAAATGAGCACTGGGTTACATTAATATTCTATTACAGTAAAAATCATATTTAATAAATTTTCTCCAGACTTTTTTCCTAGAATTGTGCTGTATTTTTCAAAGTCGTGTGCCAATCCAAAGAAACTGTGTATATGATACTTTTGATTTATACTAAGTAAATAACCTGCACAGGCCATTTTTGTCCCTTCCCCGCCCCCCAAATAAGTGCAGAAACACACACCAGGCTAGAATTTGTGCTTAGTTTCCATATAGTGGGAAAAAGAGTCTTGTGCAGCTGGCAGCCTTTATAAACAGTCTTTGATTGTATTGACACTATATGTGGAATTTTATGTTATGTGGTAAGAACGTGAAAAAGGTAACACTGTAATTTATCCTAAACCATAACATTAGTACTAAAGTCATTACTTCGGATATTAAAACACAGTTTTCCTTTACTTTCTTTTGTCGTCACATAAAATGAGGACTCCAGAGCTACAGTGCCAATAGACCGCTGCTTGTCCTGCTTTCCATAATGCTTATAAAAGGATTGACATATCCTTGATTGTATGCTATATCAGCCGACCCTTGTTGTTCCATGCCCCTAATTAATATTATACTCAGTGACATTTATGTATCAAAGCAATAAGCTAAACAGGAAACAATTTATGTCACCTAAAGCTTTTTAACAAATCGATGCAACTATTTGTAATTGCTTGTTTCACAAGATTAAAAGTACTCAGCCTTGATCTTCGCCCACAGTTTTGTGGCCAACATGACCTGTGCTTCCGTTGTAAAATAGGAGTGTGGGTGATCAGCACCTATTTCCATCAAGTAATCCATATTGCTAATATTTCTGGAATTTTAATGTAGTTACAATTTATAGCTGATCAAATGTGGTTACCTAAATTGCTGTTGCTAGTAGACAGTTTAACTGTCTTTATTAATTACAGTATAATTTAATGTTTGAGTACAGGCACTTGTGTTGGTCATTTTTACAGCTAAAGCAGTTATGTGCCTTATGACGAACCATTTTAGCATTTTCAATGGAAATTTGCTAATATGATGAGTGATAAAAGTGTCAAACCCTGGTAAATAATGGTTATTGCCTTGGCTGGAATTAATCCTTGAAAAGATGGTTACCTTCAAATTAACATTATAACTCGAAGGAAAAAAATGTTTTTCGGGCTTCTGTGATACATAAAACAAAACAGAAGAAGGGCCACCGATTTCTTCCAAACAAACATATTTGCAGTTCTAGCCATTGAGGGCTGGCTTTGCAGTGAAACAAATGCTGTTTTTAAAAGAACTTATTTGGGGGAGGGAAAAAGGGGTGGCAAATATCACTAAGCTGAAAATTGTTTATAATTTGTGAGTCTTACATTTTGAAAATGTTTAATGAAGTTAATAATTAAGTTGCCAATATACACTCTGATGCAGCAGATCACTTAAAACCCACTGACTTCACTGAAACGTATTTCTATTGTGTTAGCAGCTAGGGGCCCCCGTCCTAGTAGATATATGCAGAACACAGAGATGATCCCTACCCAGAAGATCTCAAAATCTAAGTAGCCTTAAGCAGGTACTTAATGTGCTTAGCGGAATCAGTCTTCCAAGGTTCAGATCCTGTAAGTGAATCCATATGGGTGGACCCCCATGTCTGTGCAGATGCCCCACTGAAGTCAGTGGGGCTCCACGTAGAGTCACCTTGCAGGACGGGCAACAACAATCTATTTGCAACCTAAATATTTTACCACATTTAAAATAGCCTTCACACATGCACAGTATAATTCCCCACCAACACACCACATTTCAGTCCACATTTGCCAACTTGCTTTAGACAAGACGGAGGTTTGTAACAACAAACTTGGTAATATTAGAAGGAAGAGTACTTCTATTTGACAGAATTAAACACCTTTGCAACAAAGATGAAAGATGGCCTTGGTTACCATGCTATTACATGAATGTTTAACATTATCATTGAAGTCTGAGCTTGATTAATAGGTCAAGCAGGGCTAATTACACTTTGTTGTGAGGAGTATGCGTGTGTGTGAAAGAGAGCATACGCGCAACAGTGTTAATTCCTGAAAGTGGCTCCACAATGTGGATTGTATTCTAGTATGTGTTGACAATCTAAGTTAAATGTCAATATTCTAACCTTCTGTAGAGGCCACCTGTAATGTGCATGGGGAGAGCTCTACATGTTTATTGCTAATTCAGACTATGCCTTGAATTTTCTTTTTAAAATGTCTTATGTTCTGCTAGTTATTTTTTCAGTACAGAAGAAACCTAGCATAATTAAACACTGTACTTCAATTTTCATCCTGGAGGTTATTAAGGACATAAGAATGGCCATATTGGGTCAGACCAAAGGTCCACCTATCCTAGTATCCTGTCTTCCAACAGTGGCCAATGCCAGGTGTCTCAAAGGGAATGAACAGAACAGGTAATCATCAAGTGATCCATCCCCTGTCGCTCATTCCCAACTTCTGGCAAACAGAGGCTAGGGACATCATTCCTGCCCAGCCTGGCTAATAGCCACTGATGGACCTATCCACCATGAACTTATCCAGTTCTTTTTTTCAACCCTGTTATAGTCCTGGCCTTTACAACATCCTCTGGCAAGAGTTCCATAGATTGACTGTATGTTGTGAGAAAAAATACTTCCTTTTGTTTGTTTTAAACATATTAATTTCATTTGGTGACCCCTAATTCTTGTACTGTGAGGAGTAAACAACAGTTCCTTATTTACTTTCTCCACACCAGTCATGACTTTATAGACATGTCATATCCCCCCACTTCTTACTGTGTACTGTATGAAGCATCAAAGTGGACAAAAATCAATGCTTTTGACTGGAAAAAGACATTTCTAAGCTTGTTGTAGCTGGTGGCCATATTGCAGATTGAGGAATCATTTTGTGACATGTCAGACTATGGTGTCAAGAGCTTGTTTATTTCTCAGATAATACAAAATACCATGTAAGGGTTAAATATTTGGGTTCAGTAGCAAAGAGCCCTATTTCAAGTTGCTGCTAATGCTGCATTAAATTAGGCTGAAAACCAAGAGCCAAGTCAATGGCAAAATTTCATTTTGGAGTAAGCTTAGGCTCCGATTTGCAAGGCCCATTCTGTGAGTGCCCTCAACTTCCAACCAAGACCATGGGAGCTGACCAGCTCAACTCCTGGCAGCAGGCTCTCTGCATTTGGGCACTATGTACACAGACACATCCAAACTTCTGGCAAGTTCCACGAGCACCCCAGCAGTGAGAGTTTTGTCACTGACTTCAAAGTGAGCAGGAGTGGGTCTCAGTTTGCATGGCTCAATTAACATGTAATGCCTGACTTTTCTTCTGCCTTGCACCTGGCATAGTCATTATCACCTGTGCAGAGTGCCAATTGGGTGCAAAAATCTATTATGATTTGACTTTGTTTGCCACCCACCTGAGCCAAGTGTAAATGACATCACAACACATGCTAAGCTAATTAATATTGAACCGTATTAACATATGCTACCAGTGACTTTAAGCAAGCTAAATAAATTTGATTTAAAAAGGGGGGGGCCTTGTCTAGTTTTCTAAAACTGCAATACACATTAACATTAATCTAAATATAGAGAATAAAAATGTTATTAAAAGTTTCAAAATCAATACCTGAGACACTACTTTGTAACTTATTTATTTTTTGCCCTGAAAGTAGTTATCCAGTATAATTTTATGACAGAATATTTTTATAAAATCATTTGTACTAATTTAAGCATTTATCATTATATGCAAAAAGATTTCTTGATGAGAATATTATAGACGGTGCGTGTTTTTGACATTAGCATTTTATTTGGATGACTAATCTTGCAGATGTGAAATTTTAATGAATTATTCATGGCAGTCTCTCCTCTGAAATTTTAGTTTGCTGCTGCTAATGCTAGTTATTAAGCATTTTATTTTTCTTTATAAAACTTGAAGAAAATAAATGTATGCTTACTCAAGAGAAAAGGAGGTGGGCTTCTTTCTTTCAAGTTTGTCTAAGATGACAATGTCACTTTGAACTTTATTAATCATGATTTGGCCTAATCCTCTAAACCCTTTATTACCTAGGTATAATGATTACAACTCTGACCAGTTCCTACTGAAGTCCACGGTACAGTTCTCAGGACTTGGAAGCATTTGCAGGATTGGACTAATCCGGCACTCATCTCTGTGCCTTTAGGGTAAAATCCAGAGCACTGTTCAACTCTCATTGACTAGAGAGGCCAAACCCACTGCTTCTATTTGCAAACAGATGTATCTAAGGGACTGTTCTGGGAGGTGCCGTGCCTTCCAATGAAGTCACATGGTGTGGAGCATGTTCTGAGCTTTGGAGGACCAGGTCTATGCTCACTGTGGCTGACACATCCTGTTAAATGTAGATCCAGACGCTGCCACATGCTTTGCTTGGGAAGACTCCTGTACTCATGCAGAGCCCCACCGATCTGGACGGGATCTCACCATTGACTTAATGGGGACTCTGGTGAGGGGCAGGGGCCTGCCCATGGGGATCCATTTGCAGGACGGGGACCTTAGTGAATACAACTAACATGAGATAATAAAAGGGAAGAAAACAAAAACTTAGGACATGGCAACTTGTATTACCAGTGTGAACAACCAGCATTTTATTGCATTTGAGAATGCTATAATGTCAGTAATTAGTACTGACTACACAACATTTTTTATTGTCTGTATCAACAGACATGGAATGATGGAATTACAGTTGATGTAAGGAATGAGTTTCTTTTATGCCTTATCAAAAAAAAATCTCGTTACTGGCAGCACATACACATGAAGCACCATGCTAACAGTCTGGACTGTACCATTTTCATCAAGGCTTATGGGTAGAAGATATTTTGTTACCTACTCTGGGTCCATTAAAATGCAGTCATAACTGCAAATTTTACTCTCAAGACTAGAACGCTAAGTGATTTCTGAAACATCTAAAAATTCAGTCTGAGTACATTAACCAAAGGTACCAAAGATTTCAAAAGAGTTGAACACATTCTTCACGCTATAAGGAATGTAGCTTGTTGGCAATCTGAAAACTACAATAGTTTAAAATTATTTTTAAAAACTTTTAAACATACGTATATATAAAATAGCTAATGATCTGCAGTATCTGTAGAATCACAATCCCTGCCCCATTCTCTCTCCCAAAATCTGAGTTTAAGAAGAGTGTGGGAAATTATACTTGAACTCTCATAAGCGACAATCAAAAAAGGTAATATTTTGTGGTCACCGTTGTTCTACATAAGCCTTGATTTTTCATATCACTTCTAGTCAAATGCAGAAACCTAACAGGTTTTACATTTACAAACTTTTCTTTGTGGACAAGGAAGGCTTTGACTCTCATTCCTGACAGCGATTTACCTGATACATGGTACTACTTTCATAATGTACGCTTTTCTTTGAGAAAAAAAACATGTAACAAATTGTCTTTACATCTTGGCACCTTGTAAAGTTTTTTTTTCCTTTATACAAAAGTTCAATAGTTTGACACGCCCCATTATTAATCACTACTTCACTGATAAACTTTGAAAGTGTGACCCTGGAATTCATCATGCAAAATATTTACTGCAGCAGGAGAAAAACATTTTTAAAACAACTTTTTTTTCTTTTTTTCTTTTTTTTCTTTTTTTTTTTTACACTTTTCAAATGTATGAACCTTTGTTTAAGACAGCCAGAAATGGCAGTGGTAAGATAACAGAAGGGGTGGGAAAGTATTAAAAAAACCCCAAACAAACAAAAAAAACCCCAGCTTAACACAAACTGTACAAAAGAGGCTTCGATCAATGATAAACAGGAGAAAAAAAATAATCTGTCAACTATGTTACAATTTAAAAGAAAAAAAAAAAAAAAAAAAAAGGTCAGGGATTTTCTCCCACATGTCAGCAAATGTCATCCAATATTCTTAAAGCAAGGATAACTAAATAAAATACATGTGCAGCATATTCTGCAATTCCATTACATACAGTAGGTTTTTTTTTCCAAAGCTATTTTTTTTTTAGTATAGTTAATATAAAGCAGTTGCACAAAAAGCAAAAGGTGTTTTGACAAACAGGTATGCATTTATTCCTTTTGAGGAATGGTATCTAAAAAAAGGGACCTTTTCCCCTTTTCTCCCTCCCTCCCCCCCAAAAAGACAAAGGCTCACACAGACACATTGGGATATATATGTACAACATAATAAACCCCACCCTAAAGAAGCAACTGTATATCCAAAGGGATACAGAATCAGAATTGTAAAAATCATAGCGAAGTTTGCTTGATGTAAAGCCTGAGATTTTCAGTTGGTTCTTCTGCAAGGCTGTGACACCTGCCAGATATGTTAAAATCTAATTTTTATTTCTTTTTCTCTTTCTTTCTTTATTTTGCTACAGTCTTTAGACTAAGCATGCAAGACATACAACTAAGTGCAACTGAGTGAAATGTATTTTTTATTTACTCATTCCCTAACAGTTTGAACTGAGGTATGCGTACTAACAGTTTCTCATGCTGTTATCTTTACTCATGTCTAGCTACACATGCTGAGAATGAACTAATCTACCAGATTTTTATCCTCTTTTGAATACCGAACTAACCAGCAAACCACTCAGTTTAGAAGCACAGGGACCACTTCTCATGATCCCCATCTGGCTACTGCCGGCACATCATGAAGCTGCCTGGATATAATTAAAAAAAAAAAATTCAAATGACCACAGACTGCCCTTTTTTTCCTTTTCTTTTCTCTTGTTTAAAAACAGAATACAGAGCTGAGCTTCAGAAAAGTAACTGCCAATAAAATATCTTGTACCAAAGCTTGTGTGTGGACAGGAGTGTTATTTCCGTATGAAAAATGCTGATCAAAAACTAAAGAAAACTCAGCAAATGTGCCAAGATAAACCAAAAATTAAAGCAGTCATCTTAACACAATCCTTAAACAAAAGTGGCATACAATCCGTAAAAACAAAGACCCCAAAAAATATTTTATTTTTTTTTTCATTCTAGGAATACTATTATCCGGTCCAGTAAAATTGTGGGAGCTTTTCTGTTCACTTTTGTGTTTTATTAAACTGTCTCCTTTATTTGATACTCCGATTTTCTGCAAAATAACTGCACTCGCTTTCTCCAGCTTGCTTCTTATGGCTCCCCCTGTAACACTGTTTCCTAGTTTTAACCTCAAAAGCTCTTCTCGATTTCTCTTTACAGAATTTCGGTTTGGTCGCTGTAAAGGAATATGAACAAAAAGTAACTTTGGTTCAGTCATCTGCTTGGCCAGCTAAATTTACTAGAATAAAGGAGCAGTTTCCCTCTCAGGTTAGCAATAGCCCATATCTTGTCATTTCCCTCTAAATTCTTCAACCTCCCTTGATCAACAATAAGAGGATATTTGGCTTCATAAGATAAAGCATATAATAGAGAACATAATTTACCTTTGTGTAATATCTTTGGTAATTTTAGGGGGGGAAGGTACAAAGAAGAATATAAATTAAGCTCTGAAAGGCTTTTTTTGAAATAATAATAATTAAACAAAGAGCTACAGTCCTACATAAATAAATGAGTGACAGAAAAGTGGTTGCAGAATGAAAGTGTTTAGGTGTTTGGTGACTGAAGTGTACTGACCTGTAACAACAGCTTTCTGTATGTAATGTTTGCTTTGAAGAGCACTGCCAGTTTTACCAAACAAGCCCCAGTGCTATTTCCTTCCCCCCCATCCCACTGTTTACTGTTTTCTACTGTGAGGTTTTGATACTGGCTGGTGTAATATTGCATAACAATCTTAACTGCAGTACAGAATTTGCACAGTTGAAATTATTAACACTTTAGCATTAGTGGGCTCAGTCCTTATTAACTGCCATAACAAGTTCAATCTGAAATCTAATTTGTATTCGAACAGATTAATGCCACTAAGCAATCCTGAACTGATGTTTAACTGAGAAACATCGCCACGTATTACAACAGTTTAATGAAGTCATCTTTCCAACCACTATTCGCAAATGAAAAATAATAAATGTACAGGTACCCAACTTGGTAATCTTAGATATTCCAGAAAGATTTGTTGACCCATTAAAACTCATGTTAAACAACTGAGAGCCTGCCATCGTAGTATTCATTCTCTAATGAAGTGAATTCTGTTGGTGCTGCATATGTTTCTTTGTGCTGTTCAATTTTGTGGCATTTGCTAATATTCATTCACCATTGCTGCCAAAAAAAAAAAAAAAAAAAAAAACCTAAACCAAAAAAATCAAAAAAACCCTGTTTTGTGGAATGAATTTATGTTGCTTCCTACAGTATTTCTATGTTCATCTGTCATTCATTCTCATTCTTACAGTACTTCTTTTCTCTCTCTCTCTGTTGGATGACCCTTCGGTGTGTACAGTGCAGCATTTGGGACCTTTTCAAAAAAACAGACACCAAAATGGAACGTTTTCCATAGCTAAAGAAAACATGGTGGCATCTGAAGGAGACTGGAATGAATGACGGAAAAAACTACAAACAATTCAATGACATTCAGCTTCGTATAATAAAAACACCTATTAACATTCATCACAAAGTACAGAAAACATTAGGCCTTCAACAGGCCCTGGGCCGAGATGTGGCCTGAGGTCAGAACTTAAAATGGTAGAGCAGAAGTGGTGGTGGGGGGGAATAAAAGCAATACATTAAAAAGTCTGGGATAATATTTCTTGTAACCCCTTGCCAGTACACACACACATACACACACACAAACACACACACGTGTGCACGCACACACATGCCTTCCCCATCCCAAATGGAAGCAAAAAAAAAAAAAAAAAAAGGCGTAAAGGCAGTGATAACCAACATGCAGTACTGTGCAAATATGTTGTCCATTGGAATCCTTAAAATCTGGGCAAAGGCTTCATCTGCAGTTTAGGTGCACATGCTCAGAGTTTGAGGTCCTCAGTGTCCAAAACTGGCAGGACTGCAGTCCAAAACCTGCTGCTAAATGTGAGTAAGTGAATCAGTTTAGCAAATTTACAACACTGATGTTGACTATAAGAGAGGAAAATCCCAAGTACCAAACAAGTCCATCCAATGCACAGAGTACAAATTCCTTTTTTCAACAAAAAGTAGAAAAATCAAAAATACTCCCAAATGGGATACTTGATGGCACTAAGAGTTAACATATTTCATAGTTGTCAAAGTGTACTGAAAATCCTCCAGACTGTACAATAATGGAGAGATTTCACAGCTAAATTTGACGTGTTTTTCCAATCTTCATTCTCAGGATAATGACGTTAGGCATACTCATTCTATGTCCTCATTTACAGGTTCATCTTCATAATCTCTGTCATGATCAAAATCTGGACTGTGATTGGCTGTTGTCACTAAGGATAGCGGGCCTTCGTTTTCGTCCGGATCCAACGGTTCTTCTTTGACATGCACAGGGTGCCTAGGAAAATTAGAACAGTCAATCAGCAACTTCCCTGTTTAAAAGCGACTCTGTCCTGCTTTGGCAATACTAACATTTTTTGGAGAAACTGAAGGCCTGATTTCCAAAGATGCTGAGCACTGGGCAGCTCTGACTAACTTCTATAGGAGTTGTGGGTGCTCAGCACGTATGAAATGTGGGCCCTGAACTTTTGAGTTTGCTGCTAAAGAAAAAAAAACACACCAAAAAGTGTATGCCTAAGAATGTGTCTAGAATTACTTAGCTTCAACGGGAACGTATCCTGGAAGGTGCACTCTGTTATATACGGTTTATTCACGGGATTTAGAGAATATGCTCTAAACTGACGTATTAAGTTGATTAACACAATCTTCAGCTAAATGAGTGAAATAAGCACAGTAAAGCAAAATAGTGGTTTGTCAACCCACTGAGCTGGTGGAGGCTGGGCTAATCATCGCTTGCTGTGTGTTCTGCTTTTCTAGTTAACATGCAGAACCTGTGAGACAACTCTCCAGAGGACGACCCCAAGTAAGGTTCTATCATTAATCAACTTCAAGCAAACACAGCAAAGAGACACCATGATACATGCTTTAAACTCCAAATTAATGCATATTTTTACAAACTGTCAATAAGGGAAGAAAAACTCTGCCAGGAAACACAAACGGAGAGGAAAAGGCTCGCTCAACACAACAATATGATAAGAAAGCAGAGCCCTAATGAGAATAATAACACTGTCAGCTGTAAACAAGGCAGAACATGATCTTCAGCTCATGGTGGGCACAAGCATGCACTAAAGAGATGAGATCTGCCAAATTTCTCATTATAGAATAGCACATGAATAACCCGCAGGGGAATGTGGGCTGGTCATTCCAAACAGGTATGATAACAATTGAAAAATGTTGTTCGTAAATCATATTTACAACAAACCCTTTACAAATACAAATTACCTTTTTTGTTCAGTAGCTTTTGATATGTAAAACAGCCATGTGAGTCAATACTGTCTTGTTGGTGGGACTTCATAGGAAAGTAGGATTTTATTGACATTATCAAGTATTAACAACGCGACACGCCAATGGAGACCCTGTTTGCTTCCTAAATAATTGATATTGAAGGCAATTCCTTAACATAAAGTGTTAATGAGTTCAAGCCCCATTCTGTTTCTCCTTGAGCTGCTATTCACCTCCCACAGTCTGGTTGTTCTCTAGCCAGTCTGATTTAACCCTTTCACGTAGACCACGTAAAGAAAGACTTAGTCATAAGTGAAAACATTCCTGGTTAAGAACTTTTTCTTCTTCTTACAAAGCATCAGGTGCCAATAAAAGGTTTAAAATCATTACCCTTCACTTTATAATTCTGGCTAGATGGGAATGAAAATGCTTTCTGTTTCACTTGCCTGCACATAATACAGGAAAAAAACATTTTCAAACTAAGGATCGAATCCTTGTTTCTGAACTAGTGGTGAACATGATAGCCTATCTTGTAAAGTCAGCTGTTGCACATGGATGCAGCAAGACAAGCATGTAATAACACCACCACCACCACCACCTAGCTCTTATACAGTGCTTTGGAACAGCAGATCTTAAATGTGCTTTACCAAGGAGCGCAGTATCGTTATCCCCATTTTACAGCTGGGGAAACTGAGGCACGAGGCGGCAAACTGACTTGTCCTAGATCACCTAGCCAGGACCATCTTGTTGTTTTGTGTTTGTACAGCACCTAGCACAATGGGGCCCTGTTTCATGACAGGACTCATAGATGCTACAGTAATATAAAGAAGAATAATGGTGGCAGAGCTGGGAATGAAACCCAGGTCTCGAGTCCCAGTCCAGTGCTTTATACACTAGCCCATAATGTGTATTCACATGCGTTACCAGAAGGTAGGACCCCTTTGGGAGCCCCTGGCTGGGCTGAATGAGAAAATTATGTTCTGCAGCCAGCAAACAAGCCAAAGAGAAACTTGTATATTTCAAGCTATGTGATATCTTTGCAGATGAACCACCAAGTAAACTTGCACTTCAAAAGTCATGATACTCTAGATATTGGTTTCAGTTTCAAAATGGATTAGGTTTGGAAGCATCCACCTGACTGGCTACACAGATTTCTAGTATCAGCTGTGAATGCCTTTCAATCCTTCCACACTTCAACTTCTTGAGTTGCAAAAGTAACTAGATCAATATGTGGGAATTAGCTGCACCTTGCATCCCATCCTGTATAGGAAGAGCAGGGAGAAATGATCCCATCACAGAGGCATTTATTTATTTTTTCACTTTATGAAAATGTGCCATATCAGCATGTCTCTAGGGGCACGTGCAATACACAGTGAAACACGCATTAGCCATTGATCTCTGAACCTTGGTATAGGATGGGGACTGGCAACCTTTGGCACGTGGCCCACAAGGGTAAGCCTCCAGCGGGTTGGGACAGTTTGTTTGCCTGCCGCGTCCGCAGGTTCAGCTGATCACGACTCCAACTGGCTGCGGTTTGCCGTTCCAGGCCAATGGGGGCTGCAGAAACCCATGGCCAGCACATCCCTCAGCCTGTGCTGCTTCTCACAGCTCCCATTGGTCTGGAGCAGCGAACCACGGCCAGTGGAAGCTGCGATCGGCCGAACCTGCAGACACGCCAGGTAAAAACTGGCCCGGCCCACCAGAGACTTAGCCTAGCGAACCACGTGCAAAAGGCTGCTGTTCCCTGGTATAAGATCTCCTAAAAGTAAGCATATACTTCCACCACACCCAGGCAAACATCTATAAAAACAGATGGGCCTCACACTGTGTCCTAAAAGGTCACCACACTCATTATTTGATGGACCAGTGGGAAGCAAATTCCTTAGTTACTAGTGAAAATACCCTCACACACTGGCCCGATTTTTTTTTCTATTTAGAACCTCAGCAAAGCTCCGCTGTCACAAGGAGAGAGGTGGTTTTTCGGATAGTTTAGTTTTGACACAACTGTGGAAGAACAGAGAATTGCACATGGGAGAAGACTCAAAACATGTCATTAGGAATCAGGGCCTGATCCAGAAAAGCCCATAAGAAGTCTCACTGAAGTCAGTGGGGATAATCACATGTTTAAAGTTAAGCATGTGCTAAGTGCTTTGTTGATTGGGACCTGAGACAACACACAAAGAAAACAATTATATTTCTAACTAGAATACACCAGTGTTATGATCACGCACGGGCTTTTTCTGGGTGAAAATTTGAAAAAACAGAGAAGAAAAGTGATTTCTACATTCCTTTATACTGATGGCAGTAATATTGATTATTGTATTCATTTAAAAGGCTTGCTCATTGTGTTTTTGTCTTTGCTGCCATTTTGTTTTTAAATATCGTTTTTTGTTATTGGTGAAAAATTAATACAGGTTGTTTTTTCAAAAGTAAGGACACGATGTTTTATGAACCGGAAGTGGTGACAGGGGGAGGGCTTCTTCTTCTGGTTGTGCAATTTCCAAGGCTATTGTTCACATGTTAAACTGCCAGCACATCTAACCCATCTATTAGGCTTATGCACTATCACCAAGCTCTAACAAAGATGTGTCAGCAGATAGGGTGGACACTGGCTGCACTTGTATCTCAAAAACAACAGTCCTTGTATATAATTGATTGGTCTCATTTCCAATCAGCATAGTAGTTTCTTAGGCCATATCTGGTTTAGTTTCTCCCCAGAGCATTAGATGCAGCAGAACTCATGCTGTTTTGCTTTGGAGATTTGGGGGTGGGAAGAGTTGGGGATGCCAATGCACATTAACGCATAACTTGCCTACTGCACTGTTGTGCTCTAGGGGTCAACCTGCATGCCACCACAGAAAAGGCCAGGTAGTTGGAGCCACAACTATACAGAAAAGAGGTTGCACAAAAGCCATGGTGGCTGCTAAAGTCTTGTGGCTACAGTAATGGATGGTGGGTGACTATCTTTCCCCCTCTTCCTGGTTCCATGGATTTCCCCAGGTTATGCCTTTCAATCTGTAGAAATGTTTAAAAATTTCATTAGGAAATCCAAGATCAGGCCAAACTCACCTGCTTTAATGCAAAACTGAAACACAATCCAGGTTTTTCCAAAAGGTTCTTGAACCTTTCCAAAGCAATCACAGGACAGCTCATGGTTGTGTTTTGAAAGCATGTGAAACCGCGTGGTTTTGACTGAGTTTCACTTTGAGGTTTGGGTTTGTCCCCTGAAGTAATTTACAAAGCACTGGGGATGCAAAGCCAAGTGAATGGAAACCAATGAAAAGGGATGAATGAGTGCAAGAAAGACTCAAAGCTCTAATATCATGCCTCTGTATCCCACCTTCCCCCGGGTATTTAAGGGTGGGTAAATGTCAAAGGAGTGGGAGTCAAATTTGAAGGAATCATTTCCCCAGATCACGATGTTTATCTGAACTATCCAAACTTCAAGCAGAAAATTTGCATGGAAAACAAACAAAAGCACAATCCAGCTCCCTGTGTGGTATGTTGGTGGGAGCCGCAAACTGGCATGTGAAAATGAAAGCCCACTGCTTAGTATTCAAACACATCAAAACTACCAGCTATGTTCAGTCTAAAGAGGTTAGTGTTCAGAGATGGGGAGATTTTTTATAATTTTCCAAACCAGTTTGAATCCCTATTTAATACATCTCAGAAATGCAATCTAAGTCTTTCTTGTGTAGTAGCAGCATTTTAACACATTTCATTTAACTGGAACGTCTAAGGCTTCAGAAGGGGTTAACAATAAATAACCTTACCGAACACAGATTTCCCTTCTTTTCACATTTGAGTAATTCTTTTGTTTGTCCACTCTGGGAACAGAGGACTTTTTAATAAAGCTGACTGTTGTTTAAGCCACTGTGTTCTGGTGGTGCACACAGCATGGAATAGTTTGCTTTGTGGCTACCTTTGGAGCATATCAGGATGAAAGTGTTATGTCCCTAAGCTGTAATTATGTGACTACTTTCTAGTGTTTCAAAAGCGAGGGGCGGGGGGAGAGTTGCGGTAGTTCAATGTGTCATAAAAAGGGAAAAAAATGAATGGTAATGAGACTTCAGCTAAAGTGTTGTACTTGCTTAGTTGTCATGCTAACAAGGTCTTCTAAACCTTATGATAAAAGTTTAAGGCTTGATTTATTCCAATATACTGGAACTGTTAAAAAACAATTTGCATTATGGCAGAGAAGCGTGTTTTGGAAAAGAATAGAGAATGTCATTATAAAGTGTACTTAATGGAAATAAGGTATTACAAAGAGTAACTGTCTATGACACTGATAGTCTGCACTGGAAATCTGATGTTGACATATAATTATATTTAGCAAACAGTGTAAACCCTGTGACGTTTGAACAGCATCCTGCTTCGTGGCCTTTCAAAGTATTTCAAAACACTTGTTTAATGGGAAAGCCCACAAGCTGCTATCAGGGCATACACCTTGCTGCATTTTTACTTATACAAAAGGAAATATTCAGTACGGAACACGCAGTATCAATTTGAGAATATGTACTCATTCAGGAAACAATCATTTTCATATTACAACACAAAAAGGGTTTTTCTGGTGAATGATGACAATGAGATATGCGCTCTCTCTCTCTCTCGTATTTCTGAGGTGCCTGTCACCTTGGTATTTAAGTACTAAATAAGGGGTACTAAATGCAGTAAAGGCCACAGCTATGCATATGGTTCTAGAAAATGTGCTACCCTGCTTTTCACTTACTGTTACACTTCCTGCCCCATACTCCCTTCAAAAACAATGAAATCTTAGGTGAAAGAAGTAGTATACGAACTATACTAGCCCTGCACCTTAAACGCCCCCCTCCCCGAAAAAAAAAACACAAACCCACAAACCATGGATGAAAGGAAATTTATAAACATTATTTCTGTATGTTAGCCCAAGAGAAGACCTTATTCTTGAAAAAAATTCCATCTCCTCCTCCTCCTCCTCCACTAAAACCCTACATGGGCATAGGCAGAGTATAACCAATTGTGACTAAAATTGCCTGAAGAGGAATCCATTTGTGATAGCACTAACAGTGTGTCACGTAACGCTACTTTGGGAAAGATAATTAATACTGCACAAACAATCACTGTAAAAGCTAAACACGTTATTCAAATGTTTTGAAGTAAATGGTAAAAGACAATGTTCAAATTAATTATGAATAAAAAATGAATGTTGCCATCTTTAAAGATTATTTTTCAAAGCACACTGTGCACTGATTTAAAATGCTGGAATATCAAAGTATCCAGAGCTTTAGAATCCTGCCCCTTTTCCGGCTCCTCCACAATATATTATGCAGGTGGGAAACTTTTTTTTCCCCATTAAATTCTAATTAGTTTCATAACTAATTACTCTGATGGTATTAGGTTAATGTTTTTCTACTTTTTGATTCAGACCTACTTTTGTAAATCCTGTATTCAAACTACTTTGAAGTAAAAGGTTACAAATTACTTGGGTTTTTGGGATTTTTTTCTGTTAACTTGCACTTTGGTAACTCAGTCAATGATTTTACAGTCCATTTTAATGAACAGTTGGATAAGAGCACACTGTGTTTCATCTATGTTTACTTACAGAAGTAGTCAGCCGCTCCAAATAAACAGTTTTTAAAATTTGAGAACTACGTGACTTATAAACTCGACTTTCCTTTCCGGCTGCCAATTATCCCATATATAATTTGGGGGCAAGGAGAGAATTTACAGCTTTTCAAACTCACTCAGTCACCCATAAATATTGAACACGCCCACGGGGCAGCACACCATTCCAGGCTTATCCTTTCCTGTACTAGCATACTGCCCCAGTGCCATTTACATATAGCATGGATAGCAATCTCCCATTACTTCATGTGGTTATACAGGCACTCATATTGCCGTCTGTTGCTATAATGTTCCTATTAATTTTCCTTTTGATATTTTAAGAGCAATCTATAAATCATGCATACTTCACATGTGCCATCATTAATGCCTAGGAATACTGTTTGCTGAATATTATTAGAAACCAGCTAAACAAGTTCACTCCCCCAGCTCTGCCCCGCCAAGCATGTTTATTGGGTAGTCTGAAGTAGGAAGAAACAAAACTTCTCATAAAGTTGCCTAAGAGTGTTTTTGTAGCTCTGTGGTCTGGGATTGAAGGAAGAGAATGGCAAGTGAGTTAAGAATTTTATAGCTGTGTGCACTTGTCAGACTGGATTGAGTTGATTGGTTTTATGGGGAAGTTGATAAATGACCCTTTTATATTCTAATCAATCTAAATATTTTCAGAAGCTCAGACTTTTCCTTTTGCTGCCCAGGATTGGAACTTTAGACACAATCTTTGAAGAATATCACCGTTACATTTCAGCAGACCCCTAGACAAACCCACACGTATATGCTCTACTTACATTGCTTGCATAGGGGAACGTCCTGGACTACTGTCACTCTCATTACTGTTCGTATGCTCCATTGCACCATTAAGATCTTCCCTCATAGCATTGGCTAAATTGCCCAGAGTGGGATTTCCCATGGAAGCAGTAGTGTATAGAGGTATACTATTATCAGCCATTGAAGCCTGCCAAAGACACAGAAAAAGTATATGAAGAAGCATGTCTCACATTTTTATACACTGCACAACACAATCACATATTCAAAAAACACTCTTCTCATTTACATGAGTTGCAACTGCCGGTTTTAAAAATGTGTTTTCAAAAAGGTTTTGCACTGACTCTACCAGGGGAAATATCACACGATTTGCATGAGGATTTAGGAGTTCAAAACTGAATTGACCACTGGCCCACAAGAGAGAACAGTTACTGCTATTCCCCATTTGGATATTATAGCTCATGGAAAAGGCAAATTTACCTTTTCTACTTTTATGATAGTCTCAAAAATAATAGTGTTTCTTTCTTTAGGGGGAAGAAAAAAGTTAAAAAAGTAATCAGACCAAACTCACTTGGCTGAGGATTCCTTTCTACCAGAGCACAAAACTGTCATGACATGACTGAGAAGTGACGTGTGAGCAGTTACAGAGGGTTAAATTATTCTCTTAGTTATGCCAGCGCAAATCCAGAGTAACATCACTGAAGCCAAATGAGTTACTCTAGAAGCACATCAACATAACAGAAGTATGAACTCGTCCCTATAATATTTGCTGTGTTACTTTAGCATTGGTGAGAGAAATCTAAGATTTAACAAGGTAGGGTAAATTAGGATGGCATTTTCTATTTTTTTTAAGGCTCTGATAACTCTGATATTATCTTAGATATTGTAGATTTGATACCATTCAGTCATGATTCTATTTCTGATAAGTATTGTAAGAGGCATCTTTTAGTCCACTTCTAAACATAGGTCTTTGTAGAAAGGGAATAAACAGTTAAACCTTTCCCTTCTTATTCCAGATTTACTGGTTGCTAGTATTTATTCTATGCTCATGTTTGATCATTTTGACAGGGCTGTCCTATGATCAGCGAGTCAGGCTTGCAGCATGTTAAAACCTTTTCTGGGCCAGCATAATCCCATCATGTAGTGATGGGAATACAGCAACATCTAGTCCTGATGTGAGAGGAGTTCATTTGTTGGTCCGGGCGGGGTAGGGGTGTCTAAAAGGAAGCAACCTTTTGAAACCAAAGACCATTTTACCCATCTGTGAACCAACGTCCATGGCTTTCTGAAACATACCAGCACGGAAAGCCACAGATGCTGGCTCTGCAGTGGTCAACCTAATTCAGGGGAAAGGTCAGCCTTCTGCTACAGTGAGGCAAAAAGAATCCATCAGCACCACGGCTGCATGCGGCAAGACAGCCCAGGGGAGGGTAGTTCATGCAAATGAGCTTCCCACCTGGTGCTCTCTGCTGCTGCTGATTCTTGGAATGTTCCTCACTTGCTGCCATTATTGCTGTACGAGCACAAATGTGCATGAGGGAACGTCCCAGCTACGAGCAAAACTTCCCTTTTAATTCTCTCCCAGGCTGACCTTCTAAAGATCTGATTGCATGTGATCCTAAAAGCTACTCTAACAAAGAGGATTATTTTTATCTTTTTGATTCAACATGCGGCAAACTAATTTTGATTAAGAGAATGTAAAGATTGGCTCACATTTCCTGCAGTTTGCAAAATAATAAGGCAAGCTCTTCCCCCATAGAGATAACGTGTAATTGCAATAAAGCAATTTATTTGGGAAGAGGTGGAACAGAAGAAGCACCTGATATAATTGTTTCTTGCAAACCACAATTAGGCAAATGGCCTGATTCTCTGCATAAGCAGGGAGCGATGGGTAGTTTGGAGGTGTGGGTCAGATTCGTTATCCGGAAACACTAGTAGTTTCTTGAACCTCTTTAGCTGGGAGGTCAAGCTGTGGACCTCTGAAGATGATTACTGGTATTGCCTGGCTTTATCCACGATGGAAAAACACACTCTTTGCTCAAAATATTGGTGCTTCTGGTCACAGGTGGAAGCAGAAAGGTCAGAGGCATATCAACATTTTAAAATAACTCAGCAATGCTAACTGAACTGTTCAGAACCAGCCAGGAAGGTTAGGACCACTTTAAGTGTTGAGAGGAGGTTTGGTCTGCCCTTACTTTATCCCTCAGTGCTGCTCACACTGGAGGTGAAAAGGGAGCAAACCCAACAGGTAACAAGTGAGGATGTTAATGTTTTCCACATTTCACAGGACAGACTCATTAGTCCTCTGTGCCTCATACCCCGCTCTACTCGTTCACACAGGAGCTTATACCACCAGGTCTGCAGGGAGAGCGTAATGGCAGTTGCTTGACCTTGGCCTGGGGTAGACCACACATTTCAGGTGTGCTCTTTGCTTAATCGGGGAAAATAGGGTGGAGGCACTGGATCTTCTGGGAGACCAATCAACACTGTCAGGACAGGGAAAAATGCTTCTAGGTCTTCCCCAGGATGAGAACTGGAATCCCTATGCCCTCCACGCACAGAGAGGGGAAGAGAAAGGTGCTTCTCCCTGACCATGAGGGAAAGCAGATATCAGAAATGTCAGAAGTGAGTGGATGCAGCTGAGGAGGCACCACTATCACCTGGAGAGAAAAAAATCCGAACTTTTTTTGAGGCACATAACTTTGAATTGAATCCACCAGATTTGTGAGTGTATACGATGGACAGGTCTGTGCACACGCTACAGGATATATGCCCAAAACCATAGGAGGCACACTACTAGTCAATAATTGACAATTTGTCTCAACATGTCCACAGACAGGAAAATCGTACCATAGACTAGGTACTTTATTATACAAACCAAGTCATTTGACACGTATTATCTTATGCATCAAATAGTATGTTATGCCAATTTTTTATCTTGTGTGTGTGTGAGTGCTCCGAGTCCTTTTGAATAGTAGAGAACATGCCACAATTTTTGCAGAACACCATGAGATGTGCGTTTTTGCTAGTAGTTAGAAACTGTCTGCCAATAGGGGAGAAGGAGCCTGCTGGTATATTTTAACCCTAATAGAACCTTGTATTAATTAGCACAAAGTTATCTTGTGACCCTGTTTATTGACAAGACTCAAAACCTTTAGCAAAACCTGCCCAGATTCTCATCTGAATCGAGTTTGTTTTTCTAGTGTTATTGGAGAACACAAACACACATTACTCCCTAGAAAAAAAACTTGAAAATGAAAACAGTTTTGAGGGTATCACAAAAGACAAGAATGGAAGATGTAAACACCACCACCACTTGTTTTAGAAAGGAGACATGAACAGTTCTGTATGATAGGCATATTAATTGAAATTAGTCACATAGTTAACAGAATCTGAAGAAATGCAGGATCATTTCATTTTTGCCTTTCAGCCTCATGAATGTAAAATGTGCGTGTAATCTTAACACTATTCAACAGACAAAGCAGTCTTTAAAAATCACACTTCACATGGCTCAGGGAAAATAAGTTACTAATGAACTGTATTTACAGTTGCTTCATTTAAACATGCTTTCACCTGCTTTTCAGAAGTTACTGCATTAACTGAAATAATTAGGAGAAATGCACAGTATCACTTTTCTCCCATTAATCTGTTTTCTTGGTTTTTTAAAAAAATAAATTGCTTAGATTGCAAAGCCAGTGAATCTTCCACAACATTTAATTGCCCAAACACCACATTTAATCCACTGCACTGAGTTTAACCTTTGATGAACATCTTGGGAAGGTTCTCTATGGATGTTTGGGGCTCCATCCAGAAATTTGCTACTGCATGTGAGAATCTCATGGCAAGATTAAGGCCTTTGTAATGATTGGGGAAACAGTGTGGAAGAAGTGTGAAAACACATAGTAATTAGTAGGCAAAATACCAAAATGCTTGTCACTTATGTGAATGATTCTTATAGTGAATACTGACTTCACTGGGGAATTTGAACCAGATACAAATAATTTTATTAGAAATTTGCACAGTGAAAGAATGAGGAAAACATGTATTTCTTTTGTATAAAAACACAAAAGATGCTTTAGACACACACACAAATTTATATTGTGCATATATTTTTTATATATATATATATATATATATATAGCACACAATTCCTGTATTGTTGAAATATCTGAATATTCTTTATAATTTCTGACATCTCTCTTCTTCTTTACAAAGTGAACTAAACCTTTGCTATTTAACAACAGAAAAACATGAAAAAATTGTCCTTAGAAGGTGGGGAGGGGGAAAAATGATCTGCTTTCCCTTTAAAGCCATGAACAATAGAAGGTCATGTGACACAGTATCCTATCATTCAGCACATTAATAGCTGTGCTAGAGTAATTACACTTGTGGTATTTTTGCCTCAAGTGAAATTCTGAAATAAGAGGATGGAAATTATGATACTGCTGATAAATATTAATAAGTGAACTTTTAATTTTTTTGCCACAATATTCAAAATGCTAAGCATCTAGCTAATGCTGAAGCAGCCTGATATGTGTTTGCCTCCAGGGACTATGATGCTTTATGCACTTAAGAAAAAAGTTTAACGGAATTAAAATTTAATATCTAATTAGAGCAAGGCTAATATATTTTGAAATGAGTGGGGAAGACACATGCCTCTGTTGCATATTTGCTACAGTCATTAATCTTACCTGTAAAGCAGCATTGAGAGGTGTGCAGTAGGTGTGGCTGGTCTGTATGTTTTTAATAAGAGAAGGATTACTGCATAAGAAAAACATAAAAAGTAGAGTTAAGTGCAAAATACTCATCTTAGTGTGTTTCCATCATGTTATGTTTCCTCCCATATCAGAAAACTACAGACTGTGTTATTTGCTATAAAAGTTCTCTTCTGTTTTTTAAACTTTTATGTTTTAATTGTATGGCTACCATATTTGCATTTGCCTTTATTAAACACGGCAGACCATTATTTAAAGCTCTAACAGCTACAGCATCTCGTGTTCTAATGCCCTGCTGAAATATTATATATTAGCATTTGTTTTCTACTTAGCTGTGTATCCAACAGAATTTTTCCAAAGTTCTTCCTATCCAAAAGTAAGTTACTGCATAAAGGTCCATAATAAGATCACCATTAAAAGCATTATGGACTCTTAACTCGTACACTGGCTGACTTATGTAGTAGCTGACATCACTGGCTGCATAGTAGAATTTTGATAAGTAGGAACTTCAGAATTCTTGCCTTCAGAGTTGCATTGTTTCCTGCTGGACAAATCTCTAACAGCACAGTAGAGTGCTTGGCTGTCTCATAGCCCAAAGCATTTTTGTTGTGGGTGATGGTGGGGAGGTGGAACGGCAGATATTGTGGCACTAGAATGAAGTGGTAGGGAACATTAAATGCCACTCTGAGTCAGGGAGCGCTCATAAAAAAGTATCCCGCTGTGGTTCTTTGAACCATTACTTTAGAATACCACAGTACCTTTGCAGCCAAGGTTTATAAAAGGGGCCTGATTTACAGAATGTGTTGAGAATTCACCTCGTTTCAGCTGGGCACCCAAAACCCACACACTCAAGATCACTTTTGAAAAATCTTGCTGAAAGTAACAAGCCAGGGAAGGTCCAGAGCAGACAACCCCAAAAATGTACATAATCCACACTACAATTTTATTTCTGTTTTGAAACAGAACAGTGATAACTGTCTTAAACTGACCATCCTTGAGACCAGCAAAAATCAGTTGCCCTGGACAGGTGGTCTTCAACTAAAGGGGAAACAAAATTGTCTTGGGAACCTTTGGGATATTTTAAAGTGATTTTAGAAAGAGGGTGGTTTGTTATTTGTAATCTTTACTACAGGTCCAACTGTAGTAATCATTGTCAAAATGCTTTGGGGCATTTTAGTTATTTATCTGAGGAATATTGACTTGAATTTCTGGGCTAAGAATTGTGAAACAAAGCACATAACTGAATCTAAACAGAAAATAATCCAAATCTAGTTTGCCTAAAAACCTTCTTGATAATCAACTGTACAGTGTATCTGCTCTAGGAGCAGTACCTTTTAGTCTACATTGCATTATAAACAAAATTACAACAAATGTCAAAGAAGCATTATCCTAAGAATTTGCATTATTAGGGCAGGAACAAGCGCAACACAGATATAAACCCACATTTAGGTATTTTGCAGCAAAGGTGAGGTCACGGTTTCATGAAATGCAAGTCTACATGAGATGGGTAGATCATGCAAAGCAAAGCAACAGCAGAAAAAAAAAATAAAAGCAAGTAAAAGCTCTTACTGTGCAACAAGCTCGCCAAAGTTTTCATCAGGGCAGAATTTTCGAGGACGGCCTCGTTGAATATGACGGCCACGTTTAAACTCTTCATCATCAACAGTCCAAAAGGACCCAAACTCATCCTCTACTCTGATAAAGCACTTATGCAGTGAGAGGTTGGTGCGAATGGCACCCTGGGACAAGAGCAGCAGCAAAGGAGATGAAGTGGAAACAAAGGGACATGGGATCGGGGACAGAACAGACATCAAATACAGGGAAAAGGAAAAAGAAAATAAAATGCAATAAGCATAAGCAAATGGTTTGTGAGGGTTAATATGCATTGCCACCTAAAAGCTACTAGCATGTGATGCAACAAACACCAAGCAAGCAGGGGCAAGGGTACTGGTGGGCATACAAACAGTAGTGATGAGATGCTTTTCTTTGTTTCTCTTAACTGAAACAATGTGAAACCACCTGTGTTGGTCTAACACCATCTAGCAGCCAAAAGCCTCTACGTTAAACTGTAAGCATGATCCAAGCTAGGCTAAGAAGTTCAAACATGGTGGACATACCCACTGATCTTTTGTGGCCTTCGTTTTTGGAACTCTAGTTCATCCACTGTCCATACTGCCCCTTTAACGTTTTCTACTCGCACAAAACACTTGTGAAGACTAAGATTATGACGCACTGCATTCTGCAGCAAGTATAAAAGAGAAAACATTCAAAAACTTTCTATGAGAAAATACTCATCATTGTCCAAGAACAGCAGCATAGTCAGCTCGACAGTCCTTATTTGCAAAGATAACTCCATTCCCCGCAGCCAGCCCTCACCCTCTTTTCCCCAACAAACCAGATCTTTACATGTTTAAGATCTTATTTTGCAAAGATAAAAATAAAATCTCAAACCCAAGATTAGGAATTCAAGTTATTCTGTCAATTATTCACGGTGGGAATGAGAACCTCCATCATTTTATGTGCACACATCAGGTAACAGCATATTTCATATACAGTTAGAGTAACATTTCTAAGATACTTTCAAAACACAGTTTGTACACAGTTTGTAATGGAAACTTATCCACTCCTGGAAAAAGAAAATAGTTTAAAAGACCAGAGAAAGAATTTCACGTAATTACAGAAGGTTCAATTTAGCAAAGAGGCATTGGAGCTGGGGTTTCTGTGGTTTCCCACAGCTGGACTAATGTGAATCAGGTGCTGAACCTCTTTTCACACCAAGGGTATGGAATAGGGGCTCAGAGGGTTAGCGGCACCCTAGTGAACAGCACAGGGCACCAAGTCATGTCTTCCAATGGATGCTCATATATGGAAGTTGGATCTCATTTCTGGCAGACTATTGTACTGACTGAACTGAGCTTCTGCCAAGTACTCGCATGAGGAGGGCTCTCAAAACGAAGTGATAATCTCCCCACATGTAGAGACATATTTTTTTTTTCTTATAGTTCCTAGGCTCCTTTATTGGCCATTCCCAAGCTGAGGTTTCTGATGGTCAGACCCAATTCTGTTGGATGTAATCCAGTGCTTCTGCAGGATGGAATCAGCAGATCCCTTGCATCTTCTGACTTTGGCCTAAGCCTGACACAGTAAGACACTTCTCATGCAAACACAATCAATTGTGTCTTTTATGTCTTTGCTCTACCTGAAAGGGCACTGAATACCTTGTTAATTAGCAAGTGTGTGCCACTCCCAGTTTTGTGAGTAACTACACAGCGGTAAAGCCACTCAGATTTGTAATGAGGCTTGTTCTCTAATGCCACTGCATCGCCACTGAAAGAGGATCGGTAACTAGAAGAAAGAGAGTGGGCCATTTGCTGGAAACATGCAGGCGAACAAACTACATCCATCAGCCTCGGCATCACTGAACTAGTCAATCCAGTTGACTTGTTAACAGGTGCAATTCCGAACACATAGGCATGAGTCTAGGCAACCAGGAGACTAAATGCATTGTTTAGGAACATCAGGTCTGGATGATGAAAGGAGTTCTAATCAGGAATGTCTAAATCACTGCACAAATAAAGGTTATGCAGAGAGCATTTGTCATGTAAATTAAGAGGCAGTATGTGTGTGCATCTGTGAGGGGGAGGGCCGGGAGCCTTTTGTTCGGCAGTTTCTCTGTGTAGTTATCATCTCCCCATAACCTATCCACTCATAAAAGCAACGATTCAGCATATAGACTCTCTTCTTAACAGGTCAGCACAATGTGAATATGGTCTTACGTACTTGATCCCATGCTTAGGGGGCATGTCACATTTCTGCAGTACTAAGTCCACATACTTAAGCTTCTCTACTTTGGTCACCAGGCTGATCTGTTTGTGAGCTGGTGGGGAAATCAGTGTTGAGTGACTTTTTCCTCTGAACAAGGCAGTGGGTGATGCTGAATCTCTGAGAATGTCACAATATTTGTTTGGGGTCTGACTTTTTGCACTCTCGCCATTTCACAATGTGTGAAACGTTGGGCACAATGGCACTTCTTGACATTGAAAACACATGAAAATGGACATTTTTCTCATGCATTTCAACAGAAACCAGGCTGACTACATCTGCACTCAGTCAGACCCCTGTTCTTGCACTGGGATCAGCTAACAGAATGCTGCTGATTGGCAGAGTGGCCTGCTAGGGGAACCTGACACAGGACAGGGGTTTAAATCTGTGTAACCCAAACAAAGTTTCCAGTGCAAATGGAAACATTTTCAAGTTTATAACAGAATATAAATTAATAATGATAGATTTTGGATCAGTTTGCAAATGGTTAGTGTAGCCTAATGCCGCAATTGATCAAATGCAGACAGAAAAATTCAGAAAAATGGATGTTTTGAGTTCGTAAACAATCTCTGTATAAACAATTGAACAGAATTATCTGCATTCTTCTTTAAATATGCTTAATGCTGGATAAATCATCTATGATCTGATCCTGCTCTAGTGAAGCCAATGGCAGTCCTGCCATTGATTTTTAGGAGGACTGGATCAGGCTTTGACTGTATATACTTACACAGATAAATCAAATATTGTAAGGTGTTTGGGGAAAGATGCCTCAGCTTTCCATGTTTATATCTGACCACCTGTTAGTGAGTTTACAGAGGATCATTGTTTTTGGTTTTCCTGCTTCTGGATTCTTGCTAGCTAACAGTTTTATTTGAATTATACCCCCAACATTTCAAAGCCACAACTGCATCTTCTGCCTTCTGGCTGCAATTCAGTTGCAGCAGATTACTACTCAAAAAACCAACCAAACAGACATTGCCTCTGACCTGTCAGAACCAGTTCAGAATGTTCTTCTAGCGCTCTGCTTAACAGAAAAATTAGGTACTATTATTGTAAGATTATATATTTACCTTGTTAAAAAATATTTGTATGCAAGCCATTTTTTCAGAAAAAATTACCCTGAACATGCTTGAATGTACTAAATGAAAGGGTTTGTTATTTTAATAACTGCTCAGGCACTGCTGTGCTGCATCTGGTGAAGTGTTTCATTTATAAGTTCTTTTTTCCTGTTTGTTTTTTTTTGTAAAGAAGATCTCAGGTGTATCCACCCACTCCAGATCCTTACCTTATGCTGTGGCCAGAGTGATATTTGAGCATTTACTGAAGATAGGCCTGAAGCACAAAAGCACAAATTCAGATTTATTCTGATTCTTCAGTCAGACCCTTGGGCCTGTGAAGAACCCGAGCAGTTTTCACGTTAAACCAATCCTGGGCTGTGTTTTCAGCCACCTGTGGCCATTGAAGGCTGGCATTAATCTGAGCAGCGATCAGCATGAAGGCCCCAAATTACTGCAAGTGGACATCCATTTTGCCAGTAGTGATGGAACCTACTACTGCTTTGTAAGAGCACACACTTAACACCTACACAGTGTCGGGGGTCCCTGGTGCACTCACAAGGATAAACATCTCCCTGGGATGGACCTTTTCTTCTCTGTAGCTGTGGGAGTCTCCAGTAAGACATCTCTCTGCCTCTTCTGCCATAGGCACCTCTTTTGTCATCAGGTTCCAGTGTGCGGCATGAGCTGCAAGCATGACTCTCACTGCCCGTGATCTTTGTGAGCCTCTAGAGTGGATCTTATATAATGCACAAAAGCAGTTCCAAAAAGTGGCCACATTCACTAATGAGATGTCTAGCCAGGTGCTGCCCCCATAGCTGCAGGCAAGAATCAAAAAATTCTTGCTAGAGCCCTTTCTCCTGCAGCTATGGAAAAGTTCCACTGGAGTCGCTCAAGCAGCAGGATACAAACGTATCTCTTATAGGGCTGCCACAGAAGATGGCGGGTATTCAAGGTATGTGTGTTTAGAAGAATCTTGCTCAAAGGACTAACAGAAAACTGAAAACTAGAGCTTTTGAAAAAGCAAGCTCTGGGTACTAGAACTCAGATGTAAAGACGTTTTTTCATGTCTAGAACAGGTTGACTGTATGAAGGTTCCACTGTACAAATGAATATAATGTATACATCCAAACGTGTATACTTCATTTTAAAATCGGAAACACAGTGGTTCTGTAATCTTTAAAGAAGTGTACGTCACTGAAAGTGTTCTGACACCAAACTGTTCTTCTACAGTAACACTGTCAAAATGCCCTTGAAAAGAACTTTAACTCAGGAAAATTCATTTCCTTTTTCAATACTTAGGAAGCTGCAGATGAAACACTGCTCAACTTCTTCAACTAAGGTGCAGAAATCAAAGCACCAATCTCGGAGCATTTCATAGGTTCAGATGACTGAGGACTGAGAGGTGGTACTGAAATTTACAAATTTGCCCCAAGGCATTTGAATGAAAGGCAATGGAACGCTGAAGAACAAAAGCACACAAGTGAAATACAATAAACTTTCCAATGAATCACTGAAGCAGAAGACCTCTCTAACTCCATCCTTTGAAGGAACTGTCCTGGGTTTTAGAATAAGAAAGGCAAAGGGAGAAGAAATGAAAGAAAACAGCAGGTATAGGGGACGTTTATCAGACCTGCTGGTGTGGAGGCAATTTGTTCAAGAACTTCTGGGTTACCTGGACCAACAGAGACTACAAGCACCGGGATATAATTTTTACTTCAGTGTAAGATCCTGTTATTTGATTCATCTAGTAGTAATCACACCAACTCCAGAGGCTACTGTGGTTAAGTTGCTATGATAACAGCTCACGCAAGGGAAAGGGGGTAGCCATGAAAATTGCAACTATATATATAAAATGTAACTGAACAACAGAACCCTACTGTAAGAATTTAAGGCATCAAATTTTTAGTTTCTTGTATCTGTTAGATTAAACGTTTTTTTCTTGGCTTGCTTCTTTAGCATTATGCCAAATTAACTTCTATTTGGTGTCACCAGAAACCAGTGAAGGTTATAACAAGTTGGAATGTTAATTTAGTCAGGTACCAATTGACTGAGAAATAACTTGTCTATACATCCTTGGAAAAGATGGCTGTTATGGACACACAGCTAGAAAAATGAAGAGCTGTGTAACTAACAAGCCAAACTGCATCTCCTGTATTGACAAGATAGCTTTACCCTTTTTTCCTACATGTTCCGGATGAAAAGTTAGACTTTCACTACTAGGAGAAATCACACAGATCAACTGGTGGCACAATTACAGAACATAAAAGCCAATAATGGGGATTCAATTAGTGGTTTTCAAAGTCAGAAGAATTTTTCTGCCAAATATCAAATTGTTCCTGCGGATAAGACACCCTGTGTGTGTCAAAACAGCCAATCTACATTTTAATGTCCATATGCCGTTACAATTTGTTATGTCATCAGCAATGTCTATTCTGTACATTTCAAATATCAAAGGCAAGAAGCATACATGGTGCAAATCTTACCTTCCATGTTGCTGCATTACGTCTGAAGTAAGCAAACATTCGTGTGAACCAGTTGTAGATTTCATTTAGTGTTAGTTGCTTTTCTGGAGATTCGAGGATAGCCTTGTGAAGCAAATAAAATGCATGATGATTTATGACAAAACCCCTAGCAAATACACCTACATTTTTACCTTAATGAATTAAAAAAAATGAGATTTGGAGCAAAAATCCAAAAGAGTGTTTCACAATGTGTTCTAAGATTAATGGCTGTATTTAACAGTTCAATGGCAAGATTCAGAATGGAATTATCTAATTGTTTTGAGTTTTTATTTCTGTTTCCTTACAGAAATATTAATTTATTAGTCAGTCATAAAGCAGAATCAAAGAGAAATGCAAAACATTTCACTAGCTGATTAAAGCTCAGTAATTATTTAGAGCTCAGATTAATTCTAGGGATCAGAGATTACTGTAGCTTGTGATAATTGACTTGCCATCTTTAAACAGGCTCATTTTCACTGTTGTGTGAAATGAATTTCCTAATAATCACATCGTATTGTAATACTTAATCAAAAGCAATTATATTATATATTGCAATTCTCAAAACCCTTATAGGAAAGGTTTGAGTACGCCTGCATATTAAAGGGTTCTAAATCTATTTAATCTATAGGGTGGATGTATAAGGACAGTTTTGGAGCGAAATGTGGTTTTCGAGAACAACATACCTGCCTAATTAAAGATGCATACGTGAATGGTGGTCTAACCTCTGCGTTCTTATAAAATTCTTGGTTCTGAGCAAGATCTGCTAAATAAGAGCAATTGTTCTGTTAATATCAGAATCAAAGCTTCCTTTGCAATTTCCAAGAGAAAACAAACAATGGCCTTTGCCATTGACAGTCATTTACCTGAAGAAATGGCCACATTGTATTTATTAGGGCACCGCCTCCTGATTGGTTCAACGTTGTGCATGCTGGTGGTAGTGATGACAGAAGGACCCTGGATGACAGGAGTGATGGGTGTAGTTGGGGTGGTCGGAGTATGAGGTAAGCTCTGTGGAGACGCCTCAGAGGCAGTCTTTGACAGTGTGACACTTGATACCAGATTCAGCTGTTGAGGGTGAGAGAAAAGAGGGTGAGGAAAACTTTATTAGAAATTATATTTCTTGCAAATTAAGAATTATGAAAATCTTTTTCAGCTTTAATAGTGTTTGCAACCACTAAATGAAAGAGAATGTATCTTAAATAGTTGTTTAGCTATGACACCTCCTTTAAAATCAACAACAGGAGGATGAATGTATAATTGTCTATATGATACATGTAAAAAAAATATTGTAACCCAGTAGACAAAAATGCTTGCTCTCAGGCTTTGAAGATTTAGGACAAAATTCCACAATTTTCAAACACCACCTCATCGTATATATTCATTTTAATATTTTATTTTCGTTCCATTGTTTTGCAATTTAAAACCCACACATCTCTTTTTTACACGTTAATAGTCTGCAACTGATCTGTTTTTGGATATTTCCTCAAAGGCATCAGGTCTGAAATAAAGACAATGTTTTGTTAGGAATGCACTAGGAAGAAATGGAAGATCAGTACAGCATTTGGGCTTTTTCCGTTCATCCATTTTAAACGCAAATCCCAGAATAGGTTAACTCCAGAATAATTTAATTAATCACACTGCATGAAATACTGCAGTCATTAAGCCCAGCAAAAAATGACTGTTCTTTTCTCTCATTGGTGTGGAATGCAATTGTGCTACCTGCAGAAACTTACAAGCACGTAATAAAATGACAGCTAGCCACAAGCAGGCTTTAAAATGTGACTTCCCCAAGAACCGACAGCCATATGTAACTGTTTTTATCATGCACTTCTATTTATTTCATCAGTGTGCATGTGTAACACGGACCCTTCCTTTGGCACCATTCGAAACAAGATGCTTCACTGCAATGGGCCATTCTTGGTGAAGTACTTCAAATAAACAATATGATCCCAAACTGCTCCATCAGAAAGGGGGCTCCAAACTGCTCCATCAGAAAGAGGGCCTGAGAAGAGGGCTCCTTTCAATACTTCCACATTACTTGCCTTGAAGCATTATTGTGAACAATATTCTGGGTGAAATGCTGGCGCCAGTGAAATCAGTGGCAAAATCCCATTTATTTCACAGGGGCCAGGATTTCACTCTGTTTATTTGCAATTAATATTCTTTGCCTGACATTAAACACTGCTAATTGAAGCTGAGGCATGTGCCTGGCATTGGCTTCTGTCAGAAGACAGGATATTGGGCTAGATGGACCTTTGGTCTGATCCAATAGGTCCATTCTTATGTTCTTATAAAGACACACCCTAGAACATCCATAGGACTCATTATTATTGTTCTTGACATGAAAGTAACCAGATAAGAACACTCACATTAGCATGTCTCAAACATTAGTAGCTACCAATAATTGCTCTCTTATTAAAAAATAAAATAAAGTAACAGAATTTGTCCAAAACAAACTTGGAGGGGAAAAAAACCCCAAACTTCCTAATGTTATAGAATGGATATCAGCACAATACACCAACAACCCACAAGAAGGGTGCAGGTGAACAACACAAACTGTTCCTGCTTCTCTGTTTTGAACGTGAAATACAAAAAGCTCAAGGAAATGTTAGCCCCAACAGGCTAACACAGTGAAGTGTTATGCAGCTGGGACTGTGTATATTGTCAGTTCAAGTACTGATTCAAAGAAATGAGTTTGGGAGAAACAGATCTGCAAACACACGTTTTTTCATGCAGGTGCTTACAACCTGGAAAGTCTCTTCCCAGAATGGAACATATTTAACACTTCAAGGAAATGTAGGGTAATATGATCCAAGAGGGGCGGGGGGAAGGAAAGACTAGAAAAGGCAATAAAATATATGTCCTGAGTTCCTAAAGAATCATGCAATGAAATGAACCAGTAAATACAGCTCAAAATATACCTGCTGTGTTAGTATTTAAATGGGTGTGGTTTATGTTTCTAAATATTACTTATACAATATAGTGTGAGAGTGAAACCAAGTCATTTTGTGGCCTGTTTAAATTTACGTACACTGGTGTACATCAGGGCGCACATATAGCAATATCCCCTTGTTATCCATCTATTACTTATAATAAAAGCAGTAATAATGACTATGATAGTACAACTGACAGGTCTCACCATGAAATACAATCGATTGTATTTAATCTCAGTTTCTAAATGGACATTTTAACAGTCCAATAACTGCAAGCAAATCTGCACCAATTTTAAGTGCCCCTCCACAGCACAAGCTCAGAAGACATTCTCTTCTGTTGGAAAGATCACTGATACTGTTTCATCATTACTGCCCAAACTACTCCATTTCAAAAGAATTAGATTCTTTTTAACAGTTTAGAAACTTAACATTTAATCTGTTTCCACTAGAAAACTGCAAAGAAAGAATCTGCAAAGGTCAATGTTCTCTGCTTAAAGAATTTGAATGGAGTGTAATTTCTTTAGGCTTCCAGCGTAGGTAGCAACTAGAAATAAATACAGAAAGAGAGAAAGAGCAAAGAGAGGGGCTTTAAGGGAGTTGACAAATGACACTGTGATTCACACCCACTGCTGGGCTGCCACTAATAAGCTACAGAGGAAGCAGCCAATCTCAGCTAATTACCAGATAAAATTGTATTGTAAGGACCCTAATTAGGAGATGCTTATGGAGGTGATCTAATGATTAAACATTGCATTCGAATGACCCCACCATCAATGTGCAGTGGTGCAAGATGTCACTGGAATATTTTGTAGAAACGTAGAAACAGTAATTTTATTTCAAGGAGGGGAGGCAGTAATATTTGTAATAATGGCTATGAGGTAAACTAATTAAAAGACAGTTCTTAAAGGAAGACTGTGGCTTTGAGCAGCTGTGGCTGTTCCAAAACAAAGTGCCAAATCTCAACAGAGGAGCTGCAGTCAAGTGGAAAATTTCTGCCTGACCTCTGCTCTTGCTATTAATTTGCAGGAAAACTAATGACACATATACATATTCCCACAAAATTGTTCTAATTGCTAATTTGCCAAACGAGCCCAGTTTCCAAATTAAACATGACTGCAGTCTGTGAGGAAAGAAAGAACAAAAAGCTGGAACACTGTGAGCATAGTGTGTTTCACCTCGGACTGCCATTTGTATGACTGAACCAACAAGCTAATGAAATGCCGACCTTGTCAACTGCCAGAGAAGTTTGACTTTAAGTTTTGTTTGATGACACCATCTCTTGCTTTTGGAGGGGCCTGAGCCTTACTGGTTATGGTGACAAAAGTATGTAATGAGGCAAAGGGAAGAATAAGCGCAACCATCTACATTTTTAATGCTCAACTGCTGCTTTCATTGTTATCTATAAAATGTAGACTTAAAAATTAATTGTGAATTAGAGCAAAATAACAAATTATGAATGGTGTTGATTTTGTTGTAATCTTAAAATATTAATCTTAATTGAAAATGATTAAATCTTAATATCATCATCAATTAGGAATGAAAAAGTGTCTAGGCTCTGTGCTTTTGGCTGTTAAAGATGATTATGCAGGGCAAAGATCAGGAAGGGATTGTACTGGGAGGATTTCTTTTCCTGACGGAAACTCTACAGAATTTCTCTGTGTGCTTTCTATTTAAAAACAAATTGCTCTGATTAGAAAAAGTTGTTCACGCCAAGATTGGATACGCCAAGATTCCCACAAAGAACCATTTTTTGATGAGGTATCAATTTTGCTGTAGGGTACTGAATGCTAGTCACCAAGCTGGCTTTTTTAATGAGTATTGTTCTTTGCATTTACAATTGGGCACATAACATGGTAGGCACTGTCCAAGCACATTGAACACAGTCCCTACCCCAAAGGGTTACGCCAGTCAGTAACAATGTTTGTAATAAGTGAGTATTTCTCCCTGGAGTTTTTATTTTTGAAATATCTGTTTTAAAGTCCTGTAGTTTTGCAAATTCCACTATTGAAGGATTTTACAATACAAGTAGCTCACACCTCTCTAATCTAACCATCAGAAATGCCATCATTGTGTCAGTGTCCAATATTCTGCCTGGCTTTTTATTGTTATTAATCTTTACTTTCAAGAAATAGCATTTTTTCTCCCTTTTAAAGATGCTGACTGACTCATCAAGAATTCATATATATATATATAAACAAGCCAGAGAGGTAACCCTCTCCTTCACACCACAAAAATAGATTTCTATTAAGTGGCTCTCCCATTAAGACTCCCTTTGAGTTCTCTCCATGTAAACAGATTATATAACAAGTGGCTGCAAATAAAGAATCTGAAACATTTTAAAAAGAAAAAAATTTAAATGTCACATTGGAGCATACCTACTGCTTTAGGGCACTGATTTTTCTGCTATTGGTGCTGCCACTCTGATCACAGCTGAAATTGATTAAATAACTGCACAGAGTTTCTGGACGTTAATCACCCCGGTGCAGAGACTGCTGAAGGTGGAACGAACTGGGGGTGCAGAGCATCAAGCTTTGTTAAATTCTGTGTCTTCCTGTACTATTTCAGCCTGGACAGATTACTGTATTAGACGTAGGATCTGGCAAGCAACAATCGCTTAGCAGGTGTTGTTATTGGCAGGGATACTAAGGAAACCCAAGTTGAGGAGTGGGACTTAATGAAAAACACTATATAAAAACAGCTTTTGTGTGTTGTACTTGAGAATCTCTTTTTATTGCTGCATATCATTATTTTTCAAACTATAAGTACAGCTACAGCAGCTAAAATGCTCAGTCATTACCTAAACAGTTAAAAGGCTATTTTATTGCAATACTTTGTTTTCACAGTTGCTAAAAACAGTATTTAAAAACAATTGCAACTGCTATGGTTAGAGTAAAAGAAAATATTATTTAAAAGGAATCTAACAGCGCATTTCATTTAAAATGCCAACAGTTTCTTTAAAAATTTTATGTCAATTTCATAAAGATGGATGTACTACCTAGTACATAGAACGTCTTGTTGGCCAGAATAAAAAGAATGTCCTTGTTTTTTTCTCTTGTCTAGGCGGTACCTCTTTTATGTTTAGTTAATACCCCAAAGCAGATCAAGCTTCTGATTTATTCTAGAATGCTGACCTCTGACATGAATGAAAACGGTAACCTTAACAGCAAAACTAAAATAAAAAATTCTTAGGAGCGGTTGTTGTAGTTGTTTTTTTAAACACTGAAAAAATCTCCACCTCTATACAATCACAGTGTATTCCCCAAGGTCAACTGAATTCATTTTGGAGTATTTGAATCTCAGCTATGGGAGTTATATTCCTTATGCAGTAAACCATGAGGTACTTCATTTTCTTTTTAAAATGTTACACACTTGGGCATCTCAGTTATAAAGTCACAATTAGACACCTTTAAACAGTGTATTGATTATTACTATTACAATGGCTCTGTAGCTCCCCTTCCCCTCCTCGCCTCCAATTCTAGCTCTCTGCTCATGAGTCCTCCCAGCAGTAGGGACCAGAATAACGGGTATTTCTACACCCAACAAAGGCTGCTCTACAGGGAAGTGCTGCATGTACAACTTTCGGCCTCCAGGATGGGTCACGATTTAGCACATGCTTAAGCACATGCTTAAGTCCCATTGACTTTAATATGACTAAAGTGCTTTGTTGAATTAGGACCTTGGTGATTTGTTATGGCTAAAAAAACATGATCATTCCACTGTCTTTTCCAAGATATCAATTATTCCAAGGTGCTAAAGCAATTTAAAGACTGACACACATTCCTTAACATGACTAGACCTGACTAGTTGCTGTTTAACAGAGTTGGATTGAATGCACAGAGTTGGACTATGGTCTGAATAGTCCAAAAATACTATACTAATTGATGTGATATAGCTAAACGGGGCAAGATTACATTATCGCTTTTTGGCTGCCATTTCTGTTTCACACTGGCATTTGGTTTTAAGAGCCACACAGTATAATGGTTCACTCTTCATTTTGCTATCTACTTAAGAATGATTTAAAAATAAGTATTAAGAGCTTTTAAATACAAAAAAAAATTCCCATAAACTCTCCATGCAGTCATTAAAAAGCTGTAATTTTAAATGCCAGTTTATTGCTATGTTTGGATCGATAGTGACTCCATTCAAATCACAGATGTACCAAAAATATACACCTTGCATTAGTTGTGGTGGGGGAACAAAATTAATTACTGGATGTAAAAAATACTTTGCAGTGTAGTAATGGTCATCAGATCTTTTCTACCAAAGTCCTACCCCACTGAGTTAAAAGGACTGGGGTCCAGCACAGTCTGTGTGTATTTTTTTTCACAAGAAAAGCACAATTTATGCAAAACACTATACTTCTACATCTTATAATTAATTTTCAAATGCTTCACCTATACATATTTTAATAATTTCTGATTTATCAGATGGTATCTATAATAAATTTTTCTATATTTCAATAAATGAAAAGAAGACAGTTTCAATCCAACAACGGAGTGTCACACAGTATAGGTCTGTCAGGCACCAATTTTTACTTCTAACATGTAAGTTAAAGGATAAGGAATTTATAATGCTGCCTGTGAACGAAACCACTTTTCATACAGAAATGTGATTTTTTTTTCAAAGGGTAATACAACAGTACATTTACATAAACTAATCCAAACAATCTATGTATTTGACAATGGCAAACCTCACACAGACTGCCTATTGTTGGTTTACATCTTGGAGTTCTTTATGTTGGCTTGTAACACTGCTCTAGCTGTCAAAGGTTTGACTTGGACTCTAAATAAATGGTTATAGAAGTGCTGTGCAGCGATATTGGACTTCTTTGCAAAAGAAAACCTGCTGTGTATGAATTCAAAAGCTATTAATTTTTCAGTCACAAATATTCATGCCTATTTCTTTTAATAAAGAAACACTGTGCTGAGCAACGGAGAGATAATGTTGACTAGTGGTACAGAATTTTCAATAGAGCAGTTAAAAATAAATTTAGTGGGAGGTCCCCATCAAAGCTATAATTTTCCAGAATGTAAAACATTTTTTAATACTAATCAAGATAGCCCATTTTTCCCCATTTGTTTTTTTTTTCCTGCCGCTTTTCCCTGGTTATTGGCTGCTTAATACTAATCTGCATGGCGACACCAACTGGTACCTTTGTAGCCGACAACACAACTGAAAGCTTAGTGCCTGTTGATACTGAGCGCTGATCACTAGCTGAACAGCACTTGTCTTCTTGTGATTAAAAAAAATAATAATAATAATAAGAGATATACCAATCTCCTAGAACTGGAAGAGACCTTGAAAGGTAGTTAAGTCCAGCCCCCTGCCTTCACTAGCAGGACCAAATTTTGCCCCAGATCCCTAAGTGGCCCCCTCAAGGATTGAACTCACAACCCTGGGTTTAGCAGGCCAATGCTCAAACCACTTAGCTATTCCTCCCCCCCAAGATTACTTCCCTTTAGTTTTTAATCCTTCCTTCTGAGGGGCACCGCTGCTACAAAAAGTCTCTCAGCAGAATGCTTTGAGACCCCCACAGATTATTCCACTCTCAATTTTTAATCCAGTAGGATAGATAGAAACCAACCCCGCTTCTCCGCATTCTGCTGGGTCTATAGCCTAGACGACAACATAGTAAAGCATGCAAATTCAGTCTAATGCGATCTGAAGGATAGGAAGAGAGTTATTTCCAGGTACTTAAAGTAGTTTCCTTTTGTGATCATCCTGATCCATTGGATTAAGTAATTTTTGGAATCTCTGGAAGGGCTTATATTCACCACCCTCAAACTTCCTCCAAAAGGCATTGCTGAAATTGAGTTGGACTCCTGCTCCTATGCTGTTGAATATTCTGCAATTTTCTTTCTGGTACCTCTCTATCCACTTCTGCAGCCATTTATTTCCAACTACATGGAAACTGAGAAAATCTTCTCTAGTAAAAATGGATGTGCAAAGTGTTTAATGATTTTATGTTCTCTATCTCTGTAATGTGTTCTGTTTCAGACATTAATTTTGTCTGCCAACTGCATCTTGGCAGGCTACCATATTTGCTGGGTTAATAGTCTGACTCCTTTTTATTTCTATCACCATAAATCATAAAGGTATATGGGTGTGTGTTTGCTTTATTTATAGAAAAATAAAATCAGTCAAAACAGATAAACCAATACTTGGACACTACGCTGCATCATTGCATATTGATTAAAATTGCTAGTACTAACTATAGATTGTCAACGCTCAATTAATTTTCACACAATGACTCAAAGCAAAATCAAATAAAGGCAGCGTACCTTTAAATCTTACAAATCTTAAAATCAAGAAGCAAAGCACTCTCTCCATTTTGAATAATCATGTGAAGTTATGAGGAAATTTTTTTTTTTTAGCATTCTGCTGATATGAAAAAACAACAACTGAAGCGCAATTTGCTTCAGGGAACAAGGTGCTAGATTTGCCTTTTACAGGTACCAACAGTTGGCTTTGACTATTAGACCATCTTTACTTGTAAGACCAAACATTTTATAAAGTGCAGCCTGTAAAGTTTATCCCTTTCACAAGCTACTTCTGAGAGCAAGCTGGATAAATAGGGGTTTCATGGACTGTAAGTACTTTAACAACTGACAATGGGTGATACTGATTTTGTTTTTTACTACCATCATTGAAACGTACATGCAACTAGAGTCTACACTATCTGAGCCTAGGATAGGATCACAGTGAAATAAATATCCTAAATATAATATAATTTTACCTTGAGCACTAAAACCAGTCTGGTCCAAATGCTCCTTTTGATCACATGCAAATTCAACTTACCTAGAGGGGCTTTACATGCATATATGTGAGGGTAGAAAAAGGCCCAATGTGACATTTAAAGTTAAAACTAGTTTTAAACACCCTGAAGAAAAAAGATTGTGGGAAAATCGAGCTTATGTGGCCGTGAATACTTGAAGCCAACCAACTAGCGATGCAATTTTTGTCTCTTCATTTTGACAGTCTTTTAAAGTAGGCCACACTTTGTATTATGCTCTGAGGTGGGAAACAGGAAAAGAGGTTGTTGTGAGGCTTTGTTCTGTTTCTGCACAGAACAGTACTTACAGGCTGAGGGGTGGCTTTTGGTTCAGTTGACTTCACATGCAGGTGTGTCATCATAGCTTGCAGGCGCTCTTTGTCTTTTGCAAGCTGAAGAAAAAAAATGCTCTGTTACTTCGATGAATAAAATCCAGAATTCTGCTTATTCCTGATTAAACAGCTGGCACCACAGACATGACAAAACAGTTTTATTGCTTAGTAGTTTGGAAATTGTATATGGTCTTTTCTGAAGTCGAACTAACTCGTGGTGCTGGGTGTCAGTATTTTCCAAAGCAAAACGCATTAGCCCTTGAGTGAGGAGCGCTAGACCTGCTGGCACCAAGGGGGTCACCACAGCCCTGACAGCTAAAAGACAATAGTGAATCATGTTTATTAACCAATCCTATTCATGCTCAGTAGGCAAAGCAAAAAGCAAATAATACATCTAATACTCAGATTCAAATATTTTCTTGCTTTAACGTAACTCCCCCCACCCACAGAAAACAAAAACAAAAACAGAATATAGCTTTTATGTCACATACTGCTCACGTGGTGCATAGAGCAAGCAAAGAGGCAGGAGTGGTGAAACCACATGAGGCAGTCTCAGAGAATTTGAACAGCCAGCTTTAGAAAGCACTGTGCTTATTTAAATAGCAAACATTTCCTAAAATCAGAGAGTGACTTACTATTTTCTTATAACAATAATATATAGCTCTTATAGAGCACATTTCATCAGTAAGGTCTCCAAGTGCTTAGCCAAGGAGGTCAGTATTAATAGCCCCATTTTACAGCTGAGGAAACTGAGGCACAGGGAGGGGATGTGACTTGCCCAAGGTTACCCACCAGACCAGCAGCAGAGCTAGGACAAGAACCCAGGGCTCCTGAGTCCCAGTCCAGAATTGTATCCACCAGGCCATACTGCTTCTGGAAGGTGGGGTAAAAACTGGACCAAAGGGCAGTATTAACTGTGAGCAGAAATTTAAAATGGCACCCTGTTGGCACATGTCTTTAACTAACGGGCTAGGAAAGTGTAACTGTATTAGAAACTATTTTAATAGTGTCAAGTATCAGAGGGGTAGCCGTGTTAGTCTGGATCTGTAAAAGCAGCACAGAATCCTGTGGCACCTTATAGACTAACAGACGATTTGGAGCGTGAGCTTTCGTGGGTGAATACCCACTTCGTCAGATGCAGGTATTCGTCTGACGAAATGGGTATTCACCCACGAAAACTCACGCTCCAAAACGTCTGTTAATCTATAAGGTGCCAGAGGATTCTCTGCTATTTTAATAGTGTTCTGTCCCTTAGTGTCAACTGAATACTGCTCAAACCAAAAGAAATCCAGACCACACAATACTTTAGGAATGCTTCTTTTGCTCTTTGTGATTCAATTATGACACCATTTGTGAGCACTGGGGAAAGCAGTTCTATTCTGCACATTATGTGTAAACATGTGCACCCCCCCCCCCCAATGATATGCTTCAGTCTTCTCAGTTTTCTTTAAATTTTCTACTGAAATCTCCACGCAAGTCACAGTCTGGTTGCTTGGACTCTAACATTATACTGCCTTGATTAAGTTTTTTCTTTGTACAGAAGCTAGTTTGCAAATACATTTAGAATGCAATGATCAGACGGTAAGCTTGCTGTTTTGGGGGACCTCAAAAGCTCTTTCTATGTGTAAAAAGTATCTTTGCCAACTATACACAATAAAAAAGGTAACATATACTAACACTAAGAATAGAAATAATACAAGTAAAAGGGCTGTAATTACTACACATGCCCAATAAACAGATTCCTGTTTTCTCCAATGGCATTTAGATCAGGCCCATGAAATTGAGAGTTTTCTCACATATTCATTATCAAGTCTGAGTTTTGCTCTAGAAAATCCAAATTCCTTGTGCCAAGAGGAGAAAGCTAATCACATTCCAGGGAAAGTTTAATAACTCTGCCCTCCTTATCAGAATCATCTGTTTAGAGTAGTAAAACTGGGTTAAATGAATGTAAAAGAAAACTGTCATAAATCCCCATTCACTACATTACAGTTAAGGGTGTGTCAATCTGCCCAAGGGGAGGGGTTTCTAACTGTGCCAAATGTCATGATGGCTTGAAACTTGGCATATAAGGTTTCAAAGAGGAATTAAAGGGAGAAAAATCAATGTAACTGTCTGGTTTTGTGCTTTTAGAACACAAAAGTCACTGGGATTTTCATGTCACTATTTTTTTTTTTTTTGAATTGCACCGGATAGCTCAGAGGATTGGCATTGATATATGGAATTTTACAACACTGGGTCAGCAGTAGAAATCTGATCATTGATAGGTTGTAGGCAAACACTTATCTTCTGAAGGAGGTTCTCCAGCCTGAGTGGCAAGGCTTGAGGTTTCAGTTCAGGTCACAGCAGACAAGCGCCCATACTGAAAAACAATCTTCACCAATGACACCCTTTCCAGCAGTCAGGCCTTAACTTGAAAATTCAATATCTGGGCCTGTGTTCAATTATCCTGGCACATCTGAGGGCTCGTGACGAGAGAAAACTTTTGTGCAGAAGTCCTCCCTCGCTGGGAGAGCCAACGATGGAAAGGGAGAACGACAAGGCTGGAAGGAGATGCAAAGAGACTACTATGTCTACAACAGATCCCTCAAGATCTAGTGGTCAAATCCCCCGGATGTTCCAAAGAGAGGTAAGGAACCAACCTCAAGGCTGGAAGGAGATGCAAAGAGACTCCTATGTCTATAGCAGATCCCTCAAGATCTCGAGGCCAAATCCCCTGGATGATCCAAAGAGAGGTAGGGTACCAACCTCACGCTCCTGATGGAGTGATCTAGTGGAAAATCCTCCCCTGAGGTCTTCCTGTGGTCTTTTCAGAGGAAGTGGAGGTCTGACCCATCATATACATTAATGTATATCAAATCAAACCAATGAATGCTTTTAGTCTCAGGAAAGGGTGGCTGTGCGGTTTTCCATTCTCAATCATTTTATTTGTTGAATAGCTGGGCACGCGAGTTGCCTGCAGTTTAGTCTGCACACTAATCTTCACTCAATGGACTAAACACTGCAGAAGATTGTTATTTTAGAAACAAAATAAAATAAATACTCCCATCAAAATCAAGACCTGAAAACTGTCTGCGTGAAAGCAGTGAAGGCAAAGAATAGGCAATTTTCTAACACCCAGCACAAGGGGAAAACCCAAACGAGTTTCTTTCTGCATCCCATTGTTCCCATGGCACAGTATGTTTCGTTCTGAACTGGATAGGTCCTTATTTTTATTGTTCTCCATCACCATCTTAGCATTCTTTTAATGCAGTACTTGGTGGATGAATTCTGTTAAAGATCCTCTTGACATTTCAGGCAGACACATACTAATGTTTTGTCATAGTCTGAGAATCCGAATGCTCCTCCAGTTAGCCAGGAGTTTAAATTATGAAAAATAGAAGTCTCTCGCTTTCAAAGCAGCAAATGGAAGTGAAAAATCCCAAGAATTTCTTTAAACTGCTTTCCATTAGGTCAGGAAGCAGGAGGATACAAGACCATAACTCCATTAGTACCACCCCACCATTCAGTTAGATCATTCAAAAGAAGTCATGAGGGCTTGTTAGGCCACTGATGTGAGGAAGCTCTCATCAGTGAGGCATTGACTAGGGCTCCAAAGGTCTAGAAATGGGGACTATTAGTGTTTTTTTGCAGAAAATGCACTTGATTGCTAACAGCATTCTTTGAGAAAGACTTGTTATGCACAGAAAATAAACTGATTAGCATTACTCTTAAATGGGCCGTATTCTGACTTTTCAAAGCTACTTATAAGCATTGTTTGTTTCCCTGATAATCTTCTGTGACAGGAGATGAATACATTAGCTCTGTCAAACTGTGCAAAGGTCATCCAAAATGCCCTGCTGAACATTAGCCTCTCAGTAGCACTTGACTGAAGGTGCATGTACACGCATATTCCAAATGTGTATGGGGTAAGATCCACTCCCCTGACTTCAGCACTAAAACGGATTACTCTGATAGAGGAAGGTGGGGAGAAGGACCCTCATACCCCAGGGGTACAGGTCAACTCCCAAAATATTGCCTCCTCTGCTGCAACACTCATTCTTTCCCCCAATATCCTTCTCATTGTTCCTTTCTGTAATGCTTTACAACCATTTAGACTTCAGGGGATCATCTGGACCTTCTCTGCACTGTGGCAAGACTGAGCATATGTCTTCACTATCAACGTTAAAACCCTGCTGCGGCAGCACTTTAACGGGGCTGTGTAGTCCCAGTGCTGGAAAAAACCACCCCCACGAGGGGAATAGCTCCCCGTGCTGGTGCATGGTCTACACTGCCACTTTACAGCACTGAAACTTGCAGCACTCAGGGGTGTGAGAAAGTTGCAGTGCTGTAAAGTGGCAGTGTAGACAAAGCCTGAGTTCAATAGCTCCGAACCATCCCTAACAGGTAAGTGTCCAATCTAGCTCTGAGTACCTGCCAGGGCAGTGGCTTCACAGAGTTCCCTTGCCCACTTAATCTTCTAATTCTGAAGTATTAGCTAGTATTTCTAGTCAATTTTATAAGGTGCTGCTCACTATGGCGCCCAAGTGCTGCTAATCCTGCCAATTATTATTGCAAACACTTACAAAATACTGTAAGTTTATACAGCACATTATAAACCTAGATAAAAAAAAAATCACATACCACCCTGGCTGTGAAGTGGTTAAAATCTAAGACAAACACACACAAAGACAGGACACTGGACACTTCAGGAGAGAGAGGGTGGAAAGAGGACACACTGCTGATAAGACAAAGGCCAGCCCAGGAGAAGAAAGTGCCTTGAGCACGGGAAATGGGAGATGAAGAGGAAGACTAGGTGCACGGGGTGGAGTAGTAAAGGGGAGAACAGAGGGTCTTGAAAATAAGGACAAGGATTTTAGGCAGTAAGCCATTGGGTGGGGTCAGGGGGTTAGGGAGAACGGGAGTCAGAAGGGACAATGCATCCAGACCAGCAGGAAAGGAAGACATCTTAAGCAGCAACGTTTTGGACAGCCTGAAGATGAGGGGAAAGGAGGCCAGTCACCAGCTTATAATAATCAATACAAGATTGTTATGTCCCTGTCACTAGTAAGGATTATGGTTTCCTGTGTTCTTTATAACATCCCTTTACATCCTTGAAAACGGGCCAAAGTAACCTTTTCTCTGCATTGACAATGGCCATTTATCTTCATGTTTCCCTCTTCTATGCTATTTTTCAAACCCATCATCATTTTTCTTGCTCTCCTCTGAACTCTTCTAATCTAATCCGTTGCCCAAAAATGAATGCACTACTTCAGCTGAGGCCTAGCTAAACAGAATGGCATGTAGCTTGCTTGTATTTATACCTTAAATCTCTTATTCTTCCTTCATTCCCAGCCACTCATTTCTCTCTCTGTAGTTCCCCTAATGAATGGTGATCATGTCAACACGGTTTCAATCATGTAAAAATATCAGAAGACTATGTTGCTTGTGGTATTTCAAGTATGTTTGTGATGGTGATACTGTGAGACCAAGATTCATGATATTTCTGTCCAAATACAAATCTGACTTGATGTTAGTTTCCATGAGCATTCGTCAAAGCAAGAACCCTCACTTTCTTTAAGCTGCATTGGATATCTCTGTATGTGTATGTTGACAGAATATTATACATAAGATTAACAATAGTAAGAGAGAAATCGAGACAGAAAATCAAATTTGGATCCATTACACTCAAAGAAAATATAATACTTAGCCTTAAAGCTCAGTTACAAAATTAATTCTAGGAAAAATAATTTAAAAGAGCAATTCCTGATGAGATAGACAAGAAATTTAATGGATGCAGTCAGAAGTACAAAATCACAATTCATATTCTCAAGATGCTTCGATGAAGGGGCAGTGGATGACATCAGATGGTAGGGTAGTACTTAATCTACAGCACACATTTGGCTCCTCGAGAGTTTGCAGAAATGGAACAGTGCTCCACTTGCTCAGGCGGTTTCAGGGCGAGCAAGCAGACTGATGATCACAGGAGTATGAGGCAAGTGTCAGAAGAGCTGAGCATGTGGTCAGCTAATTTGGGTCCCACCTCCCACAGAAACAAGAAACAGTATATCATGACGATACAGCGATACTTCCTCTCCCTACAAGGAGCCACATCTGAAGCGTGGAGGAGAGAAGGGACACATCACGTACATATACCCACCACCTGTGCAAGAGGGACTCTGAGGATATTCTGCATCTAACGGCATCTCGGAGAGTCACAAACCAAAGGTGGCATCATGCCTTGGTATCATATGGATAAGTTTCCATTAAAAGCATGAGGAAGTTGCAATATGATTATGCAACATCATCTCCCCTAGATGCAGCCACTGCAATACAGTAGGTCAAATTCTACCTCTCTCCAGTAAAGGAGTATGGGGTATAAGACAGGGCAGAATTTGCCTCATTGCCTATATCACAAGCCCTCATCATTTTGTGTCACTACCAGCCCATTTCTTGGCAAAGCTGAAATCTAGCACTTCGAGTACCACTGGGGTAAACTGGTTTGGTAACAGGACACCATGCCTTCCCTGTCTAGGTCATAGAACTCCAGTTAATACATCGCAGTACTGACTGAGTATTGTTACTGCTTCAGGATCGTTTGATAGCCATGTAAAATATGATCTTAATCTTATTGTCCAAATTCCAGTGGGCTAGGTGACTACATTGCAAATGGTACTGCTGGGCCAGCCCTCTGTTCCATCAAGGCTTTTTACAGAACAGGCCGAACCTAGATTAACTAGTTGCTGGAGGAACGCCCCAATTACTCTGCGTAACTCATTATTTGAGGAATAGGTTTAGTCTATGCCCATGAATATTATCTTTGCTACACTAAAATCTAAGGGTCGTTTTTCTTCTGGTATCTGTTTCACTCTATTTTCAAGATGCAAGTGCAAATGCCTGATCCACAAGACCCAAATGCATCACATCTATTGCTTACGGGTCTATCACAGAACAATGAACTTTCAGCTAAGATCAAGCGTAATATCATTTAAATATGGGAGATGTATCCTATCAGGGACTACATCCTGCCCTTTCAGAGAATGGACTCTGAGCTAAGAGGTCTTTTCCAACACTGTCATACCTTGGATCATCATTCACTCATTATGATCAGTGCTCCTGTAACTAAAAAAGTAGTGCCGGAATGCACTTCCAGTAAGTGATTGTACTGGAAGGACACCATTTCAGCTCCCCAAAAAAGTGCCAGAGCGGTGGTCTGGAGCATTTCAGCACGACTCAAGCCCTGACTATGATTAGTATTATGTAACACCGATCAATCTACCACAATAGCGTCACACGATTATAAAGCACTAGCTATCAAAAACCACCTATACCTTGTTCAACTCTTCGTGCAGGGCTTCATCTGACTGTCCCTAGGCAGTACAAACTCCTGTTGATCACAGGACTGCAGGATTGAGCTGTTGTATTTATTTAGATGGAATAAATGGGTTATGGGTGTTAACATAACCCAGTCATTCATTTAAATTAATACAACAGAGCTTATAATGTTTTTCAGACTACAATCCAATCTAGATTCACCTACAGCATAACTGTTATTGCCCGTTGGTGAAAGATTATCTTATATCTCAGTCCACCAGTAAGACTGTAGATTTTTTTTTTTTTAATACCCAGGAAACTTGTTAAAATAACAAACCATTTCTCACAGCAATTTCTGCAAGACTCTGCTATTTTACAACTAGTAGTTTGATTTTTATAAAACTTGTATTAAAATAGTTTATATCGCTTCAGCTAATAGTGGAAGACTGTCTTGACTGCAGTGTTACTGAAAGTAAAATTTAGGAATATCTATGAAAGAAAAAAGCTAATTTGTAAGATAAGAAGATAAAAGGGATTAAAAAAATGGTTATCTTGAAAAGTAACAACAAAAAAGTTTAAGTGTGTTTTTGCTGATTTTTCTCTACAACTATTTGAAGCTATAAATGACTTAACTCAGTAAAATTCCAAATGTAATTATCTTCTGTACTTAGCCCAAGGCTTTCCATATATCTCCAAACTGCTGTCTTGCATACAAAATAGGTTTTTCAATGGCTGGTAACTATATAATGTACAACATTGTTTTAATTTCCCTTCCTTTGCTAACCTCTTGACTACACACAGACACACAGTCAAAGTCCTCCAGCTAGAGCAGTGAGGCACAGGGAGATATAAAGAACTCAAAAGCATTTTAAAAGGCAGTTACATAAATGGGTCATACCTCTGAAATTGCACATTTTAATAAGCTCAAATTTTACCCCCTTTTTTTGCACTTAAACTCATTTGCCACAAATGGCAAAAAAATAAAAAAATAAAGAAACAGTATTATTACTATATGAGAGACCACCAACAAGCCAGTTCAGGCAGTGTTTTGAAACAAACATTGATCATTTCTTCCATGCCAGCAACTCTAAACCATGGGGAAGGTTTTCCATTCGCCCCTATTTCTCCCTGTGCACCCCCACCCCCGATTTGAGAATAAAATGCATTACACACATACTGATGGATTCCCAATCAGTGAGCCTGCTTAAGCTTCCTATTTCTTTTCAAATTATGGTTTAGAAAAGAGGAAATGAAGCAGCAGTTTCTCTGACAGTTTTTAAAACTACTACAAGTAGGTTTTGAAGGCTTGTTTTCAGTCATAGTGGGTAAAGCAGAACTCATTTTACTGCTGTCGAGAATTGGATGTTATCAGTACTGAGGTAATATTAAAATAAATTTCATTTTACCTGTAGCTCTAACTGCTGAACAACCTGCATTTGTACTCTACATTGGGCTGTACTTCTATCATCCAGCGCATGCTCATTGTTGAGATGTCTGCAACAATATACAGAAAATTATTAAGTGAAATGGATAAACAAAAAGGAAAAAGTAGTTACCAGAATGAATAAGCAATCTGAGTATTATCCAGCAGGTCTTCATCAATACCTCCGTTTTTCCCTCTGTCCTGCTTTGACTACTGCTTGTTACCATCACTCATTGTATTTTAACATATATTTTCAGTAGACGTTTATTTCAGATCTAAGAGAAACTCTGCTGAACAGCTGGTTTTCACCATTTAGGTGAACGCAAATAGGATTAAGAAATTATGGTAAAAATAATTTTATATTACTTGACTACAAAATGCTGGATATATCTAAATGGGTACATGCAATATATGAATTAAATCTCAAAGAATCTTTATGTTTTATGTGGATTAGAAATAAATAATATGGTTGTGCAAAGAATGAAAAAATTAACACACACAATTTGGTGTATAAACATGTGCAAAATATGTACCAATAAAAGATAGAGTGAGATACATATAGTTACTGTAAAACAAACTGTATTCTTGAGCTATCAGGTACTAGAAATGTGTCTAGAACAATTCCCGAAATATGGCACTGCTAGAGTTAAAGGGTTGCCATAATGTGTGT
>NC_133785.1:31421047-31496047 GCF_003597395.2 Chelonoidis abingdonii | reverse complement strand
TATACAAACATCTGTGATGTTATCTTTGGGCTACTTATCTAAAACTTTTCCTTCTAATATTCTATATATCACTAGAGGGCACTGTGGTATTTAGGCCACTCTGACCTCTTTAAGCAGTGTAACTATTGGAAAGGTCTTCAACTTCTGTACAATGTCAGAAAGGTTAATAAGGATGTTGTAAAAGAAACTGCAACATTCAAATTTGAACATAAGCACAAAATATGAAACAGCCTAGAAAATTAAATCAGTTCTTTTATCAGTAAGTGTCAACATGTTTTCACAAAGAACAGATTTCATGGAACAACTAACTGTACTTGGGCTGCCTTACTATCATTTATAATGGATTAACAGTTGGAAACACCTTTAACCAGCAATTTTTATATTTATGTTTGAAAAATGAAATTGAGGACACCATGTATTTAAACAAAAACATATATAGACTAGTCTTTTCTGCTCTAACCATTGGATCAAAAGTTTCTGTTGTGCTAACTGCAGATGATTTCACTGCAGAACATTTTGACATGCAAATGATAGCAATTATTGTGTTTGAAATAATTTATGATTTCCGGCTTACTTCAACATGTATTAGCATATACCTGGTTTCTTTAACACACACTTTGTTTTTCCAAAACCACAAACATAGTTGCTGGAATTTCATGTGGAAGTGCTTAAGGGGTTGAAAGTTAACACTTTTGTGAGCTGAGCTGCCTCACAGTTGCTGCTAAACAAAAGCCTCTTTGTAGAAGCTTTCTTGAAATGTTTTCTTAACATGTTCCAAGTAGTTTTAGGCAGGCAACTAAAGTAAACAAGATGTTACCATGATAAAAACACTTGTGAAAACATTACAGAGTGCACTTAGTAGTTTCTTTCACATAAACCCTCCTTAGTTTCATTAAAGTTAAATTCACATGAAGCAGGCAACCAGCATCTCTCTATGTATGGTTGCCCCATCTCTCAAAAGGGGTGTGTATCCCATTTAGAATACATAATCAAATTACAGATGTTATTCTGAGACTGAAAATACCCAAATCACGATAGCATTAAAATAAAAGACAGGCACGGTTTGGTCCTGCACCACAATATGGGCCCTGGATGCCTGTGTATCTTGATCAAGTACACCACTGCCCATCCGAACAAAGATTTCCCCAAACTAGCAGGGCTGTAAGGGGAGAACTGATCCCTTTCCTGCACAATCTTTCAAAATACACGAGAATGAAATAAAGCGTATCAATTTTTAATGTAATTGCATATGATGCTGTTCTTTCATTTCAGATTACGATGTGGGTAATATGTAAATATACGATACAAGGCATGTCTGCTCCCTAAAGCCTTCACCTGGGTTTTGTGGAGGCAGGAATAAGGCCGCTGTATTACAGCAGGGAAATTGGACTTGTTTTTGTTTTTTATATTAACTAAGTATTCTAGGCAATGCAAGGTGCAACTATTTAATTAGACTTAGAAGAAGTACCTGCTGATATCAATTAGCTCTTACTGATACAGCCACTGTATAACAACCAATGACTAAGAGATCACCAAAAATCCAAAAAACTAAAACTGCAACTTATTTGAAAAAGAAATAGGGAAATAAATACCTACAAAAGCCTGTGTGTCTGCTGGTTGTGATAAGCATCCTCCTGTTGGCTGTGAGTGAAAGACAACCTGGATTGTTATTTGTATAGTATTTATCTTTGAAATCAAGAGCCCTGTGGTGTACCTCACCTTGGGAACAAACACTACAGAATGATCACAGAAGAGTGTCAAATCTCTGTTTTTGATTTACCAACAGTTATGATATTTCTTCCTCAGGAGAAAAAAAAATGAACCAGGATTTTAGACCTTCGAGTCCTTTTTCTCCTTTAACTACGGCATCATTTTATTGGCATATAGCGCTTTCATTCCGCATATAACTTCTCTTCACTCTCTAGAACAGATCCTTTCACTTGGGTGAATGAAATTAAGTAATGCTCAACTGACATGGAAACTGTAGTTCACTTAGTGGGGGCTACATTTTTTATTTTTTTTTTATCTTGGGCTGGCTATTAAAAGACCCGCGCCTTCAAAGATTTTACAGCTACAGTGGGTACAATTACGATTGTCTACCGTTATGAAAGCTTCAACCATTTCCAGCATTATTTCCTACCTATTTTTTCAGTAAATAATAAACTTACATTTTATTGTTATTTTTGAAAGGGCATCCACTCCACAGTAGGGGCAAGAAATCTGGAGGACTACAGTATCATTATATAAAGTGCTACCCGCTTCTCTAGCAATGTCAATTTGGTGCCTGGGGATATCTATTCTGCATACATTCTGGGTGAACTATCACACAGCACTGATATCATTTTGTAGAAAGATAAACCCTTGGATTGTAGAATTTGTGTACTGGGAAAATTTAGGCAACTCAACAGGCTGCTGTTGTTGAGAGACAATTTAAGAGAGGGAAAAAAAAGACACTTCAAAACTGGAAGTGGAAAAAGACTCTAAATATAGAGGTTTGGATGGTTTAGGAAAAGTACAGATAGAACCTTTTACCTGTAGGCAATGGCTCAAATTTAGCCAAGGTTATAAATTACCTGAAATTGTTACAATCTACTGGTTGTTCACAGATCTCTATGAAAGGAGTGTGTGGTCTCACTCCACCTCCTGGTGGGACAGATGAACATACCACAGCTGAATCACCACAGCTGACACTAATAGGAAACCTTTCTTATAATGTCAGCAAAAAGTCCCATGACTGAATGCACCAACACTGAACTACCCATCATTCATAAATGTGGCCCCACCATGTTGGGAATGAGGGGTTGGGGCACACAGACAGATATTCTACACTGTCTCTATCCATGCTGCATTACCTAAGCATGGCAGAATTCCGACCCATTATCGTGCTCATTACTATCTTACTCCATAAGTAGTTCTACTAAAATTAGTGGGATCCAATCCCAGAGAAGGGACTACTCAAAGTGAGTAAAGATGGCAAAATCTGCCCCATGTGACTAAACAGAGAATTCCAGTCTCCAAAGCTGTCAAATCCAGAACCTTTCCCTTCACTAAATGTAATGAAATTTAGAATTGTTTTAAAGAACTAAATGTTATAGAATGGCATATGAATATAAATGAGCTGGCAAGTATGAGAGATTAGCATTTATTTCACTAAATGAACAACAGGATGAACTGAAAGAAATGAGGCCACTCTTCATGGAAATCTATGACTAGTACCTTCTTATTTTGTAATCCTCTTATAATGAGACCCTTTTCATGACTGCACCACTCCTTACTTGTAATGTAAGCTCAGACGGGGCCTGTTCTTGCTTTCACTGAAGTCAAATGTGGGGTTTGCCAGTGACTTGATTGGGACCAGGACTGACCCATTGTGTTTTGGAAACAAAAATTTTAATCCAGGCCTCAACATACCATTTTAAAAACAAAATAAAAAAACAAAAAATTATTCTTCAGAACTGTTCCGAGAAAGAACAGATGTATCTAAGACTGTTTCCTAAAGATTTGCGAATGAATTCTGCTCAGTTGCTCCCGTGTCCATCTCAAGCAATTCTGTGGATTTCTATGAATTTATTCCACTTGGATAGCATTGTAAATATGACAGTAGAATTTGGCCTTTTGTGCACTCAATCCACAAATGTTGCTGGAGCATTTGGTCTGTGTTGGACGTTAACATCAACACAGCCATAGCAAATCTAGGAGCTGCTAGCACACATGAAAATTCAAGAGGAGCCCAAATGTACCAACAGTCTAATTGTGCCTCGTGATCCACTTGGAGATATATGTGATGCAGTATTAACATATTTACACGTCAGCTTTGAGGGAGGAAGTGGATTCTTACAGAAGAGCATTGTGAGATTTATTACAACCTTCCCTTCCCTGTGTTGGGATCCAGGCATCAGGCATTACCACACACTAGCCAATAATGCACTGGTGATGCAACATGTAAAACTGTATACTTTGGCAATGAGGAGAGGTCAGCAGAAAACAGTAGGGGCCTAATAAACATAATTACAGTTTATTTTTAGTTAGTGTAGACTTTGTTCATTAGTTACTTATTAGACATTAAATTAATTTCACCTGACGGTTTGCAATTCTCTCTGATCAATTAAGGTGTTAATATAAGACTAAATTTCAAAATTAATTGAAATAAAGGTTAAATTAAAGCTGCACTGTGTAAAATTTCAGTAATTTTAAAACAAAAATGGAATATTCAAACAGAAAAACACTTTAAAGTAGACTGAACAAATTCAAACACTATCTTTTATAGCAGCATAGTATACAGGAGACTATTTGAGTTACAGATGGAGTTTTTCCTAAAGGGATAATTTACCATCCCCTATTAAAATGTACATTAGACATAATCCAAAACCAACCGAAATTAATGGGAGTTTTCTATTGCCTTCAATGAGCTTGGGATCAGGCCCTTGAGTGAGTGAGTGAGAGTAAAAAAATATGACAGGACATGCTCAGAGTAAAATATAAGTACCAGAAAAACCAAAAAAACAAAAAACCCAACCACCCAAACCCCCTCCCCCACTTACTTTAGGAATGACTGGAAGTCTTCACAAACTGCTTCACAGCCTGGCCATTTGCATACACCATGTCCATAGAGCGGATGGCTATGTGAGTGCTCCTCATGGGATAAACTGAAGGAAAGAAACAAAAAGAAAGGAGGAGAACCACTGTAACTGAAGGCTCTGAATAAATTCATCTTGGCAAACACAAAGGTCGAACACCACAACAAATAGAGGATCCAAAAATATACCATTACAGTTCACGAACCCTATCTACCCTGCCCTTGATTTCTAAAAACAAAATTAAATATCATTTGCAGACTGAATACATGTGCCATCCAACAGCTCTCTTGTATGTACCTCCTACATTTCATTCATTAAGTAAAAGCTTTGTAAAGAATTTAAATGAACACGGAAGGGGAAAAGCATTTGACAGACTTGCTTATAACTACTTGATTTTTTGATGAGAAATTTATGAATATTACACATTGACAGTTCAACTGCATCAGAATGAAAAGCTATTCCTGAACAGCAGCACAGTGTCTTAAAATACAATATATCCAGGCCTTAACATTCCAAATTATTATATAAAGGGAAAAAAACTGGCATTTGAGCTCTATTTTTAACACAATATTGTCCATCAAGCATTTTCTTCTCCTTACGATGCTGCCCTTTTTGCACTAGAACAGACTTTTTACACTCTAATAAAGTGAATCACAAATGTTTTCAAACGTAAAATTCATCGTAAAAAAGGAAACATGTAATAATCAAACAATTCTGCAATACCAAAAAGTTAGCAGAGGCTATTACCATGTCTAAGCTTTGGTAGAAATATCACAGTGCTTACCAACTACTGAAACTAAGGTTAAAGAAAAAAATTCTTATGAACATTAAGGGGTTAATCCTCCAGTGGGATTCCAATCAATAGGTAATGATTTGACTGCACTGATCCAAGTCATGAGACGCTTTGATCCAGGCCATGAGGTGCTCAGGGAAATGTATCTGTTGCACTAACCGATGAACCATATTCTAAAATATCTTCTTTATTCAACTTCTGCATGGAAACTTCTTAAGTAAAGGAAATATTTTTGCAACAATTTCCGTAACCTTAGATGGCTTTAAGCATTAAATGCCAAAATAATATTGAGGGCTCTATTTTATACTCCCTCACACACACACATCTATTTTTCATAGCAAATCTTTTCGCTACAGTGTACTTCTGCCGTCTTATGAACTTCAAACACACGCAAAGGATATGACTGCATACCAGCACCTAGGTGGGGTTTTATGACTTTTTTTATCCTGGATTACAGGTATAGTTATGGATAAACACCTACATTTTGCCATTTTATGTCTATGCACATGTGGAAATGTCATTTGTTCTTGTTCTGGAACATTATCTCACCATGTACTACAACCAAGATTACAGTTACATTCTTTCTTTTTCACCGGATATGAGAACCGCACTGTTGTCTCAAACACTCCCTGTTGTCTCAAACAATAAGAAACACATGAGAATATTCCTCCAAGCCTCCCAGTTTCCATTACATCTCATCTTAGGCCCAATGGAAATCTTTGGACAATTGAGGGACACTTAACACTTTCTGAAGGTAAAAGGTGTTTGGAAAAATATTATAAAAATGTGCATAAGTGTTAATTTCCATTTTTCCATCTTTTCCAAACAGTTCTAAAACTCAGCAACCTAATTCTCCTACAAAACATAGGTGGGGTGACCAGATATTCCGATTTTATAGGGACAGTCCTGATCTTTGGGTCTTTTTCTTATATAGGCTCCTATTACCTGCCACCCCCCATCCCAATTTTTCACATTTGCTCTCTGGTCAACCTGAACATACGAGGCTCAGAGGGTCACAAAGACCTTATCTATATGGGAACTTTTTTCAGATGATCTTCAATCAGTTTTTAAAACAAACGAGGAGGGAGAAACTATAGCTGATGAGTTGTTAAAAGAATGAAGGAACCAATCCACTCTCTGCAAGGAAGTTAGAAAAATGTTAAATCACATGTGTATTCTCAATTGAAAAACAGAGTGCCTGCATGAAGAAACATAGTCAACTCAAGCCAGATATGGTGCAGAGTGTCAGGGACACTCTTCGAGGATGCGGAAGGAGAAGAAGAATTTAAGAATACTGATATGTTTAGTAACATCACTTTTATATCTTAAAACATGAATAAAATGCTGCAAACCTCAGGAGAAAATGAGAGAAAAATCTAAAATCTGTATCTTGTCTTTATTTTTATTTTATTAAGAGGTTCATTTGATCCTGACAGGCTAAACAATGAAATTCAGATAAAAGGCTAGGCTTGGTAGTTACAAACGCAAAACCAAAACAACAAATAAACTTGTATATCACAGGCCCGATCTACACTTAAAAGGTTTTGCTGGCACAGCCATGCTGGCTAGGACTGTGCAAAAATAGCTCTGCTGGCAAAAGCACCATGTGGATGGGGTTATTATACAGTATTGGTCAAAATGTCCTTTTCCTGGCATTGTTTATTTCATTTGGGGAACCGGTATAAGTTATTCCATGAAAGAAACATTTTGCCAATGGAAGCTGCAGCTTCCCTATGAGGGTTTGCCGGTATAGCTATATTTGCAAACCCTTTCTAGTGTAGACAAGGCCTCAGTCTATTTGCTCAACAGCATAATGAAGCTGGATACATTTTAAGACTGAAGTCTTACTAGGAGCATTTGCAGTCAATACTAAATGTAGACCTGGCTGTTCTTAAAATTAACAGATTTTTAATGTGGCTTGTTGTGTTTTTTATCAACAAGTTTTACAGCACAAGGATAAAGGGCGGGAAAGTAAGTTTTGATGTTAACATCCCATTAAGATCAATGAAGACATTCATAGCTATGCCAGTAGTACAGTTTAAGTGTGTTTGTCAGACTCAGCAAAACTTCAGCATGTCAATTTACATAGTAAATGTTACCGCACAACCAAAGTGATTAGGAAACGGCAATGTGACACGAAACAAGATAAAGTAAATTTTCAAAGGGTTCTGCAGGGTTTTCAGCATTGTAAATCCCATTATAATGCCAGTGGGAGTCATACAGTTTACACCTAAATGGATTTTTTTAAATTAACCTCTTAGATTCTAAAGGCTATGGCCAAGTCTATGGGAAGATCCCAGGATCACTATGCATATTGTTTTAAATTGGAGTTCAAATCCCCCCCCCCCCCCCCCAAGGATCTTCTGCATGACAGGGAGGGCACTACTGTACTCTGCCCAAAAATGTTCAAAGTATATGACTGAAGGTGTCTATTTGAATGCAGAGTTTTAACTATATCCATGGGAATTCCTTATGTTAACCATAAATGGAAACATGAAAAGTCAGCACACCCATAGTATATTTTAAATGGCATTATGCCTAAAGCACACACACAAGGAAGATTCCACCACCATTCAACAATGAACAGAAATGCTCTAAGTTTTTTTGGAAGTAGCTATTTTTAACAAAGATTAAAAATGCAAACACTTCTGGTAGTGACTTTTTTGAAATTACTTGTTCCTTTACTTCTTTGTCCCTGCACTATTCTTGGATCTTTGGTGGTGTATTTTGGGGACTTTCACATGCCCAGATAAGTGTCCTGTTAATCAGTCTGGTCCATCCTGCTTCTATTGATAATACTAAATATTGTCTATTTGTTCAGGGAAACTAGAATCTTCAAAAGGATTACTCCAGAAAAAGACAGACGAGCAGAACAAGATTATGTACTGCATTTGGCATCATGAGGAAAAGACAAGAAGAAAATGAAAAATGAATTAAGAATTTGATTTTCCTTCAACTGTTCCAAGTATTAGACTTTGGGCCTAATACATTAAAAAAAATTGTTTAAAAACGTTTGTGTGCAAATATGACTTCTAAAATACTGCCACATACAGAAAGACCACGGACACATGCAGATTGTAGAAGACAAGAATACAGGCAGGAAGAACAAGTAAATCATTTGTTCCAGATCTTCCCCATTGATTTCTAATGACACTGAAAGAGTCTATGTGATTTTCTCACACACTCGCTCTCGCTCTCTCTCTCTCTCACACACACACACACACACACAAGCTCATGGATAACCTGTCATGAATATATGTGATGTACAACAAGTTTTTGGAAGTAAATCATATAGCATTACATAATTTACACAAGGCAGACCTCTGCACAGTTGATTTTTCTATGCCCAGTGGATTTGGATTGCCCCTTCTTATTTCTAAATTATCTGTTGGTGAAACACTTAACAGAACGCATCCAAAATAATCCAGGGGCATGATAAGATTAGACGCAGGCACATGAAATATAATACTTCAGCCAAGCAAACTTTGTTGTGTAATTCTCTTTCTTAATGACATGGAGCATGGAGTAACAAAAATACAAATGATAAATCAGAAAATCCTTAACACGTGTCCACTTAACATTTATTTTTGATGCTTTCAGTGTCCTATCTCCATGCAGACTCCCTGTAACTGCTCATCCAGGTGGAATGAGGACAAGGGACAGCCTGGCACTCTTATGTTAAACCGTGTCTTCAGCATCCACCTTGTAGATCCTCTCAATCTGTCTTCTTCAAACAAAGCACTGCATTGTGCTTCCAAGCTATGAAGGCCCTCCTCAGGCTTCAGAAGTAAGTTCACTATGTGTACTCTACCTCCAACAAATAGTACTGTTAAATAAATCTGTCAATAAACAGAAGCCATTCAATTACTGCAGCCAGTTGAGCTTTTTAGGTTTGAGACATGAAATTTCTACAATTGATTGCTCCATTTCTGATACCTGAGATCCTCATTGTAAATACAGAACCACATTTTCCCCCTGGAGAAACCATAGATAGCAAGGCCCAAATTGAGAAAGGAAATGACAGTCCCCTTAAGATGCACAGTGCCAGTATCTTGGTGAGAAGAGTGGCACTTGGTTTCCCAAGTGTCCTGTGTTGATTTTGGATATGAATGACTATAGTCACCATGCTATTCAGCTGCAAAAAGCAGAAGCTTACTCTCTGTCCAATTCTCTTGTTTTCCCACCGTATTCTAGATCTAAGAGAACCACTTGCAGTGCAAAATTTAGTCTCTTAAATCTCCATTCTTTGACCAACTTTGAAACTCATAACATGTGACTGTCAAAGACCAAAGTTACTCAGCAGATGTGCTTACAGGAAAGATGATCCTGTTCTATTTCTAATGGTCAAGCTAGAATCAGATAACTGAGGTATGTTCTTAATGGCTTGTGCCTCAGCATCATTAACAAAGATTCTACAGGCCAAATAATGCCTACAGTTATATCTGCGCAATAACATTGTCTTCAAATTCTATTCTTGGTTAAACATCTGCAACCCTTCAATTTCCTCAGTTGCAAAGGTGCAACTTAGGGCATAATTTGGCTTTGCAATCAGAACTTAACTAGCAATTCTCTCACTAGTATAAAAAAGCATAGAGTATTTTTCTTTATTGGCTCTGCAATGTACACGGCAGTAAAAACAAAAAAGAAAAAGAAAAAAGCTTAGTCATTAAAGTAACTAGAAATTACTCTGAATCAGCACAGGGTCTGTTGCTTAAGAAAATGCTGTTTTTAGACATTTTTCAGATTAGAATTGGCTAAAAGAAGTTGCTTTTAAATCAACAAATTATTCTTATAAAGAAACTTAATAATGCTCTTTATGCTGGGTTTTGCAAACTGGTAAAATGGAGCAGGGGACATTGAAATAGCTCTGCAGAGGTATCCATTATAATCAACAGTAAGAAGTTTAGCAACCTCTTGCAACATAACAACAACAATTTATCTAGTTTATCAATTAGGCCATACCTACCAACTAGCCCTGAGGAATTGGGCACCAGGATTTCAAACACTGGCTGAATATTGATATAAGAGCTGTGTGCAGATCCAGGAAACCGAGGAGGTGCGAACCTCAGTAATAATGTCCCAGGCATCACGGTGTACTATGCCTGAAGGTTCACAAATCTTGAAATACTTCATATTCCATTACACCTCTTCAACACTGGTGAGGGGTGACAATCATTGCCAGAATAGTGGGGAAAACAGAGAGTGATGTAAGAAGCCGTACTTGATTCCCTGTTACTGTTGTGAAGGATATTCTTCTGCTTTAAAGGAATTGAGAGAATGACTGAGTCACCTGCACAGCGAAGGATGAAGGATCTGTGCAATATCTTCTGCTACTCCCTTGGAAAGACTATGCACAGTGCTTGAAGAAAACCGGGAGTGGGGTACTAGCGGGCAAGGGCTGAATTGGGAGGGGGAAGGACTGGGTTTCTCCCCCGCCCCAGGGCCAACAGGAAATGACTTCAACCTTGTCAGCTGCTTACAGAGTAAATTTCTGGGTACAACAGAGCTCTTTTGTCCAGATGGAGGTGTTGGAAACATAGCTTGCTCGTCATTCCAAGTTCTTCCTTTTGTGGTCTCCTGGTTCTTTATTTTGTCTGAGACTAACAGAGAAACCAAGCTCTATAACAGCACAGTTACACGATTGTTTTTAACCTATACAGCACTGATTATCTAACTCTCAGTCTGTACTGCTGTGATATTGACAAAAGGAAAATTTTATATTAAATATATCTATCCATCAAGTTATTTACAGCATATCAGACAATAGAGTATCCATACTCTTTAGAATGTGTGTGTGTGGGAATCCTAGAGTGAATAAGATGAAGTCTCTATAGAACAGTAATGAATTCATATGTCTATCATTCTTTCTTCCTCGCAGTGTGTTCTTTGCCTCTTTTGCACCCTATAACCCTCATCATCTCAACTTTCCATCTGCTTTTAAAATCATGTTTAATTAGAGGATTTCACATTCCCTTGTGATATCATACGCATGTTTAGAACTTCCAACTGGAGTGACTATGTATTAATACAGTAAGTGCCAGATTTATGCTTTTTTTAAAATAATTGAGATTGTTAATATCACAGGAACATAAGAATGGCTATACTGGGTCAGATCAATGGTCCATCTAGCCCAGAATCCTGTTTTCTGACTGGCCAATGCTAGAAGCTTTAGAGGGAATCAACAGAACACGGTAATTATTGAATGATCCATCCCCTGTTGTCTACTTCCAGCTTCTGGCAGTTAGGACACCATGCATGGGATTGCATCCCTGATCATCTTGGCTAATAGCCACTTATGGACCTATCTTCCATGAACTTATCTAATTCTTTTCTGAGCCCCGTTATACTTTTGGTGTTCACAACATCCCTTGGCAACAAGTTCCAGAGGTTGACTGTGTGTTGTGCGAAATAGAACTTCCTTTTGTTTTAAACCTACTGCATCTTATTTCATTGGGCATCCTCTGGCTTGATAGACATCTATCACATCCCCTCTCTTTTCCAAGCTGAAAAGTCCCAGTCTTTTAAATCTCTTCTCATGCGGAAGCTGTTCCATCCCTCTCATCATTTTTGTTGCCCTCCCTGTATCTTTTCCAATTCTAATATATCTTTTCTGAGATGGGCAACCAGAACTGCATGCAGTATTCAAGGTGCATACCATGCATTTATATAGTGGCATTATGATATTTTGTGTCTTATAATCTATCCTTTTCTAATGGTTCTTAACATTCTGTTAGGTTTTTTGACTACCACTTCACATTGAGAGCATGTTTTCAGAGAACTATCCATAACTCTAAGATCTTTTTCTTGAGTGGCAACAGCTAATTGAGAAGCCCCATTATTTTGTATATATATTTGGAATTATATTTTCCGATGTGCATTATTATGCATTTATTAACATTGAGTTTCATCTGCCATTTTCTGACCCAGTCACACAGTTTTGTGAGATCTGTTTATTACACTTTGCAGTCTGCTTAAGACTGATTTATTCTGAGTAGTTTCATACCATCTACAAACTTTGCCGCCTCGCCCCTTTTTCCAGATTGTTTTTGAATATGTTGAACACAACTGGTCGCAGTACAAATTCCTGGAGGACATGGCTATTTACCTCTCTCCAGTCTGAAAATAGACCATTTATTCCTACCCTCTGTTTTCTGTCTTTTAACCAGTTACTGATCCATGAGAACACCTTCCTTTTTATCCTGACTGTTTACTTTGCGTAAGAGCCTTTGACGAGAGACCTTATTAAGGCTTTCTGAAAGTCCAAGTACACTATATATCCACTGGATCACCCTTGTCCACATTTGTCGATCCCCTCACAGAATTACAACAGATTGGTGAGGCATGATTTCCCTTTGAAAAACTGAATTTACTCTTATCAGACACATAGATGATCATGATTTGTTGAGTAATTCTGTTCTTCACTACAGTTTCAACTAATTTACCTGGAACTAAAGTTAGGCTTACTGGTTTGTAATTGCCAGGATCACCTCTGGAGCCTTTTAAAAAAAACTGGCATTGCATTAACTATCCCCCTGGTGCATCTGGTGCAGAAGCTGTTTAAGTTGTAGGTTACATACCACAGTTAGTAGTTTTGCAATTTCACATTTAAGTTCCTTGAGAACTCTTGGGTGAATACTATCTGGCCCTGGTGACTTATTAATGTTTAATTTATCAATTTGTTCCAAAATCTCCTCTACTGACACCTCAATCTGGGACAGTTCCTCAGACTTGTTCCCTAAAAAGAATGGCTCGGGTATGGGAATCTCCTTCACATCCACTGCAGTGAAGATAGATGCAAAGAATTAATTTAGCTTATCCACAGTGGCCTTGTCTTCCTTGAGTGCTTCCTTAGTACCTTGATCATTCAATGTCCCCACTGATTGTTGGGCAGGCTTCCTGCTTCTGATGTTCTTGATTTTTTTGCTGTTACTTTTTAGGTCTTTTGCTAATTGCTCTTCAAATTCTTTTTGGCCTAATTATACTTTTACACTTGACTTGCTAAAGTTTATGCTTCTTTCTATTTTCCTTAGTAGGATTTGACTTCCAACTTTTAAAAGGATGCCTTTTTGCCTCTAACCACTTCTTTTACTCTGTTAAGCCATGCTGGCACTTTTTTGGTCCTCTTATTGTTTTTTTTTTTAATGTGGGGCATATATTTAATTTGAGCCTCTTTTATGGTGTTTTAAACTTCACTCTCATGACTGGACCTTTTAATTACCATTTAAACTAGCTCAGTTTTGGTTAGTTCCCCTTCCTGAAGTTAAATGCTACTGTGGTGGGCTTCTTTGGTACTCTTCCTCCCGCAAGGATGTTACGTTTAATTACATTATAGGCACTATTACCAAACAGTTCAGCTACATTCACCTCTTGGAGCACATCCTGTGCTCCACTTAGGACTAAATACAGAACTGCCTTTCCTCTTGTGGGTTCTAGGACTAGCTGCTCCAAGGAGCAGTCATTAATGAGGTCTAGAAACGTTATCTCAGCATCCTGTCCCAAAGTGACATGTACCCAGCCAATACGGGGATAGCTGAATTCCCCCATTATTACCGAATTTGCTATTTTTATACCTTCTCTAATCTCCCTGAGTATTTCACAATCACCATTCCCATCCTGGTCAGGTGGTTGGTAGTATATCCCCATTTCTGTATTATTACTGTTCAAACACAGGATGTCTGTCCATTCCAGAGAGATTCTATTGCACAGTTTGATTAATTTATGATTTTTACCATGTTTGAATCTATGCTCTCTTTCACATATAGAGCCACTCCCCCACCAGCACGAACTACTCTGTCATTCCCATATGTTTTGTACTTTTGTATTGCCATGTCCCATTGATTATCATCATTCCACCAAATTTCTGTGATGCCTATTACATCAACATCCTAATTTAATATCAGGCACTCAATTCACTAATCCTAGTATTTAGATTTTTAGCATCTGTATACAAGCAAAATTTGTCATTTTTTGTTGTCTGCCATTATGTCATGTAACTGAATGGGACTATTTTTCATTCGACTGTTTCTTTTCAGTTCTTACCTGTACTCTATCAACATCTATCCTCTCCTCTTTACTAGGATATAGAGAATCCCCATTAATAGAGCCTCGCACATGAATTATTTGGCCTCAAAATGCAGAGGATAACATTAATTAACTAGGAGTCTGAAATAGGAGACATTAATCATGTGTGAGAAACTTAGTCCTCCTTTGGGATTCATAAATTAACAGGCTAGAAGGTGCCATTGTGATCATCTAGTCTGATCTCCTACAAAAGACACAGGACTTGAATCCCAGATCATCATATTAAAAGTCTGATGCTCTACTGGCTGACCTATCCAGGCTCACAACAGGTCTGAGCCAGGGATGGTTTTAAACCATTCTAATCTTAAAGTTTGTCAGAACAAGTAAAGGGAAGAGAATAAAGTACAATAAAGCACAATAGCATCAATATGTAAAAATAGTGTTTCATCTCTCACAGGAATTGCAATATTCATTTAATGGTAATGGCATTAAGGATAGAAAAACACTGGTTGTAAAACTCATTATCATTTGCAAACCCCTATTCAGTGTACCTCACACAATCCATGTAAGATCTGATACCTGCCTCAAAGAGCTTACAGATTTAGGACAACAACACGGAGATGTGGAAGAGGCAAACAGGAACCATAATGATCACACAGTTACTCAATATTCTTATTTCTCCAATCTATGAGGCTCCATCACATTAAACAGACTGCCAACGTGTTCAGGTTTTATAGAATGATACATTATTTGATGCAAGATACCCCATTTTCAGTCCCAAATCTGAGGAGGTGCAGGACCATTTGGAACAGATGCTGTACTTCTGTGACTTGCTGGTGAATTCTGTAGTTACTCAAAAGGCACAAAAGAAAAACAAATGATAATAAAGTCAAACTCTGTGTTTGGCTACAGCTACAGACAGGTGAAAAGTCAAGAAATGCGAGGTGAAAACCAAAAAGTTTAGAGATCCATATTTCACTTAATTATGGAACAAAACGGCAACCTTAATGAATTAATTATACTGATCTCGTACTGACCACAAATAGCTTTAACGAGAATTAATGAACAACTCTGCCCTTTTCAAAATCCTGGCAGTTTTTCTATTCAGAAAACCTCATCTAGTTTACCTATATTTGTTTGGGAAGGGGGAAAAAAAACCCTAACCCCTCCCCCCAAAAGCATTAACCCATACCAAGACCCAGGACCAATGGAAATTCATGTTGTACATCAAACTCATTGGAAGAAACAGAAATGGTAAATTAAATTGCAAATGACTACAACAACTTCAGACAAACTGGGTTAAAATCTGTTGCTCACAGCTGAAATCCTGTCTGATGTTTTTTACCTGTGTTCACACACACTCACACTAGCACGTATATTCATGCAGATGACTAAATATAGAGGCATTCTGTAGATATTGCAACATGCGGTCCCAGTAATGCATTGAAAAACTGACTGGCACCTAATGATCAGCAACAGAAATTGCTGTCTGGCCAACCTTGGGACCATTTGCTGGGCAGCTGCTTCAAGGAAGTTTCTTCACTAAATTTAGCTAAGCAATCAGATTAAGAGAGAATCAGGGATTGACTACCCCATCTCTATCCCACCTGTGTGGCCCCCTGCAGGAGAGAGGATGCAGTAAGGTCCCTTAGCAGAGTCATTGTGACAGGGTGACAGAGTAGGTAGAGACCTCAATACCTTTCTGCTGTAGTGGATTACAGGTAGTAGACAGACTAGAATGTCATAAGGCTCCCGTCTGAACCTAAAAATCTATTAATCTATGATAGAACATATTTGGTTAAAGCTAAAATTATGAAGTTCTAAATGTATTATGCACATTTTCCAATATGCATATTTTCACCCTCTACTTATGACATCTCACCAAAACTGCTAAGGACTTGTATAACCACTAGTTTAACACACCACTTTCTTTGAAGAATTCTAGTGCACCTTCCTAGAAAACCCAGGAGAAGTGCTCATCACAAAAACCATTTTTATTCTGTTGCTTCTTTCAGCTGCAAGCACCAATCTCCATTTGATTTTACTATAAACAAGTGTGCCTACTATTTAAAACTGATTCTTTTTTCAATTTGGTGCCTGAATATCATTGTGAAGAGCACATCAGAAATAACTAGACAAATATGAATTGAAATGCTGGATTTTTAAATTTTATCGTTACTAATGAGAACAATTTCCCTCTCTCCTCTCTGTAACTTCACTTCATATACTTGCATATCATAATCATATGCTCATACCACCTCTATTTTTCCAGGGTGTAGATCTTTAATTCCCTTTAATCTTTCTTCATAGCCCATTTCTTCCAAACCCTTTATCATCCTAGCTGCTCTCTTCTGTATTTGCTCCAATTTCTCTTTATCCTTTCTGCAGCATAGTGCCTACTTGCATGTCTTATTTTGACTGTGGTTTAAATGGTGCTTTGTACTGTGTAACAGGGAAGAAGAGTCTTAAACATGACAAACATGTTTGTACAGCCCAACACTACATTTACCTTCTTAACTATGGGTTGGAGCAAATGCCTCACTTTAATTTCTCATGCTCTATAGTGCCTACGTCATTTCCCACATAACCGATGCTTAGTAGCTGATGTGTCATTTTGAACATGTATTTTGGATTTTTATTGCCTACTGGACAACTCTCTACTTATCCTTGTTCATTTTATTCCTCTTTGCACAGTCCTCTAATTTATTCAGATGACGTTCAACAGATTCAGTAGCTTGGGATCACATTTTTCTCTAATTAAGTTAACACTTTGACTATTTTTTCCTCACTGATCTTTAACACAGCAATTCCTGTTGCTCTTGCATACAGAATTCGTGCTGGGGACGAGAAAGAGGAATGCTCTCCGGTCTTATTTAAGCATATGCCTAACTCTAAGCACGTAAGTAAGTCCCCGCTGACTTCAACGGGACTTGAGCTTCAATACCTTACGTAGAAGATCAAATGTACGAGTATATTTTCTACAGTAACTTTAACTGTAAGAACAGAATCCGAGGAGGGTAAAGTCTTCTGCCCGTATATTGCCTGCTCAGGTGACCAATTAACATGGACTATACTTTAATATTTTACCACGATGATTCCATAGGCACAACAAAAACAGCACAGAAGGCAATTTTCACATCACAAACACCGTAAATTCGTTTTTTATGCCTCCTCCCACTAAATAATCTTGCAACATCTTTTTTTTTCTTTTAATTTACATGCCATTTTGTAAATATACCCTAGAAGTGTGAGGAAAATGTATTATAAGAAAACAATGAAAATATATTAAATTATTTCTGCCACATGCTTTCCCCCAGGGAACATTATAAAAAGCACCAAAATTCATAGGACACAAGTCTATCTGTTTCCTCAGGGAATCATGCTGAATTGTACAGGTAGTGTAAATACCATATGCTGTTGCAGGTGTTAGGCTTTCTATTTGTTTTTGTTTACTAAAAGGCATAACAAACAGTCACACTAAAGCAGAACAACATTTGGCATGAAAATCCTGGATACCAGAGCAGCCATACATTTTGCTTTCTTGTTAATAACTTAAAGCTTTTTCAAAGACACACATTTTCCACATGCTCCATCGCGGAAATCTCGTTTGCCATACTCTGCCCGTGTTGTGATTGTGGGCCAGTTCCCATTCAAGGAGTGGTTCATCACAGGATACTTTGGGTATGTCTACACTGGAAAGAAAAACCCGTGGCTCCAAGTCTCAGAGCCCAGGTCCATTGATTTGGACTCATGGGGCTTGGGTTGAGGGACTAAAGATAGCAGCATAGATGTTCCTGCTTAGGCTGGAACCTGGTACTGGGTTTCAGAGCCTGAGTTGAAACCTCTACACTGCTGTTTTTTAGCCCCACAGCCCGAATCCCATGAGCCTGAACCAACTGCCTAGGGCTCTGAGACTTGGCATCTCGGGGTTTTCCTTGCAGTGTAGACATACCCTTAGAGAGACACTGCAGACTTGCTGAGAACATACCCTCTTCTGGAAAGGTATACTCAACTTACATCACAAGCATGTGGAAGAAAAACAGTAGCACAACACAACAGAAAAAAAGGGAAGAAAAGGACCATGCTTGTGCAAGTTCTGAGTTAACTCACAGTCTAAACAACTAAGAAAATGTTTCTTCTAAGAATGATTTCCTGTAAACTCTGCACTGGTATGCTGCAAACAGAACTCTGCACCTGCAGAGTTAACTATGTGCTACTAAGAGTAACCAAAAATGAAACCAGCAAGATTGTTCTGGAATTTGCTCTGAGCTGAATTTTTTTTTTTTAATGTTATAACTTGGATTCTACAATAAAACAAACGGCAGAACATAGGTTGCTGAGAGTTAAAACCTACTTTTCACACTACATTGACCACAGCACCCACAGGCACAGCTACAATGTCTTTCTATGAATGGGACAGATTGCCATATGGATGCAGACACTGAACAAGCTGTACAACTCCTGGCGACAAGTGCCTAGGGGACTGTCCTATATTAGCACCACCTGTGCTGTGGAAATTGCGCTCTGTATATGAAATGGCATTTAAGGACCCATCAGGATGTTATTTTTGAGTACACACAAAAAGGAAAATTACAGTTAAAAGAATTCTCTGGCTAGCATATCCGTTGCTCAATTCCTGAAATAGTTTCCCAAAGGAATAGTTATCTTCTTTATTCACACAGCCTGTAATGACAAGCTGCAACACGTACTAAGAATTTCCCTTTGTGTGCTTACACCATTGTTTTAATGAGCAGAATATACTTTATAATATACATATGCCTCTATTGATTACATAGAAGAAGAAAACAAAAATAAAAATGCACACACACCTTAGAGTCACGGGCCATATGAAAAAAATTCATTTGCATTACAGAAATGAGCAGTTGCTTACATGTGAAAACCAAGCAGCATATGATAGGTTGGTTTCCTCAACAATATAAAGGCACAAACCCCATTAACAAATTACAGGATTTCAGTGTATGTCTCTTCACTACCTTGTTATATTTACTACCAAATATAACCCTATTTGCCTTAAAGTATAATAATAATAATAATAATAATTAAAACTAAAGCACTCAAGACTAGCACAAGATTTTTGGGAAGTAGGAAGAGATCTTTGCCTCTGTACCATTTCATGTCAATCCTGAATGAGAATAAATTCCTTCTTCTTCGATCCTTAAGAAATAAAGGATGCCAAGAAAAAGCAAAGTAAAATAAATGGAATTAAACAAAAATAGTTGTAAAATGAACATTATAACCCAGGGAAAATGATGTCATTTTATTGAAAAACTGATTTTTCCATTAAAACACGGTGAGATGGATGAACTGCACACAGCTTAAAGATGGTGTGTTACTTTAAATGACACTCTGTATCTTAGTGTAAGCAGAGTCAGGATGAGCTGTACCCTGACATCTGGTGGTGAAGTATGGGAAGTGTGGAAAGAATGTCTGGAATGCAAAATCTCAAATATTTGCATAGGCACGCCTAACCCATCCCAGACTGCCGAGCTGTGGGTGCTTTGCTGCAGGGAATGGACTCAACCTCATTTGGGTGTACTTGGCTAGAGCAAGGGACATGGGTTTCAAACCCTGTGAGGAGAGAGAGTTGGGAAGGTAATTTGTGCCTGGTGGTCAGGCCTCCTTGTGAGCTAGAAGCAATCAGTATGCACCTCCCTCCTCTCTCCACTGGGAATGTCAGAGTTGTTATTTATTCCTTAAAGCTCTAGATACAGGTTGCTTGGAGTACCTGAATCCACGATGGGCTTTAACTGGTGCAAATAGGCACTGGGCACTCCCCTACTATGTGCTGAGAATCACAAAAGAGCTGAAGGTCGGAAGAAGTATAGAAGATGAGCGTGGGAGCACTGAGTACTGTGCTAACTAGTGGGAGCCTGAAGCTATACTGTGGAACAGAGCAGCTGGAGAGTGGAGCAGTTTATGGGATGGCTGTGACGGACCCACAGGACAGCTGGTGGAGTGGAGCGGCTGGCAGACGGAGTAGCTGTGGGGGCGTGTGGAGCAGCGCCACATAGAGCGAGCGGAGCCGAGCAGTTTGCTGGGACAACTGGAGCAGCTCACGAGGCAGCTGGTGAGCGGAGCAGTTTGTGAGGAGGCCGGAGGAGCAGAGTGGGAGCGGCTGGTAAGGCGTAGCAGTTCGTGGAGAAGGCGGAAGCAGAACCCACGGAGAGGCAGGCATTGGCCCTGGACCACTAAGGTGCCCCTTTCACCCAGCTGGGGGAGGGACCTCTAACAGATAGACTCTGAATTCTGGGTGGCATTGACCAGAGACTTTTGGTTGTTGGCTTTGGAGGATTGGACTTAAGACCCTAAGGGGAAAAGGACATTGCTAAAATGTACTTGGGGGGTGGTTATGGTTTGTGTTATAACTCTGTTGTGTGTTTCAATGGATGCCGCATTGTTTCCTTCCTTTATTAAAGGAATTTCGCCACAAGTACTGAGAGATACTACCCGATGCTTGCGAGAGGAGGGAAGGTGATTGCGCTCCTAAGAGGCGCCACAGGGGGGTGTGGTATGTAAGTGTCCCAGGTCACTGGGTGGGGGCTCGAGCCGGTTATGCCTTGTGTTATTGAAACGGAACCCCTGGATACTGAACCTGGCCCTTGTTGCTGCCAACTCAGAGGGGCAGAAGGGTTACATTAGTGGTAAGACATATTATGTGATATAACAGCTGTCATACTCAATGCTGGAGTTTTATTGAACAGCAGAGTAAATAGTCATACGAAAACCATCTAACTTGCTCCTCATTTTTAAGACATTTTCAAGAGTGTTTCTTTTTCCTTCCCAGATTGTTTTCTGTGTGACTGAAAATAATACAGCTCTTCTTCATCTCCCTGTCCAGTTCTTTCCAATAGTTAGCATCTCTGGTGCATATACTGAGAAATGATTCTCTTGCACACAAGAGAAAAAAAGAAAACATGCCATATTTTAACGTAAATAAAAAAAAGTTGACCTTTATCTTTTTTAAAGACCAATATATTAACACCTTTAATTGAAAGAGAAGACATTAGAGTTGGACACTAAGTACTGAGACAGGGATGTTTTACTAAAATTCTAGCTGCCAGAATTAAATGAAGTGCACATATGTACACAATTAGCAGAAAACCATCATCTATTTATTTGGTATGTAAAAAAACCATTAAGCTGCATTAAACAGACATGTAATTATCTGAGCTGCAAGAAAAGGGAGGAGATATGCAAAGTACTCAGATATCAAACAATGATCTGTTGGCCAGATGGAGGTATAAAACAATACATATGCTAAAATTTGGAAAAGTACTGCTGTGTGTCTGTGCCAAGGCTCACCCAATCTATTTAAAATGTTTTGGGTTTTTTTTGATATACAACTCCCAATACTAAACTAGTGTAATTGATCCTTATTACAAGTGACCAGAAACAAATGAAGCATTCAAGTTAAGAAGTTCTCTGATGTCAGGTCAGGTTCCTGGGGACTGTAAAGTGGCAAACATAATACCATTATTCATAAAAGGGCCACATGATAAAGTAAGCAATTACACTTGTGGAGGGAAATCCTAGGAATTATTTTGCGGGATTTTGTGAGAATTCCCTGAAAAGTATAATTTGATTAAAGATCTAAGACATGGGTGGATGAGGAAACGGTCTTGCGTAACTAATTTGCTAGCATTCCTCAAAGAAACGACTATCACGGTAGATGATGCACATAGTCAATGTAGTTGATGTTACAGTCTGATTAAAGAAACCCGCTGATAATGAAAATTAGCATGGACTTGGGTCATGGAAGAGGGAATTTTTAAAAAGCAGGTTGGGTAGAAAACTGACTCTGAACAGGAAAGCAAACGGCAATTAATGGTATTTTCTCTAGCTGTAATGAGAATACCAATTGTATGCAGTGCTGACAAATTGAGCTATAATATCTATCTATAAGTAAGACAAATAAATGGAAGGAAAACAGGAAACTGATTCTCAGCTTTCATAAAGCGTCATAGCTCCACTGGCATCAATGGGGCTGTGACAATTTACACCAGGTGCAACTCTTCTCCACAAAGTTAAGCCATCCTGCTAGTGCTAGATACCATGAGGAAATGAGGCAGCTAGATGCAGTTTTTCGACCATTTAAATGGAAGTTTCATATAGGCTTTAAAAGAACAACTATATGCCTGGGGTCAAAACAGAGACTTTGGATCAAATTCAGCTCTGGAGTAACTGAATGCAACTGCATTAAATGTCAACGGATTGCACACACTTATGTACCAGGAATAAGGGCCAGATTCTGACACACTTACTCGCCTTGAGTTGTGCTCACCTATTCTTTGAATAGTTTCATTGAAATCCTGGAGTAAGGCACTTATGGTGAGTAAGGCTGGCCAAATCAGGCCCTAAATGGCACAACCATGCAGCACAAACCAAAGTCTAGATGCTCCCTGCCCATGGGGATGGTTGGAGTTGGTCCTGCTTTGAGCAGGGGGGTGGACTAGATGACCTCCTGAGGTCTCTTCCAACCCCAATCTTCTGCGTCTACGTAAAAGTGAGAGAGAGGAACAATATCCACCACCTCTTGTGAGCTTCCAGCCAACTACATTATCGGCTCAGTACCACCTGTATTTTGGAAAAGGAGAGGGACTGGCATTGATTTTTAGAGCAAGCTGAGCTCCATGGGTAATATGGTAATGTCCATGGCACCTCATATATATATGAAGCCAAATGAAGGGTCCACTGATGTCTGTATGATCCTCACTCACCCCCATTCTTAGGAGGAGGGTTGGTATGTGGCAGAGGCCGGCAACTTTTTGATGACTTTAACATACTGCAGAAGGGGGTTTTGGTGCCACATAGGGAAGGGCAGCTAAAGACACAAGTTTACTGCTGATCAGGGCTGTAATGATTTACAATGCTCACTGCATTGTTCTCTACCGTTCAGAGGAAACTTATCCAGTGTACATAGTCCCTAACACCTCCCCTCCTGGCCAACCTTGGCCAGGCAAAGCTACAATTGGAAGAGATATGGCCACGATGGGCAAGAGGACATCGCTTTCCCCTCCAATCCCGTTACGGTAGGTTCTCCATAACGTGGATCCACATGCAATGGAGGGGATCCCATGCATTTCTGTTGTGCAGAACACAGAAAAAGGTCGTAACAGCTGGCCTACAGAACATGGCGCAGCCTTCATTTAAGGCAGAATATAAGGTGAAATACAACTGAAACTCTAATTTTATAAATATCTGTTTGGAGGAAAAGGCGGGAAGGGGTCGAACGAGCAAATAAATCAGTTGTAGCCTAATAGATGTAGGCCAATAATAGAGGTATAAGAAGTGCATACTGGCGAAGGTTTCAAAAACCAACTGCACAGAAGAAAGCAGATGTGGAGGAGCAGATTCTTCCTTGCCCTGCGTCACTGGCACCAGGGCAGAATGAGTGCCAATGACTACACAAGAAGCAAGCAATGGATAAGACGACCCTGGGAGTATACAGAGACAACAGGCTGAATTATTTCATCCAGACTATTAATTACGGGCCACATTCCAGAGTCTATAATCAAGCTGAACCACTATTCACTCAGATTGGTTGGCATTAGGGTTGCCAATTTTGGTTGGCTGTATTCCTGGAGATTTCATCACATGACAAGCCTCGATTCCTGGAGACTCCAGGCCAATCCTGGAGGGTTGGCAACTCTAGTTGGCATGTAAGGTTAAAACAAAACACTGTATATTAAGATTAAGAAGCAGATCAATGGTCTTCCACACCACTACCCTCTCCTCCTTTAGATCCTTCTTCAAGATTAATTCGTTCCGTAATGCATGCAAGAAAAGAATCACATAAATCATCTACTTATTTATTCCATTTATTTATCCGATGAGTTAACTGCCTACTCGTGGAGGGAAGGGATTCAGTTATGATAGAAAAGGACACAAAGACGGTAAAAATAAGTCAGGGAATTCATGGAGGCTTTAGAAAGGTTTACTGGACAAATGGTCTTTTCCTTGTCTAGTAATACTATATCATAATTCACATATATAATTGCAACCCTCAAACTAATAAACTTCCATTTTAATGAATTAAGACATACATATGTACATGAACACATCCACCTATCATCATCTTGTTGTTGCAATCAACAAAGAGCTCCAGACTTAGAATTGAGACTCTCCAAAATACGGGAAGAAAAATCATATTGCCCCAGATTCTCTCCTGTGGCAAAGCTGCTTTTTTTGCTACTCTGCTGGAACAAAACAGCCCTAAAGTCTGCAGATCCATCTAAAGAAGGACTGCCCCCAGCATAGGAGGACCTTCTGGTGACAGGGGATGGTATAATGAGATTGCCTACAAGGCAGGTGGCCCACTGGTGACTGCCAGTAGTAAAAACCACCAACTGCTGGAGATGGGATACTAGATGGGGAGAGCTCTGAGTTACTATAGAGAATTCTTTCCCAGGTGTGTGGCTGGTGAGTCTTGCCCACATGCTCAGGGTCTAACTGATCACCATACTTGGGGTCGGGAAGGAATTTTCCCCTGGGTCAGATTGGCAGAGACCCTGGGTTTTTTTCGTCTTCCTCGGCAGCTTGGGGCACCAGTCACTGGCAGGTTTAAACTAGTGTAAATAGTGAATTCTCTGTAACTTGAAGTCTTTAAACCATGATTTGAGGACTTCAGTAACTCAGTCTTAGGTTAGGGGGTCTATTTCAGGAGCAGGGGAGGTTCTGTGGCCTGCAATGTGCAGGAGGTCAGACTAGATGATCACAATGGTCCCTTCTAACCTTAAAGTCTATGAGAGACAGAACTGGTGTAGCATGTGCGACCAGTGCTTCTCTACACTCCGAAAATTCCAGCTACCATATCAGCCTCTTGGGAGTGCTGACAACTGCATAAGTTACAGCAGCCTGGCAATCGCTCTAGCTTATGTAGCGGGACTGGATCAGTGTACAGACACCTGAGAATACTTGGAGACTTCATGTGTTACATTACATAATAATAGTACCATCCAGCTCTTCTACAGTGCTTTTCATAAGTTTATTTCAAAGTATTTTACAAAGGGGATCAGGATCATAATCTTTGTAAGTTTCTGGACAATTTCAGATAATTTTAAATGAGTCATGCATTTAGATATACTTTGACTTAAAATACTTACGTACAAATATTTTAAACATGTTTATATTACAGCTATGACAATGCCCGACGACCTTTAAAGTAAGGAGTCACGTACATAAAACACTTTAGCAAATACATTTTTGCTGCCGTGTTAACGAAATGTGTGAGTTTCCCCAAAATGAAGACGTAGTGGAACAATATGAAAAAGACAAGCTTCTACATACAGCAGATGTTCTTAACTGGCTTTATTTATTTATTTACGTACTGTGAAAAGAGAGCTTGTTATTGCAGAAACCCAAATGCTGATAAGATGATGAGAGGTTTGCATGCTAGCTGATGGTCTCACTTTCTTATTCTTTGTGAATAGAAGTATCTATAACTAAATATTTCCCTTAGGGTACTGATGACTGAGGTATGTTTATTGCATTGAGTGAATTTATATATATATATATATAAATATATATATAAAATCAGCACAATAAACATTATTAACTTGTCTGAGTAAAATCAAAGCATGAAACACACAGGCAGTGCTGAATTCTAATGATGCTGAATACCCATGATTGCATGGGGAAAGGATTTTAACAAGCCTTGATTTGAGCTTTGGCATCCGCCTCACAAATCACACGAAATGTTCTCCCTTTAATAGTGCTGAATATTGATAAATGTCTCTGCACGCCACAACAGGGAAGTTGGTCTCTATTGGCAATCTTTACCAAAGTGTGTTTTTTCCTTCTCAACACTCAAGGGTTTACCCTGAATGATTTAATTATAATTTTCCTTGTGTAAGACAAATTAAAGAGGAGAGTAGGAGTGTCATGCCAAAGCAGATTATTTATCTCCTTAACAGATTGCTGTGCACCAAACCCCAGAGCTGCTGCCGCTGCTGCTACTTACAGAACTGGGCTCGATGTGGGACAAAAGCATAGATGTAATATACATTTAAAGACAAAGTGAATGAAAGCATTAACCCATTATTTCTAGCTGGAATTATATCATTTAATTATAAAAGGGTTCCTGTCAAAGTAGAATGCACAGGGCATTAAAAAAACAAAACCAACCCTCTCAGTCAACCTCTCTCTTTTCTTGACCTATTTTACAAATTGAGAATATCCATTGCTCCAAAATGCATTTGGTTCCCACTTGGGTCGCCTGAAGCTGTGCATGCATATCAGAATCTTCCCATGGGTGGCTGTATTTGCTATTTGTCTAGCGGTAGAGGAGAACCGTGATCCGGTTCTGCTGACGGTCTCCTCTGATTAACTACAGTTACCACTGCTGCCACCACCATCACAAATCTGAGCTCAGATCCACCAATCTGATACGTGCAGGCAGACCCTTAAGCCTATGGGTACCCAGCTGCAGGACTAGGGCTTGGTGACATCTGAGTATGTTTAAAAAAAAAATAAAAAAATTCTTCCATTCTTTTAAAGTACTTATCCATTGCTCAAATCCCTTTGTCCAGAACATGCAGGGCTCGACACTGATCTCCAAATGGTTTTACATGGGCGCCTCTATCTCCACTGACATCAGTGGAGTTACTCTGCTTTACAGCATGGTCAGCAACAACAGAAGCAAGTCCACCGGCTCAATAACTCCACAAAATCCAGAACGAAGTGCCTGGTAACATGTGCCAGGGAGGAGGAGGATGGGGACAACAACAATTATCTCCCACATAACCAACTTGCATCCCTAAAGCTCACTCCCTGTCCAAAAGCCCAAAGGAAGGGGAGGAAAGGCTTTATGCACACCCTACAAGCTAATGTTACTCCTACCCGCATGTGATTATTTATTGCTGCTGGGTGATCATTAGCGTGTGGCTGTAAATGATTAATGGTTAGGGCATTTGGAGCATTTCCAGTGTTTTTTATTATTTAAATCTAAATCAGTAACTCTGGAATGGGTCAGATCAAGGCTGACAGCAAGTTCCACTGGTCTTATGCTGAAGATGCCCTGTCACCAGCTTCATTTCTTTTAAACAGGTGTATCTCTCCTGATAATCAATGCACAGATCTCACACGGAGCGTGAGGAGGATGCCAGCTGGGTGGCCCAAACCACGCAGGACTCTCTGGTTCAATGCAAAGCGACAGACTATGGAGCACTTGTGTTCCTCATGTGAAACACTGCTCAGTAAGTGGGCAGTCGTGTTCTGCATGAAGTTGGTCTTGAAGTTCCAGATGGTCTTGAAGTCTAGTCCAATTGCAGTGGGTGTTACAACAGCTTAGTCTGGAGATAGCACACACACAAATAACTGGTGCTCTCCTCGCACGTGAGATGAAAATTTAACATGCTTGCCAGTTCCTACTGATACAGGGAAAAAAAAGGGCACTTGGCTTTAGTGGCAACTTAAGCCCCCGGGGATCCAGCCAGCCCAACCAGCAGATCTGCATAATGAGTGGTGCTTACATTCCTCCAGTCAGGATGCTGATTTCGTCTCTGCCAACTCTTCCTGTGGCTCTCCCCATTCTGCTAAAATGAGCTCCATCTTACCTGGACTGAGCCACAGCTTGTTCACCCTCCTCTCAGCCCCAATCCAATTCACCCAACTGGTTGTTCTGCTCAACAAGCTGGGTCAGATGGAATAAAAGAGACAGGCTCCAATCCTTGAGTCTAGCCAAGCAGTGCTCAATACAGGCCCAAGAGGGACAGCAGGATAAAGGGGGGCGTAGGTGCTGGCCTTGTTTCCTTCTCTAGGCCCATGCCCTCTGCGCAGGAGAGTCTCCCATGCTGGAGGAATCTTTGCTTGCCCAATGAGTGCAGCTGTGCTGCTCTTTTGAGCCATTGCAGCAGTGCAAATGTGTTGTAGCATGGTGCCAGGATCTGGCCCACAGAGCTGAAACTCATCTGTCAATTTTAGGATTTTGTTCTAGTGCCCATCACTGCACAGTCTCAACAGTCGCTGGAGCCGTTGGAATCCATTTTCTCACTAACTCTCCTCAGAATGCCACACAGAACAGAAAGGGTGCCAAGACACAATCTGCTGTACCCTCCAAAAGACCATTCTTTGGGCAGAAAAGCAACTACCCGAAACTATCCACAGGATAACGTGCTGCTAAGAAAGGAACTTTCTGTGCTGCCAAGAAGTTTATGTACCGCTTGTAGCCTACTAGCAAGAAGTGTTAGGTCTAGATTGATGTTCAGAACTGCCATTCGTACATTTCCTGACATACTCGCCCATATCCTGACATCCCCTCCTATTTAAGTAAAATCTGCCTTGATGGGTTTTGACCGAACACCGAGTGCAGGATCAGGTCCATATACTTACTTCCCAAGTTTCATTTTTCAATCTGGTATTAGATGAGAAAAAAATATGAAGTCTATGTTGTCTCTGCTATTATTTTGTAGGTTTCTTCCCTCTGTTTGCTTTTAAATATACATCTCAACCCATTAGAAGGTACTTTTTTCTGACTACAGGGATGGCACACAAATACTCTTTCGAAGAGGAAGTGAGTGAAATACATCTAAACAAGAAGAGTTTTGTGTGTCATGTGAAATCTAGGCAGGCACCACAATGCCTGATGAGACTGCTACAAAAACCTTAAGTGCATCAGCAGGTATTCTTCTGTGTATAGTCTCCTGCTCTCCTTATGGACAAAGATGGAATTCAATCACTGCAGCAAATGGATGGCATAAACCTTCGGTACCTCAAATAGAGAAAGGCAAAGCAAAGTCCAGAGCCCTCTTATTTTAATTCCCAGCTGTGTTTGTATTTTTATATTTTGATAATGTGGGGAACTTAATACATAAACAACTAAGTATTGTAATAAACTAATATACTGGGTATTATAAATTCAACTGAGGTTTTTCCTAAAGTCTCTCGCTAACTTATTACATGCCAAAACCTTCAGTGATACATTAATAACTAATTATTTGTGTGGAATTCACTAACAAAACATATGTATCACCTTGTTTGAAAAGTAATCGCCTTCAGACCAACATTTATAATATAGTGTATAGACAAAATATTTTCAGCTCTGCTTTACAATAACATGGAAAGCAAGTTCCTATTTCAAAATGGATTCATACATCCATTACATCATAAATCCCATAGTTGGAATAAATAAATTACCTAGGGAGGTTGTGGAATCTCCATCATTGGAGATTTTTAAAAGTAAGTTAGACAAACACCTGCCAGGAAGGGTCTAGATCAGAGGTAGGCAAACTATGGCCTGCGAGCCACATCCAGACCGTGGGACCCTCCTGCCCAGCCACTGAGCTCCTGGCCCAGGAGGCTTCCCCCCCCCAGCTCCCCCCTGCTGTTCCCCCTCCTCCACAGCCTCAGCTCATTGCGCCACCGGAGCAATGGTCTTGGCAGCGAGCTCTTGCCAGGCAATGTAGCTGCAGAGATGCGACCTGACCCGGTGCTCTGTGCTGCGTGGTGGCGTGGCTGGCTCCAGCCAGGTGGCGCAGCTGCCTGTCCTGGTGCTCTGGGCAGCACAGCTGTAGCGCTGCCAGCCATCGGTGCTCAAGGAAGCATGGTAAGGGGGCAGGGAACTGGGGGAGGGGAGTTGGACAGAGGGAAGAGAAGTTTGGGGTGGTGGTCAAGGTGTGCATGTGGATAGGAGTCGGGGTGCTCAGAGGGCAGGGAACAGGGGGGTTGAATGGGGGCAGGGGCCCCCAGGTGGCAGTTAGGAAGGAGGGGGGTTGGATGGGGCAGCAGGGGGCAGTCAGGGGCAGGGGTTCTGGGGGCAGTCAGGGGACAGGGAGCGGGGGAGATGGGGTGAACTGGATGGGGCAGGAGTCCGGGAGTGGGGTGGGGCAGTGTCAGGGAACAAGAAGGGCGGGGGGGTCAGATGGGGGCGGGGCTAGGCCACGCCTGGGTGTTTGGGGAGGCACGGCCTCCCCTAACCGGCCCTCCATACAATTTTGGAAACCTGATGCAGCCCTCAGGCCAAAAAGTTTGCCTGCCCCTGGTCTAGATAATACTTAGTCCTGCCATGAGTGCAGGGGACTGGACTAGATGACCTCTCGAGGTCCCTTCCAGTCCTGTGATTCTATCTCCACTGTGTTCCAAACTTAACTTAGGGAGGGACCTATTGTTTCCTACTGAGAGCAGACCCATTCCATTGTGTGGTCTTCAATTGTTTGAAAAAACTTGCATTTTTTAAAAATATCTCAGAGTACAAATATGACCAGAAAAATCATAAAAACCTCTTCTTTTGTACAAGTAGTAAAGATACAATCTAATCATTTAATGAAACCCTATCAAGTTAGTTTAGTATCCCATCTATTCCTTCGTGGAAACTATATCCTGGATGGTGTGTGTTATAACCAATACACTGGTTTCATATCTATATATGAATGTACACTTGTATGAACATCAGAGTCCTTCCTATGTAAGTTACAAAATTATTCCTACTGTATATAACAATATCTCAACAGTAATTTTCTCAAGGGTGTGTTCTATATATTATACCTATACATAACAGCTTGAATTTCTTAATGTTAGAAAGATATGCGATGCGTTCATGTAGTTTTCTTATCAACATGCTTTCAATCACTGGAATAACTCCCAGGCTTGAAAAAAATCACTCATCTACTTCCCCATGAGTAAAAGGGTGAAGGAAGAACAAATCTATCCATTTCTGTGGAATCTAGCTTTCGTCAAAAACTAAACAGTACATTTCTAGGCTAGCGAAGAGAATCTTCTGAAATGTCAACTAACATACATAGTACTGTCTTCCTTAGTCTGCAGACCTAGTTCCAGACCCTCTGCTGCTGTTTCCAATTAGCAGCAAAGAGAAAAGCAAGACTTTGGTCAGTCTCAATGTTACTACTCAGAATCTCTGTGGACAAAGGGGGAAGGGAAAGGGATTGTGTCAAATTTCACTGTGCTGCTTGGGAAAACTATGTAGAAAACCAGAGGCTCCGTGGAAGAAGAATGGAGTAGCAGAGGTGTCCTATTGTCAACAGTTGGCAGGCTGGTAGAGGGATGAAGACTACAGTAGGGACTTTGGAGGGAAGGATCTCCTTCCAGCAGCTAAAAGGAGGTGGGAGTTGATATGAAAGAGCAGGCTCCCTGGTTGGAATTCCAAACACACCTTTCCATCATGTCACTAGGGATAGGAACTGCACATCTCATCAGAGCATGCTGTAGGACCTCACGAGGAGGGACACACCTTTCATATCAGTCTCTGGCTAGTAAGTGTCTGGTATCGTTTTGCAAGCACAGATAAACTGTTTCATAGAATATGAATCTTGGTTTGACACGTGTGTGTACGCGCACACACAGGGTTCAGACTAAACCTTAAGAGTTCAGGCTTACAGTAGCTTTCCAAACAAAAACAAGAACTCTCCTTGACTTAGAAGCATATATTTCACTGTAATCAATAGTTAAAAATACATTAGAAGTACCTTATGGAAGTGATGCAGAAATGTCAGGGGGAGAAGAACCGCAATGAAATAGCCTTCACCTCAAGTGGAACCATACTTAAGAAGCATCTTCAACAGACAATCCCTGAATTAAGCCACCGCTTTCAAACTACCACCCAGGCAAGTACAAATTAGTTCAAACTTTTAAAAACCAACCCTGTGCCAGTAATCCGAATATACAGGTACTTTAAAAGAAATATTGCACTTCTTATCAACCTGGAAAATTCAAGTCTGTTCTGTTTTGTGGGAGTTGGTGAGTACAGAAGCTCTGCAATCATATAAGAGAATGTAAGACAAGGAACTACGACATGGTAACAAGGTGGATGATGTATGATAAAATGGGTGGTACTGACCAACTAATTCTTCCTCACCCTGATTTAAATCCCTAGGGCACATCAACAGTAACACTAATACCATGTTGGAAATGTTTAAACAGTTTTAATAAACTAATCATGCATGCATTGGTGCAGCATTCATTCAATTAGCAAGCCATACAGACCTAAACAAAAGGGCCAAATTCTGCCCCCTCATAAATCTTCTGCAAACTCACTGCAGTCAATGGCAGGAAAAAGCAAGGAGAAAAAAAGCAAGGTTGTCAGCCACCATTGTAAATAATCTCCCGTTAGAGTCACCAATATCACAATAACCAAAGATATTGATTTACATGTAGATATACGTAAATTCTACCAGCACCTACCTCTCCCTTTTAGGAGTGTGGACCGATAGCTGTCCATTAGTTGAGGCGTGTGAGTTTATTATTAAGGAGGTCTTAGAAGGTGCTGAAGAGGAGACACATGTGGTGGACAAATCCAAACTGCTGTGGTTGTTGCTTGCTATTTCCTCTGCTGTATGAGAGCTCGTCACTTCTTTCCAGAGCTGCTGCAGTTCTGTTGGAATCATGCCTGAAACAAACAAATTGGATAATTAAATCAATTAACAGCTAATTCGGTCCTCTTAAAACAGTAATTAAATCAAAGAGTCAGTAAACAAAGCCTAGTGTTAGTTTTCTGTGGGTTTTTTTTTTTTTTTTAAACTAAAGGCTAATACAGAAGTAACACTTCATGTTTCCTGCTAAATTGATTAGCGCCCAACATGCAGTTCCTATTGAGGCAAGATTTCTGGGGGGAAATATGTACCGTTAATTAGTATTTCTATGATTTTTGTACCAGAGAGCCCAATCCCAAAGTCCCTTTGGAGGCAGAGCTCCAAATGAGTTTTGCCCGTGAGATCACTGCAAGAAAGTGGGGCTAGGCTATACTCTCCAGCCATCTGAAGAAATTTTGTTGCATTTTTTAGAAAGAAAGAATTGAAAACATTCTAATCTATTTTTAGAACCAAGGAAGATCTTCAAATAAAATTATTCAACTGTGTTGTTATGACAACATGAACCACAATGTGACTAATTTTGTGCTTTAGTTTTAAATGATGACAAATAGCTTTATTATTAAATACAGTTTTTATTAATCACTTTTAGACATAAATTATGAATTCATATTGTCTTCCTGGAATGCTTTTCAAATTTTAACAGTCAAATTGATTATACTATGATTATTTCATTAACACACCTATCTTTCTCATTAATTTCGGTTTCTAGTACTGCTCACTTAATTGATGGATGTGTCTATTGAAAAACTGTATAACTTTCTATACAAGTAACACTATTATTACTGTCATTTCTTAGATCAATGCTAATGAGCCATTCAAAAGTGAAATGAAAACATAAAATAAGCTTCAAGAAATGTTGTTTCGTAGTAGCGTCAAAATGGACACCAGCCTTATTTACAAGGTTCAACCGGCATTCCAGGTGAGAACTTTACACACCATCAGTGGGACAAAATTCATCCGTGCAGATACATCTGGGAGTAACATGGCCCAGTACAACCTGGACTTTGATCATGTTATAAATGTAATCTTTATTCAGAAAGCATGATCTAACCTCTCAGATCACAGAACATTTCAATGCTATTTCAGAACAGTATGGGAGAATAGAATAAGCAGAAGAGACAATATCTTTTTGAAGACATCTAAAATATATAAAATCCTGAAAGTTTTCAAATGAAATAAATAAATAGTCTGCTTTAGAATCGGACTTCCTGGGTATTTGGTCCAGTGTTCATTGTTTCAGTGTGTTGTAACACTGCAGCTATCCTAAGGAAATCTGCCATTTTCTGAATACACAGCAGCAGCTCAAACAGGCATGTATCCTACCAAACCTACGGTATTGGGAGGGAGAGGCAGCATGCATTATATTCATTTGAAACACATAATAAAAAATGCCAAGGTCTAAATTTAATTTATTTTTGTCATTTAGAATACAATGGATAGATAATCATCTCAACGTGATCAGCCAAACATCTTTACTTTGCTAAACTGTTAAAGATTTTAATTATGCTAGCTTTGGAGAGCACTGGTCTAATGAGGCGATAGACTCCAGAGAATCTAAGTGGTTAAGAACTGTGAAATGAGTCTGATAGGATTTTTTTATATTCACCGTGGATCGTTTGCATATCAAAGAGGAGTAAATTATTGCACGACAGACCAATAACCTTCCCCGCCTTTCTGAGAGTAGCATTAACAAAAACAGTTGGTCTCTGCTAACGGTTCACTGCAAAAAATGCTAAAATGCTTAAGTATCTGCAATTAATATATATTATAAAAGAAGCTTCAATTTATACATTAGGTGATCAGACAGTCTTAGGACACATCTATCTCTCGAAAGCCAAGTCATTTTTCTTTCATAAATATCAAATGCCAATTATATGTTGATGGATTTTGTCCCAAATGAGCATTTAGTTATTAGACATATTCAATTATTACTTGTTCCCTGAAAATAAACCTCTGAGGCAAATTAAACAAAGAGAAAGGTCAGTACACAAGCCTATGTCCTGTTTTGCTGCATCTGGGCGATTATTTTCAAACACCTTGCAAAGTGACAGTGTGGGATGTATTTTTAGCTAACATGCTTGACAGGACTGTCTGCACACTAACAATTACCTGTGAATAGGGCTGACCCTTAACATCACTGTTTACTCAATTGCAACAATAGTGAATAGGCTTGGCTGTTGCTGATAACATATTGATATGAGACCATATGAGTCCACAACACTTATTTTTATTTTGGGGGGATGAACAAATAGAGAAAGAATAATAGTCTTTGGGGTGGGGGGGCACTATCTGTATCTGTAGACAAGTAGTAGATTTTTAATTGGTAGTAGAAGATCTTTAGAATTCACCTAATCATTTTTGGATATATTAATGATTCATTTGAAGACAAAGCTTTTAAGTGTTAAAGCAATACCCCCCCACCCCCAAAAGTCAGTAGGTTTGCTCTACACTTAATACACAAGCATAACTCAGATTAACATTAATGAGAATTATAGTCACCTTTCAATGTATGAGGGTAACGTTCAGTTTGGAAGTGGAAGGCAGCAAATGCTGTGTAGTAGCAACCAACGTAGGTAATAAGAGCCAGGTTTCAGGTCAGATGGGATTAAATAACAGAATTGTAATTATGACATCATATATATACACACACAAGTGATACCAGTTACTTTAAAGTGACCAAATCACGGCCATCACTTGGTTAGAAAGCAAAATTTAACACTTCAACGATAACTCCAAAGATGATTCCTAACTAAACTGTCAAATTAACAGTTGAAAGATATGCTTATTGCTCGTCAATCTAAATGGTTCTTAAATACAGTGGCCCTAAAAGTATCTTCCAAAACGATGGAACAAATGCTAAAAATCAAACCAAATATGGCAATTAACATAATAAATTATGTAATTTACCCTTATATAATTTCATTATAATATTAAGGGACACGTTTTAAATCAAGCCTCTAAAATTGCATGTGCAACGATCTGTGGTCACAATTATTTATGTCCGCAACTTTGCAGTTGCAAACAACAGGATTTAGACCTATAACTGCCTAATCTGAGAGAGCAATCAGACAACTAGATGTCTCCATCCTATTATTTGCAGACCTGAAGTGAGATTTGCAAGTTTAATTTTATAGCCTGATTTTGAAGAACTAGCCTTAATAGTTCAGAATACTGCTGAAATTGGGTTTATTTTAAAATTGTGGTTGTGTGCAGATGTAAAATCCAGATTACAGATGTGTCCAAGATCTGCACGACACTGCAGAGATTACAAAAATATAACATTAGAGGATGTGCTATTTTGTATAAGACAATAGGTAAGTGCGGAAACAAAAAATGTAGTTTGAACAATGAACGAATTCTGAAAACCAAAACAAAAATTACATATAAACTGTGGTTCACTCCTTGGAAACATTTATTAATATTACAACTACTATATGCCATCTAGAATGCGACTAGGTAGCAAATGCTTTAATTTGTCATGAATACATGTCTACATTTATTCGAGGTTTTTGTGTGTTTTACAGTATTTGTTCAGTCTGGCAAAATATTCTCAAAGAAAATGGTACACTAGGGATTCTTTTTTAAATTAAAGAGTTTTTACAAATTATTTTAAACCATAACTCTGGCTCATCATTGCTTTTTTCAGGACAACTAGTCCCTTTCGTTATGAAAGAAAATGCAGGCACGGGTTTAAAAAATGTATGTTGTGGGGACAGTTGACAGATTACTGTTCATGGAACTCAATTTCACAACCCCAGGTATCACTGGCTCAAAGACAAACCGAGTTGCTCAACCTCTTTTTGTCCTTGTACCTCCATACCCAGGTGACCACGTTCAAGCAAGCAGAAAGTTGATTTAAACCTCATAATGACATCAGTTTTAAGCCACCATCTCTCTCTCTCTGATAAAAAAAAAAAGTGTTGTATTCCAACCTGCCTGAATTCTCAAGTTATGTTTTTTTTTAAACTGAGTCCCAGTTTCACAAGGGATGATATCAACACTATAGTTCATTTCCCCACTAGAATCAGACCTCTGAAGCACCTCTGTTTATACTTATGTGAACTCTGGCATGCAGCTAGACACCCCTTCGGTTTTAAATATGCTCCTTCTTAATGTTATAGGGACTAATAGTTACACTACACTGCTAACCATATCAATCAATGCCATGACTGCTGAATTACCTACTGGTGTCTCTGATGTGTTACTGCACAGATTACACTTCATGCATCACCACATTCATTTCTTTCACATTACGCATGAGCGTGTCTTGTCACTGCCCAATTGCCCTCTTTTGGACAGCTTAACTGATATACTATACAATGAACCTTACTGAGCAATTTAATAGTATAGGAGCTGTGGGAAAAATTAGAAAGGTTGAAGCTTGAGTCCAGTGGGTATGTAGGAACAGCTTGCGATGTTTCCAACAATAAATCTGAAGGTGTAATTAATGCACGTTGTAACATTTTGCAAATACAAATGGCATAGCCTACGTGCCTTTTTTCTGGACTAGTTCCATACTATTCCCCCCAACCCCATTGACAAAGATGGGCTAGAGGATGAATAAATATCAAAGGGCCAATCCTGGGCCCTGACAGACACAGCCTCCACTGAAATCAACGGGAGATTCACGTGCATGGCAAGTCCAATGTCAGACCTCCGTTATTTAGGCAGCCAAGGCATAAATGACACATGCAGAATTTAATTTCTTCAAACTGAAGTTAGAAAAGGGAAGGAAGTAAACATGTGGCCCAACCTGGCCAATGAGGATTCCACCACACAGAGATATCTCCCTACATCCTCCGGCAGCAATGAGTGTATTTTGGGGAGAACGGGGAGATGGGGAGTTGAACTTCTTCCCTCTGTTTAAGTGAATGTACCTAAATATAAATACACTACAGGGTTTAGCAACTGGTAGGAGCCTTGAGGCTGGTAACTGCTTTGAAGAAACGAAATCATTCAACCTGAGCTGACTTGAGAGGTTAAGGTGACTTTAAATTTAACACATTTTGAGGGAATGAGAGAAGGGAAGAGAAAACTCTTCAGAAATACCAGCATTTTATTTTAAAGACCCACTCCTCAAGCCATGTCAACTTCTAACAGTCTGCCTGCTTAGTAAGAACAGCCTGGGCTGAGGCTGGTCTCAGTGTCTTAGGGCGTGTAATACAGTGAAAATGAAGGAGAAGAGAAATAAACTATAGATTTTTAACCATTCTCAAAAGCACTGCTAAATAAAAAGGAGCTACTAACACATTTAAAGAAATCTTTCATAACCTAAGTACTTCGGAGGAGTACTAATTTACTGCAAAGTATGTGACTGTGGAAAGATGCAAGGGATCTGATTCTCAATTTATGCCAGAATAACGCTACTAACTTCAGTGGAGTTAATCCTAATTTGCTTCAGTTTGAGAGGAGAATGGAGCCAGTTTATACCAGCTGGGGAGCTATGCCAGTTTATACCAGCTGGGGATCTGGTCCACTGTGTTTACTTGCAGCGGAATCAAGGATGAGTAAAACAGGTATGGAAAAAACCCAAACAGTCCCACTTTTGCCCATATCTAGAGGTAAAAGGGAATCAAACTCCCAGCAATCGGCAACCTTTGGGTCTGAGTTTCCCATGTCTGATTTCCCGTCAGTAAGGACCTGAAGTGCCGAAATAACATATGAAAGGCTATTCTCCTGCTATTCCTAGCCGTGACCAAAGTGCCAGCAATCTTGCTAGCAAGCCTATTCTGAACATATCTAGATTTGTAGACCTAGGAGCTTCATATTCAGCCTTCTGGACACTTATGCAAACTCAAGCCAAATGCCACTCTGTTTGCTCATTTCTAGGGAGAACAATCCAACACTTCGGTGTTGTGTTTCCCAGAATAGCTACAAACCTTCTAATGAGCAACCTGCCTGTCAGTTCCTTTCTTATCCGTTACTTTACCACCCTATTGGAGCTTTTATTCCATTTTAGATGTATTTGTTATCTTCTCTAAAGCCCCGAGATGGAGGGTTACGGTTGGTGGTTTCCAGACTGCACACATACCTTGGGCAAGAGGCTGCAAAGGCAGGGTAGCCTGGCCAGGCTGGATTGTTAGCAGACCTTGACGCTGCAAAGACAGGAGATGCTGTTGCTGCAGTTGTTGCATCTGTAAGAGCTGCTGCTGAAAGGCCAACTGTTGTGTAGCCACTTGCTGTTGCTGTGGCTGAAAGGGGAAAAAAGGATATTTGTCATTTCAGAACTAAGTATGTATACAAGGTATTTAAATGGCTCCCAGTTTCAAAACACTTCGTCTGATTATAGTCAGCACCAAGAAAGGACATTGAATGGGGGCCCTGACCACTTCTCATTAAAGATCCCAAGTCATTATTTCAGTAGCAGTGTTAACCACAGGGTTGTGGCCAAATTCCACGTTGGGCAATTACATTCTTCCTACCTAAACTCCCCCTGCATGTCACATGAAATATTTATTCTGCATTTCTTGGTCTAAGTTGTTGTGCTACAAAAGTTTCAACCCAGAAGTGGTCGCATTTTGGTGGTGAATAAAGCAACCCATGTGTAGTTTGAAGCCATTGGTGATGCTTCAGGATGAACAGCGTGAATATAAATGGAAAAATCGCATTGCAAGGTCATATCATACTTAAGAGGAATGAAAAATAATCCTGTGCCATGCTCCGTTTATGCATGCAAGGATTGTCTCAACTATTAAGGCAACTGATTGGGTTAATTTATTGCATTTTCTATACTTGTTCTATCTTATTCATTAATCAAGTTACAGTACTTTCTCCTGTATATTGAATTGTTCCATGCTATATTTAAGACTTCTACTTTCTGCACTTTGAAATTTTTAATTATTCCCACTATAAAGAAGACAGACAGAGTTGCTGTACTCCACTGGGATTTGAACCTTGAACCTTTGAGGTGTAAAAGAACATGTTGCTTTTCTCACTATTGCGCCCGGAGAAGCTTTTAACTACTCTGTTTATCACTTCTGACATAAATAAATGAGAAAAAAAATCAGACCTTTGAAGAAGAAAAACTTCATCTAATATTGTTAATTAGCCATGACAAACGATGAAATAACATTGTAAATCTTTCACAGAAACAGCCACTAGATTTTAATTACATACATTCATAATTTAGCAAACAACATCTTACTTGAATGTGAGTGTTTAATATGTACTATACTTCAGGCTTCAGAGTTCTTAATTTTGCTTCAGTTTAAGGAACCCTCTAGGTTTTGCTTCCATGCTCATCTTGTATTTTATTTGCTTTGTTCTTAAAAAACCATGAAAGGCTTTGCATTTTGATACGTATCTTTTTATTTATTGTACAATGACAGGAGGAAAACTTTTGTTGTGTAAAACATCAATACATCATGCCAGTGTTTAGCAGTTCCTTGTGCTAGCCAAAAACAATTTATGTAGATTTCCTTAGTAATTATCTGAGTGATAGAAAGATAATACAGTGCAGCAGTACAATAAATAGAAGGAAATTATCTAATATCCCTAATCTGCTAGGAATCATATCAAGGTGGAGGTCTTATCCACATTATAGCTAACAATTACGGAAAGAAAATTAACTCTTACAAAACTGCAGGCACAGGCACTCTTACAAAGTGTCCAATCACCACTTCCCCCCCCCACCCATTTTGACGCCTTACAATCCCTTTAAAGATCCTGAGTCAGATCCTCAGCTGGTGTGTAACAGTGAAATCCACTGAAGTCACTGGAGTGACACTGGTTTACACCAACTGAGGAGCTGGCCCCAGATTTTAAAAAGTCCCTGAAAAAATTTAAGGAATCAATTCACCCCATTCACATATGGAATGCTCCGTTCGGCTCACGGGAGAGGCATCAGTGCAGTGATGAGAGAATAGACCCAGTCATGCTCAACTTGACATAAGCTTGGTTTTTAAAAAAAAGACAACCGGAGAAAGTTTAGAGTAATGGAAGCTATTTTTGTTCTAATCCCCAAATGGCTTATTTTATAGCAAAAACCCAACCAATCTCATATTAGCAACCAATTTCAGACCTACCCTTATACCACTGAGAAAGTTAATTGAGTTCCATTCTGAAAAACAAAATCTATAGTACCAACAACAAAAATTTAAATAAATTAAAATTAAGAGCCAGTATTTTCATTTGTAAAACAGCATGCTCAAAATGATCCAATTGTTTTTCCTATTTCGCAAGTTATCAGATTAATGTAAACCACAATGATGGTGATGTTCACGTTTGAATAATTTTTGGCTCTTCAGATAGTCTCATAATAAAAAATGATCAACGTAATCATAGTAAAAAAAAACAAAAACAGAGGTAAAATATTCCCTGGTTTGGACATGTTGGTTACTTGCCATCTAATGTAAATTAAGATTTTACAACACTTTATTTATATAAATTGACTGATGCCTGTTTGGTTCTCTTCTCAGCTATCCCTAAGAAAAGCTCATGAAAGCTCTCTACATTTGAAAAGCCAGGATATAAAAGTATACAAGGCCCATTGTCCAAGAAAGAATTTAAAAGCAACACACGTTGCCAAACTGTGCTCCCCACCCAGTTACCAAACACAGGATACAAGTCAGTTTGTTTACTTCTCACAATTGAATGCATACAAAAAAGGTCTCAGTGCAGTCCTGTTGTCAGGTCAGTAGTCAGTGTTAAAATGCTGAAATATCCTGATAAAACTTGCATTTTTGATCCCCTCCCATAAGCTTCTGTCAAAGGTCTGTTTTCCTTTCTTAGGTTACTCCCTACCGCCTAACATAAACTGTCAAAACTGCTGGAGGACAAACGGCCTTTTTAAAACAATTCTCTTAGCCCAGCTTGAACACACAAAATGGGATTCTTCTGCTACCTTTATTTAAAAATTAATTCTGTCCGCTGCCTCTCAAAGTCAATTCTGTCAGGTATCAGGGAATCGGTTTTGTAGACTAGATGAGCTAGTGCTTTTTGCTTTTTTTTTTTTTTTTTTTTTAAAAAGAAAAGATTGCAGTAAGTTACAGAAAGAGCTCTTGCGATCACTAATGGGAACTTGCTCTGCATCAAGCTGTAAATTCCCCTTAACACAACGTAAAAGAAAAGGTCGCAGAAGTCCTGTGTATTGTCCTGGTTATAGGTCAAATCTCTGACTAACAGGGTTTTGGTGGTGGGGGTTTGTTTTTTTTTTGGGGGGGGGGGTGGTGGTGTAAACTGATGATACAATNTGTATTGTCCTGGTTATAGGTCAAATCTCTGACTATCAGTCTTTTCTTTGTGTTTTTTTTGGGGGGGGGGTGGTGGTGTAAACTGATGATACAATATTATGAGCCACTAACGACTAGAGGATACAGTAAATTAATAGGCTTCTTTCATCCGTCAATGTCCAGGTTCAAACCATGTTAAAATCACAACCACCAGTCCACATCACAAAATTGTCAGCTGTGACTCTCGTCATTTTTACCACAAAAAAGGACCACCAACTGCATGCTAATTTAGTAAGAACACCCTCTTTAGCTCAGGAAAATGGAGCTGAAAAACCTGTGGGATGAAATGCACTGTTGAAACAGGCCTCTAACTAACATCATCAGGGAAAAAAATAGTAGTAAAAGCAAAAGAGTCTTGGACCCTTATTCTCCTATGTCCATTATATTATCATATTCTTCTTAAAACAGGAAGGAGTCTTTTCTTATTGTAACTCTGGATAGTGCAATATCAGAAGTGTGACCACAGTAAATCAGTGTGTTACATATTAAAATGCCATCACATCGTCTAACTTCCCTTCTTGCCTTTTAACACAAAGTATTTTTTTCTTTCAACTCCAAGCCATCATCTTCGTGTTGGAGACGCTCTCCTGTCTGACAACAGCAATTTAGAAGAGTTAACTTTTATCGTTCATTCTGCTGTGTAACTTTCCCCTTCAAATTTCTTTATCTGCTCTCTGAGCTCATCTGAACTTTCATGTTCTCCCAGCATGCAGGCTTGCATTCAAAACTATGTCTAATAGACCAAATAAGAGGTTAATAAGAAGTGGCAACAGTAAGAAAAAATACAATCCCTGGTAACTGATAAGAATGACAGTGGCAGCCCTTTATTGTTTGTCTTCAAATATAGAGTTAAAGATCTTTAAAAAACTAAATTTTGACGCCTTTGAAAAGAAAGAAGCACAAAACAGCAACAGGGGGTTATTGCCTGCCAGCCACAGGGGAGAAGCTCCATAATTCTTATTCTCCCTTTTGAAGGCTGTTAGAAATCTGATTCAAAAAAGCAACAGCAGAAGGAGACAGCCTCTTGAGGCTACAGCCATTTCCTGTGATCATGCATAATGCGCTTCAAAAGTCGGTTTTTACCAATTCTGTTGATCAATTGCACCTCCTTCATATTCCCTCTTTTTTCTGCTGTGTTTACATCTGATGTGACTCAATGACAAGCACTGTCTGAGACTGTGAAACAGACCTGTCATGTTGATTTATGGGCGCATCAAACCAGGACTTGTCCAAACTGAAGCTTGCAGTTCATTAATTAGAGAGTTGTGACTTTGAAGTCAGCTTTCAGACTGTGGTTTTTAACATTTGGCTTAATTTATATGCTCTTGAATGTGGATCTCTAAGGAAAAAACTGAAATTCCCTTCTTGTCTTTGAACTTCTTTTGACCGCACAATAATCATTTCTTTGTCCAGAGTGATGCCTGCATCCCAGAGTCATTAATGCACATTGAACTGCCACTGATGAGTAAGCCCTACTGAATTAGAAAAACAGCCAGCAAAACAAAGCTGAGAGCATTCTGCACAGTGATATCTCACAATTACATGCCTTCCCTCCCTGTGCCATTTCCATTTTAATTACTGTTAGTCCTTTAGATTTACATTTTAGACACTTTTTAATCTGTTCCTTTTTTATTAGAGTGGTGCCCATTCGCACACTGTAGTTAAGGCTGTGTCAGCGTTTCTACTACAAACCCCCTATTTTCAGTGGTTTATAGCTCAACTGTAAAAATTCACACTGGGTTGAAATGTGCCATGGATGGTACAACTCACCAAATTGGAAAAGAAAAGAAAAAAAATTGGTGGGGCCGTTTTTATTACGTGTACTTCGTGCAGCATGCCTGCCACACCGACAGGAACGCCTCACTGCTAGGAAAGGCATTACACAGCATTTTGTGCCAAGAAGCAGCTTACTAAGAGGTGTCCATCCAGTCACTGATGCCACTGATTACTAATGTTCAGGTCCCTTCCAGGTTTCTTAAATTTTAAATAATAATAATAATAATAATATCGCTATAAACGAAACAAAGTTCTGATTCTGATAGAAGTTTAGAAAAGCAAGTGTATTTAAAGTTCAGACAGACACTTTCGGCCCTAACTTGTCCCATTGTGTCTACGTATTGCAGTGACAACAGATCGATGTCTCCTGCTATTATACATATCACGTGTGCTGTAATAGCTAGGCACAATGTGAGGAGTTGAGATGACCCTTCAGTCTTATCTTTGCATCTCAGATTTTGTTGGTCTGTGACACAACAAATGTTCCTTAAAGGCCGTTCTTGTTCTAAGTTACAGCTATGACAAATGTGTAATCTGAGCCTCTGCCTTGATACAGGGGACCTGCACTCAAAACCTCTTGAAGTATTCCCCTGCTTTGAGAGCACAGCATCTTGACTACTGCATCCTTATTTTCACCCAGTGTAAAATAACTCACTTCCAAAAAACACTCTCCCAAGACACTAGTCAAGATACTTGTTCCAATACTCACACCAAACAGCAAGGTATGATGTTGTGCTATAAAATATGTGGCAGCAAGCAAACGGGAAGCACAAGAAAATAAAAGAGAAAACAGAACAATAACTCTAAAGCTGAAAGCTGAGACCTGATAGAGTCAGCTCAGTTGTGTAATCATTTATAAGATGAATGACAGTTTAATAGCCACTAGGCAGTCCCCTGGGATCTTTGGTTTGAAAGTAAAATGGGTATTGTCTGTACCTCTTTAGGCTGTTTTCCAGCATGTTGTTGCTGTAAAAGTTGAAGCTGTAATTGTTCCTGTTGTTTCTTATAAAACTCCTGAAGCTGCTGCTATAAAGAAGAGGAAACACGGTAAGTAACAAAGTGGAGGGACAATTCCGTGTCTTTTGTTGTAACACACAAACTGTGATTTGAAAAACAGCATCCTTTTATCTGTGATGGTCTGACCTTTAGTTTGAAACTCGACAATAAATTCAGTGCACACTGACTATTCTTGGCATTATCATTTGAAAAGTAATCTCCAAAATGAACTGATGAAAAACATACCATTTTCTACACAAACTAATTAAAATAAGGCAAGGAATGACCTTTGATTGTAACAACAAAGCCAAAATGCCCTTGCTGAGAGAGGCTGGTAAATCTCTGTTGTGAAACATATACATGCTTTCTAAATGATAGGGTTTGACTGTATTAAGTTTTGTTCAATACATACATAGGCATCACAGATAATACCCCTCCCCCTCCCCACTTCCCAGATGGATAGTAGATGTATGCAGTTTAGACATCCACTCAGTGAATGAATGACAGAGAGTGACAGTGAGGAAAGAGTACACAAGGTTAGCTTGTAGTGGCCTTTAAAGTCATCATGGAATTAATGTTGTGCAGCACATCAAGATAAGTAAACTTTAAAACCACACTTCATTTGTTGCAAACTTTTAGCTGACACAGGCTCACATGTTGAATTGGGCACCCAGGAAAACTGATACTCCACAATACATTCGTTTGCTGAAATTCAAGGGTTAAGGCCTGCAAATATGCCACGGTGCTGTTGACACGGTTTTGAGAGTCCCTATTGTTCCATATTGGTTTAATAAGTTTTAGAACTGAAAACACCTCTCAACTACATTCTTTGTTTATTTCAACTAATCAGAAGGAAGTGATGTGCCAAGGAGGATGCAAGTGTGAGCAATGGTGGCATCTGCAGGATTCTTGCATCTTTATGTAGCGATCTAGGAAAGTGTCCCTGCACTTCCGTTTTCAATAGCAATCGCTAGCCTTAAGTACAACAGGGCAATCAGCTCACCTCAGATACAGCTACTATAAGATATGTGCTCCAGTATGTAGGCAGCTTTCACTACAGGAATATTTAAGGACATTAGTACACCTATAATAGCCATCTTACCAGCTGTAAAAGAAACAATTACCTGTTGAAGCATGAGTGCCTGCTGCTGCTGGAGCAGGACTTGGAGTTGCTGGGGAGTTAGCACTTGTTGCTGGAGGATCTGCTGCATTTGTTGGGGAGTGATAACTTGAGGTGTCATCATAGCCACTGACACTGGGACCTAGAGCATGAACACAGTGGGCATAAGACGTCAGGACACTTTGTAAAAAGTTCTACTACAGTTTATTTTACGTTTTAATATTGAGTATTTATTTTTTATCCTGATAATGATTTGTCCATTGCTATGTCTACAGAACTGGTTCAGACACCATCTTGTTTTCTGCTGTATTGCTTACTTCTCATCCTCCGTAGTGGCAAAGTAGTAAAAAGCGCAAGCTTTTAGAGCCCACTGGAGTAAACATGAAAGCACTGATTTTAATTTTCTCCCAGCTACAGTCTTTCGCCAAAGCATTATTGCAATGAAAATTATTTCAATATATGAATAAGCTGTCAAGATAGATTTATTTTTAGAAGAAACAGTCAACTCAACAGACACACACAAAAAAGAAAAAACGATCTAGTGTCCCACATTGATGGGATCTAGACCCTCGTAAGACAACGATTTTAAGAAAATGAATGCAAGCTCAGAGATGTGACTAACAGCACCTATGTTTCTATGCAATTTTAACAGAAAGACCCTACTACAATGTCTTTACCATTCCATATTCACCCAGCATACAGATGTCTTCAATTCTTTCATATTACATGAGATACCATTAAAAGCCGCTTTCCATGACATTTCAGTGACAAACAGCTACAGTGATGAACTTGATAGCATTTCATATTTGCAACTGTTAACACGTTTCTGCACGGGCATCTCTGCAAGGAACCTGTACACTGTATCTGAAAGGATGATGTCTTGTTCAGATAAAACACTGACATTAAAATGACAGGCTGTCTTGGCCAAGGTTACACAAATTGTATTCAAGCGGATACCTAATGACAATGCTATGAATTCTGCAAGCTTTCTAGAATGTAATTTAGCTATTCAAAATAATCACTGCACTTGTATTTAATTTGCAGACTACATGAGAACCATTTTGTCAGTCCCAGTAATGCAAGAAGACTATTTCACTAGAAATAATAAAAAAAGGAAAAAAATAGAAAGAAAAAACAACAATAGAGCAAAAAGACAAAACCCATATGACTTTTTAACAGTAATATTTAAGCACCTTACTTTTCTTTAGTTTCAAATCAAATATGTGACAGCACAGAACTAAAAGCAGTAAAGGATATACTTTGTTAAAAAGGATCTCCTGTCATCTCATGTATTACAATAAAAGGTAATAACATGTTTTGCACTTTCTCTGCGCACCACTTTTTAAAAATCAGCAGACAATAGCTGATCAGAAGATAAAAGAATTTTTAAAAAAATCTTTCAGAGTAGTAGTAAGCAAGAGAGAAATGCAGTATTAATTTTATGTAACATAATGTCTTAATATGCAGTTTATCTTGACTTTTTCACATGATTTCTCCTGTCATTTGCATAGCAAGCTCTCATTCCTAATTTCACAGTCATTATGCACTGATGTCCTGATTTCTCAGCATCGCTAATTTTGATGAACTAAAAACGGTTCCTGAAGGTCAGATTCACGTACAGTGCACATCCTCCAGTGCTGTTGTGCACATGTTATGTGCAAGTCCCAGGAACCGCTTTTAAGACATTTGTTTGAAAAAGTCCAAGAAATGGTTACATACTTTCGACATCTCATTTATATGGCACTGGAACGTCACCCAGGAGTTCTCAGTATCCCAGAATTCTTCTGAATGTGCACTATGGTATACATCTGGACAACCCACCATAATATACAACAGACAGTCACACCTGATAACTATGAAAATAAAGATTTAATTACAGGACAGTTCCTAGTTCCATTGAAGTCCATGGTGAAACTCTTAGTGACTTGGTTGGGACCAGGATTTAGCTGTATGTGTATTTCCATAGTGAACATACTGGACAGCAATTGCACTATAGAAATGCCATAGCAATTGAGATAGACCCTGAGAAGCCTCAATCATTGGCCAGTAAACTCATTAATTCTGAGTAACCTAATCCATGTTATTTTTAAAATAACTTTTTCAAAGTAGAATTTTTTTTTACTTATATGGGGTAGTCACCATACTAGCTTTTAAGCTTTACTCATCTTTGTTATTCCATCCCAAAAGAAGTTTACCTTTCCTTGAGGTTTACACTATCTTTTATTGAAGTATGACTGAGCAAACAGAGAAGGAAGCATGTTTAAGTATGTTTTCTGTGCTATTCTTGGAAGATATACAATACAAATACTCTTCAATCAGATTTCTGACAACAACCAGGGATACAGACAGGAACAGGGTGGGGTGCTGTAAAACCCTACAAATCAGTGATGAATACTAAGGGCCACATTATTCTGCCCTTGGTTATGGATGGACAACTCCCACTGACTTCCAGGGGAGTTGTGCACATGGATCTAAGGGCAAGATTTGCTCCTATATTTGAGAAGTGTTTGTGTACCTTCCAATGAAGAATTTCTAAATAGAAACTGTTAATACTTTGCTAAAACAGAAATGTTTTACAGGTAGCAAAAAACACATATATGACATCTTTCAGACAGCAGGAGTGTGCTGATGAGCTCAATTTACTTTAATCATCTGAAAACACACTGTCACACCAGCCAGCTCTGTACTGCTAAAGAGGGCCCTGCCTTTAATTTATAAATGTAATAAAAGTTAGATTTACCCAAAGTTTCTGCTCCAGCATATCATGAAAATAACTTATGGAAACCTTTAACAAACATATTCAAATGGACCAGAAACTATTGTGTCAAAGAAAAAAAAGAGCACAGTTTAAGGTCTTTAAATAGTTAAGAATTATGGCCTATATATCCACTCTCTTAACTCCCAACGTCTAACTTTCTCTTGTAGCTAGTCCCTAGTAATACTAGGAATCAAAGGGCATGCAGCACCAGCAATAGCCTATTATAGTCCACACTTTATTACCCATTACTATTGAGGTCATTAGCGGTAAGAGTGATTGTACCGGTCTTAACCTATTGATCACTGTAACTACTATCATTTAATCCCGTGTTGAATGTCTGGAAAGCTGCTAAAGGCACACAAGAGAGAGTGCTTTAGAGTTGAGAAATATAGCCAAAGCTTGGAAATTACACTTTGATTCATAAAATCTAGCCAGTGGTTTAAATCAATAGTATTTAAAACAGTCATGTAAGTTCTTAACTACAGCTTTCTAATATTTATTGATCCCTTTTTGAGTGTATTCACTCAAAATTAAACTTTATTTTAAGATACTATACAATATACTTTACATTACTTCAGAGAAAAATATTTATTTCTGATATTTTGTGATAGTAAGTCACACCTGAACTGGGGGCTATACGTTAATTTTAGATTTCTCTCTCTCAATTGCCAATTTAAATGTGTTGCCAAAAACAAAAACAATTATAATTATAAACCTACACTGGAAATGGCATACCTGTTTAAGCATATGAAAATGAGTTTGTTTTATGTGTTAACAATGAATCACTGAAGGCAGTTTATGAAGAACTAAAATAATTCTGTCTTATTGCCTTCAGGGAGTTGAAGTTTAAATTAAACTACTGGCAGATACATATAGAGAATGCAAACTTACCAAGAACAACAGAAATCACCTTTAATTAGTTGTTTATTTCTATTTTCAGAAGGACACAGTATTGTTGTTGTTGGTATATTTAATAGACTGTACGCGGAATTGTTGACTGATAACAATAGGGTGTGGGAGACACCCAGCTGCATGTAAAACTGGCAGTGGAGGTAAAAATACAGCTGCATTTTGGCTTTTGGAACTCTGCTAGTATAGACCTGCTGACATCCTAATATCATCAACGGCAAAAAATGTCTTTAATACTGACAATTGCTTTCAGACGCTTTATATTTCTCTCAAGGCTCTGTTTGCTATTTCTCAGGATTCCACAACAATCCTTTCCACTCTCGGCCATCTCCTCAGCCCTGAAAATACACCATGTTATAGGATGCTTACCAAGAAAAAGAAAAGAAAAACTTAAAGAACTTGGGCCAAGCTCATCCTCAATGTAACAATGGAGTTACACCAATGAGCATTTGGCACTGTTCTATCTAAATAGGACAGAGTTAAGAGGAAGAAAGTGATTATAATCTATTTTTCCCTTTTCACTTATATTAACATAATTAAATACTAACCAAATATTTTCAGCTAGTTAAAACCTGTATACAGAATAAACCAGCACAGAATGCAATTTCCACATATCTCATTATTGGAGCTAGTTGTACGATTGTTAACTATCACAGTACATTTAAGAGGTGGACGATTTCTTTAGGTTAAAAAACCCTACAAAACTGAAATCCTTGCCAGCAAAACCTTCATTCCTTGTGAGAGTGTGTTAAAATTTGGCACAAATCTAGTTATTATGCCAAGTATCTGGATTTAAGACTGTGTTTCTTTGGATGAAGGCTTTGTTGCCAAAAGTTAAATGGAGCAAATATATAATGAACACATAAAAAGAAAGAATGAAGGATAGAGCAGTAATTAAAAAAGTGGACTACATGAAAAATAGAGCTGTATAAATAACCATTAACTTGAGTGCCTATCATAAGACTAAAATGTGAAAAATACGAAATACAGAAACCTTCAAGTGAAGCAACATAAAAAAAAACAACTTTGGTGACACCACAAGAGAAGAGAGACTGATGTATTGGCAAACACAAAAGCATAACGCCACAGTCTGTATCTGATGCTTATAAAATAATAAAGTACTGAACACAGTACCCATATTCATCCTGAGCATAAAATATTTGACATAATATTTCAGTCTTTAAAACAACAACGAGAACAACAAAAAAGCTAAACTGCTAGAACTATTCATGAAGAAACTATCATTCAGTATCATTATGAAAAATGGAATTTCACTTTTAGACAACTGCTTTGCCACAATACCGTATAACACATTACCTGTCTTAATGTTTATTATATTAATGTAAAATCAGCTAAACAGTCATTAGCATAACAGTGCTCTGTAACAATATAACCCCCTATTAAAAAAGAGAGAGTGAAAACCCCCCTATTTAAAATTCAATTAACATTTTATTTTTATCATTTAGTTTATTACATTTTATCAAGAGGAGAGATCTTCCTTTGATTTATGTAATGTAGTACTCTCGGCTCTCTTGGAATTCTGCAATATTTCAGAATATCTACTCTATGAAGCCTTCTGTATTCTTCTGTAGTCAAAACAAAACTGGTAAAATTTCATTTTTTTAAACACAGAATGGGACATTAGAAGAACTTAATTTGATCTTATCTACCACTTCTCATGCATACTAGGTTCCCTACTAAGTGCTAGGATAATTGTTTCAGCTATAATAAATACCCATTTAATTTGCATAAAAATATAAAGTTTACATAAATTAAATCCTTTCTACTCTTAACATTTGTCAAATACAGATGAAAGTGAAATGTACACAAACAGTCACTGAATAAGTAGAATGATCTTTTCAACCTCAATTTTTTTTACATTAAAAAAGTTTTTTCCTCTGATTCACCTACATGACAGAAAAAATTATAACGTAAATATACAATTCAAACCAGTGATGTCAGTTTATGATGAATCAATAAAAAGTGTGGCAAATACTTTTTTTTTCTCCAGAAGAAGAGTTGGATCAACAGCATTATGACAAAACCCTATATCCCCTCCCAACCTATACCGCACCCCAAACACATACCGTCAAAATATCCCCAAGCCCATCATAACCTTTGAAACCTCATCCCCACCCACACATCTTTAATGCACTGAGCAGTATATTGGGTTTCTTAGATTTGTCTATTAATTCATTAATATATTAAGGGGCACTTAAATAATAAACTGTGATTGAATCAGCAGCACTTAATATGTCAAGAACTTTAAGTGAACTAAGAAAAAAAAACTATATGGGGGAAATTGTCTTCCCTATGGCATGTTTAAATGAAAAGAACAAAAATCCCCTCCCCCCGAGAAAAAGAACCAGAATCATTCTGAAAGGTTATGTCTCTTCACTTTAAATCTATTCTTTCCTTAAAGAGTTAAACATGAAACGATCTGTTTTTCTAATTTTGGGCATTAGAGGAGACCTGTATTTTTCAGTTTAAATATTAATAAGCAATTTAAAAAATATATTCAACTTGTTAAACCAATCTACTTAAATCAAATACAAAATAGTCAAATGATGCTATGACAAACTTAACTTCTGTTCGACTTAAACACTCTTTTAGGTGTTGCTACTTTGTTCAGAATTACAGCCTTTAAAATACTTGTAAACTTTATTTGCTTAAAATGTGCAGCTTTTCACACTTATCACAGGCACCTTCATCTGCACATCACAGCTAAGCATAACAGTGCAAATTAGATTCTAATGAGAAAACATCAGTTGCTTCTTTGACAATCTTGCCATTAACTGATTTACTTCTAATGAAGACACACTGCAACCAGCAAGCTCTCCCTGAATTAAAGGTCAAAACACGTTCAAAAAAATGCCTAGCAAAATCAAGGCAAATGGGAAGCCCGTAAAGAAACCTTTTCATAAAGCAGCTTGGCAATTAGAATAATTGTGCAAAAAGCCATCTTCAGTAAAAAGTAAAAGAAATTAAGCTGCCAGCACTGTAACAGGTTAGCTGAAAATCAAAATTTAATGTATTCTCCCTTGTGTCATCTTGTTTTGTCAAGACATCAAATAGAATTGGAAAGTACAAAATAACAAGCCCTTGAGAAATCACAGAAGCCGACCTTTTTGATGTTGTTGGTTTACCTTGTTCTCAGTTATTTGAACAATGATGTTTCAGATTTAAGGGCAAGATAAAGCTTAAAAATTAAAACCTATCGGGTTGTTGTTGTTGGTTGATTTTTCCCCCTCCTAAGTGATACAACATCTTACCTTATCAATGAAGGTAAAACTATCATAAACCAATGCAGAGAATAATTAGCAATTATGCATATTTGTTCAATATTTATTCTATTTTTCCAATATTCATTTAGCAAGCAGATACAGTTTCTAACACCGCACTGCACTAGAAAGGTTAAAAATCAAAAAGGGCTGGAGAAGACTTACTTCCCATTGTTACTTCACTCCAAAATCTCTACACAGCCATTTCAGCTGCAGATGAGGACATGATATATTTTCCCCCTTTTCTTACAACTGGAGAATAAAGCTGAGCAAGAAAGCACCTTATAAAAACAAGGTAGTACAGGACATTTTAACTGAACCCTGAACTATGGCAAACTCATTTCCAGTAATGCAGTTCTGCTTTCAATAAAACAAACTACTTATAACCTGTCAAGCCATTCCCCAAACAAATTTTGCCTATAGTGTCAAGAATTTCTCACAATTTTGCTGTTCAAGCGTTGACAATACTATCCCTCGTATTTTTTTTTACCTACCAAGGAGGAGAGGAAAAAAAAACATCAATAACTTATCTCACAGGAATAAACATTTTCATAAATTAAGCCCAAGCTCTCTCTATTTCTGTCAAGCATATGCTTGGCTAAAACTCCTATACAATGATTGTTAAGAGAGATGTCTCAAGCAATCATGTCATGGCTTTGCAGCTCCCCAAACTTTTGGACGGAATAAGCCTCCTCTACCTTTAGACAACCAGAGAATACTGTCCTTTTAAATGTAGCAAACACTGTTACAGTTCATATTACACTGAACCAGCCAACTAGTTAGCTTCAGTATATTCAAAATAAATGAACATGGAATACCTAGTATTTTCAAGTACTAACAAAACACAAAAACTGGCTACTTAAAAGGCTGCTTAACAGTTAAATTACATGTCTTTTCTGCATCTCTCAGTGTCCAAGAAACATTTTTAACCTTATCCACAAACCTGTTGCAAGTTTTCTCTTGTTTACATTTACAGTACACTAAGCATCAAAACAACTTCTGTACATGTCAGATTATATTGTCCATCACTATTGAATAATGGGTCCTTTTCAATAATGCCTGTGTGATGTATTATAACTAGCAGATGATGGTCAGTTTGGTTGTTTGATAACTATTTACACTGCAATATTAATTTCAGGATGTTATGGAGAGTTACATTTTCAAAATGTGCACAGGGATCATCGAGACGTAGCTCGTTGTTCTGTATTAACACCAGCATATATAGGTCTAGAACGCCATGGTCTTTTATTTTATTTTTCATGTCACTTCCATTGTATCCGATACTATTCATGTTTAGTTAAGCTACAGTTGGGATGCCTGGCCAGAGCACGTCCTAGATAGAGCTCATCTATTTTTTAGAGTAAACGATGACACAGTTTTAAAAAAAGGGTAAATAAGCATAGTAAAGTGAACCTTTAAAAAACACTAACTATAGCAAACAAAAAATTTCAAAGCAGCCCTTCCTATCAAAAGCTTTCCGATAATTTATGGTTTACCAACTCAGCAAGGTTATGCAACACTGCATGCCTTTAGATGCATTATTTGAGTCAGATGAGATTTAATTAAGATCACAGTCTCCAAAATCCCTGTCAAATGAAAATTCACAGAAGACAATACACTATATATCCTCATGCAGATAGTCTCCATTCCATGCTCTGGAATAACATAAGTTAATCCTCGTTTCTATGGTGGCAGACAAAAGTTCACAAATTTTGTTTTCTTTTGACACTTGTGTTGTTTTCTGTTTTATGTCATGGGATCATTCCTTTTCGAGAGGGGGAGAGAATTCAGAGCAAATCTGTTTGAATATGGCAGCCGAGGGTTTTTTGACATTTTCACAGCTCTACTGTGATGTCATCAAGTTTTCATAAAATTAACCCCTACCTGTAAGAACATCACTTTATGACATCTGTCCATTGGGGAAAAGGGGGTGATGGAGACTGACAAAAACATAAAAATTGCCTTGAGTCTGGACTGTAAGGTTTTTTTTTAATAAACAAGATAGAGGCTATAAATGGCATTCCTTTCTTTCCCATTAATAACCAACTTTTAACAAGGGATTAACCTGTCTATGGTTTTTACCTTTTCATGTGAGGTGCCCTGAAATCATGAAAGAAGCATGCTGAATTCCAATATTCCCCATACTTCTGATACCAATCCATATTTTAGGGGAATGCATTTAGTTTTTACTCAGATTTATCTAGATGCTGCTATTATCCACTGCAAATAAAGGAATATTATTTTTAAAAGGAAAATTGCTGGCACTTTACCTTGTCCAAGCATATTTCTATTTGCATTATCTTAATATCTGGTTGCTTATCTCACGGTTTAGAAACGACAGGTGCTAGAAGTCTTTTGTTTGACAGGCTACTACACAAATAACTGTCTTGCTTGAAAGGGCTAATGCACTACTAATGAACAATAAATCAACTTTGATTATAAAGTGTCAGACCAATCAGTTTTCAGTTCAGCTCTATCCCATTCTAGGCCAAGTCAGCTACACTGTTTAGTCAGGATTTGGATTTCATTTTTACATCCTTATCAACGAAAATTTTTAAGGTAGTCACAGAGCTCATTTAAAGCCCTCTGAAAACGTATTTTCCAATTGATGTGAAGAAAGGAGTTTTAACAGTAGCAACATAGGAGCAATGCTTTTACAACAATTTCCTACATTGCTACTGCTACAATTCACAAAAAGATATAACATCTACACACACACACACACACACACACACACTACAGATACACATACCTTAATATATTTGATCACATACAGGTGTAAACATATAGAGAAACCTCTTCAAACTTGATTCAAAAAGCATTTAAGATACCTGAAGACTTTGTATAGTAAACATGAGAACTAAGGGCCCAATTCTGCTATTACTTACTAACACGCATAGTGCTCAAATGTATCCATTTATTTCAACGAAACACCTCACAATGCTTCCAGGATCAGGCCCTTAAGTGCTAGTCATGAAAACTAATTTTGATCCAAATGAAATATAATTTATTGTTTTGTTTTTAAAAAGGTAGACTAGTATGTTTAATTTACATTTTATTAGCTATAAACTTCAATAATTTATTTAGTTAACATTTCAACACTGACAGCTAGAATAAATCCAACTATTTAGTTTCATAAACAGATCTTAGTCACCCATTGAATGATTCACACTTCCTGCTGCCAAACTTGTTTTTGTTAAAAATGAAGAAACTGTCATTTTCAGAATGCTGACATCTATTAAAATAAACACACTGCATGTTACAGTTATTTTTCTTTTACATTTTCTGAATATGGGAATAATTTGACCTGTTCAGTATTTCCTTAAAACATGCAGGGTTTGAAAGAGTTAATTCCAAAGAGGAAGAGTGTATATGTACTTTGCTCTAAACTTACCACCCACTTCCTAAGGGTTCCCTCCTCCCCACTACCACCAGCCTAGAAGAATCATCTCATTTGCACTGCAGTACTGTACTGCAGGGCTGACACTTAACTTAGCTACATTTAGATCTGTTACACATGTATTTCACTGGAGTTCATATCACTAGTCAATGTCAAAAAAAATAGCTCACTCGCTTAATTTCACATGGCAAATTTACTAGCAAATAAATTTAGCAATCATAGTGCCTGACATTTAAACCTCACAAAGTATTCGATTCATCTGTGTGGTGGCTTGGGGTTTTTTTGTTTTTGTTTTTGCAAACTACAGTCATTTAGTCAGCTAAGATAAAAATAGTCCAGGCAGATATGGAAACAAACTGTCAGAATGAAAAGAGCAAAAACAATCTATTTGTTTACTTATTACATCTGTAATAACCTACAAAAGAAGCAAACAAAATACAATTCCCTTCTTTTACGTGTAATTATTTACCAAGTGCTTCAAAGAATTATTGCACTGGATGAAAATAAAGCACAGCATAAAAGTAGCAATAAAAGTCAAAAACAAAATAAAATAAAAGACTGCAGAGATATAAACATTCTTTTATTTTTAAAGCTCTCACACATTTCTGAGGAGTTGAGAAACAGGCCTGTGAATTGTAGCTCTCTACCTTTTAACCCCCAGTTTTGTCTGAGCTGATTCTAGTTACTGTGCAACTGCCTTAAGGTGATCAACAAAGATTAAAAAAGAAAACAAAAGTTTAAAAAGCAATATGCCTCTTTATGCCTACAGCTGCAAAATTAAACGGTCACCCTGTGCGCAAGGAAGATACCAACAAAAAAATCACAAAATCAATCATATTGACAAACCTGACAAGCTCCATTTAGCTGCCACCACAAACAGATTGCTGGGCCATGAAGCTCTAATAAGCCTTGTTGTACAGTCTTTAGCTTCCTCAGGTTACAGACAGATTGCACGCGCAAGGGTGCTCCTGAGCTGACAAGATGCAAAACTACCCAATCAGCCACGCCCTTCTCCACCAATCACAACCAGCCTCTAAACATAATCAGTTCAAACACCCTTACACAATGGGCCTCCTCTTTTTTACTGCCGGCAGGTGAAATAATGCTTCTGTGAAATAACGCTTTTGTCTCTAAAGCAACTACAGTTAATTGCCGTTAACCCTTTGACCTGACAGTGCATGTGTCTGCTCTCTGAAAAGCATGGCAAATAGCACACATTTACCCTCAAACAGCTGTTAAGAACTATTCTTTAACAAATAATATTAATAACCCCCCCCACATACTTACTGACAAACTGTTCAGGATTATAACCTTTAAGAGCAATCTGTTTTGCAGAGACTAGATGCCACTAAAAAATTTCTGCTAACACAAAGGTTCATAACAATCATTTTTAAATTGGATGGAATCAAAGGACCAAACAGCATCAGAGAAAAATGCCCCCCCCGCCCCATTTCAAAAACAACCTTTTAAAAACAACTAACTTGTCATGTTAAATGATTTTTACTAAACTTGAATAGTTTTGTTCACTAAAGATTATGCATGTTATGATTACGGAAAAAAACAGAAAATAACAAACAACAAAAAGCCCTCCACAAGAAGTTTGTACAAATGATTACTGTGTCTAGCCTACCTTCCCCTCTTTCTTTCATGAACAAAGCAAAGGGAAATTAATCACAGTCCTAGAATGGTAAGATGTTAAAATCTATCAGAAGGCAAGAATGAATCTCTTGTATCATTTAGATCAGTGTTTCACAAATGGGAGTTTTAGCTGTCTGTTCTTAAGGCAGTCAAGCAAACATTTCTGAGTTTAGTGGAAGTGAAACACTTTGTTTGGGTCTGTGGTACGTTTGTAACACTAGGGTTAGTAGTTTCATGTAACTCAAAACAATCCCTCTTGACATCTCACGTATTCAAGCTCAAATAAATACTTTTTTGGCCCTAGTCTTTAATATAAAAACAAATCTTGCTTTTGTGCAGTCTCTAATCTATGGATTGGAACAGTCCCCGCAACCTATTTTACTGGTCTAAAAACCTATAATAGATTACCTGCGTCGTCTGTGTCAATATTACTGAAGAAAATGTCAGTCATTGATTTTAGTATTTTTTATCCTCACAGTTTCTAGATAAGATATTGGTTTAAAAAGTTACTTTAGATGCAAGTAACTGAAAACCAGAACCACATTAACATCACCATTCACAATCGTACTTTATTTGCAAGAGTCAATGAACATCAGACAACAGCCCTATTAGTTATGCTGCGAAAGAACCTTGCAAGAAGCAAAGACAAAGGACCCAGTTTAGTGACAACTTGTGATCTGATGTTAAATGGGATGTGATACGGATTGCTTTCCACCCTAAAGTGTTTTCATGTCAGATAAAAAATGTATTAATGGGATTTTTTTCAGGTCAGAAAAAATCAGACCCAACCCTCTTATGAATGTTTAATAAGGGACTAAGAGCATCTTTTGCACGATCCTAAATCTGCCAGAAAGAGCCTCCATGAATCAGAAAGATCCTGCCTCTTAAAGACACACACAAAAATTGAAGGACAGGTCAGCACATAAATGGCATGGAAACGGATGATGTTTATAAATATCATATATGATGAACAGAAAAAAAAACCTATGTACAACCACAGAGAATTTAAAAGTAAACACCACCTAGAGATGATGTTTTGGATGAATTAACAAAACGCTGCACTGAGGAGAATGCCTTCTGTCTAGCAACCTCAATGAACAGCTGATTGCCACAAACTGTTTGAGATTATTGCAAATACAGGGGTTAGATTTTTCACTATTTTCTCTCGGGGTCTACCTCCTGCCCCATTCATTGTCACGTAACATCCCTCTGGCAACTACAGTAATAGCTTACATGAAAAAGTAACATTAAGAAAATGTTTCATGTATTTTTAGCTTCTTTTAATGGTATATAAGCAGCAGAAAACGAGGAGGGGAGCCAGCATCACATGACGTGGTAGCACTCCAAAGACCAACAGCAAGCGGTCCATGAACCACAGTTTGGAAAACTCTGATCTGATTTGTATGGCTCGATGCAAACTTTCTGGCAATAACATTACATGAATCACGATTAAATCATGTCTTTAATTTTTTATTTTCATATACAGCCCTACACAGGCACAGACTGCACAAAGGAGATCACTGCCTAGTTTCGTCCTCAGTTTCACCATTGCCATATAACTCGGGACTGAAGTCCATTCTCTGGCGCTATGTCAGCAAAAACCTGGGTCTATGAAGCTAGCACATCATCTGTGGCACATACCATCATCTCCTTTCCATAAACAACAAAAGGTGCGATCTAGTGGCATAAACACAGGACTGTGAGCTAGGGGACGCCTAATTTATAATTCTGGCTCTGACACTAACTCCCTCTCTGGCCTTCAACAAGGACCAGAGACTTTTTTATTTTTGAAGTAACCAACAATCTTGGGCACTTCAGTTTTTAGAGCCTCACTTCAGAGATCTATGCACTCACTTTCAGAGCCGCTGAGCATCCCCCACTTCACATGAAGTTAGCAGCCTTAGCCTCGTCCTCTGTCCCCCATCTGCAAAATGGGGACAATATTACATACCCGCTTCTCGGGGGTGTCGTGAAGATTGATGTTTTTAAAACGCTTTGAAGATGAAAAGTGCCATTTAATGTATTAAGTACCAGCTGTGGAACTGGTCAGTAGTATTTTTAAAGCACTTCATACCTCTTCATATAAAAGCTTCATACCTGCAAACTCAGTCACGGTCTGCTATGAACGAGGATTCCCAGAGCGGCAGAGAGCGTAGCATGGTTCAGCAGGGTCACAAGAAACCACAGCCAGCAAATACTGCAGAAGACCAGGAAGAACAGCATGTTCCCCCTTTTAAATATACTAGGATATGACAAGATCTCACAAATACTGAATAGTGGGTGTAACTGGCATGTGGAAATCAGAGATTTACTACATGAATAGAAAACAAAAGCTAGAAATGATGGCTCAGGGATAAGTGAGGAGTCCTGGATGGCTATTTGGCACTGGACTCAGTTGAATTTTGACCCTTATTAAATAGCAGTCATGATAGTAGGTGAAACTCAGCGGTTGGAATATAGCATAAATACCTGGTTTCGAGGTCCAGGCCAGACGAGGAGATTGCCATATAGGCAGAGGTGAACACAGTGGAAGAAATGGTTTTGTTACATCATTACCCTACAGACAGTTTAGTAATAGAGTTCCACTGCTCTCTGCACAGAGAGAGACCCATTTTTGTCTCACAGCAAGAGACTGTAGGCCAGATTCTGTTTTTGTTTACACTGGTGTAAATCTGGAGTAACCCCAATGACCTCAGTGAAGTTGCTCAGGACTTATATCAGTATCAATGGAGCAGAATCTGGCCCAGCATGCTGCCTTAACAGAGACCAATTCAAAGATGAAAGCATCATATAGGGAAAAATGCCTGATATTAATGCTCAGTGCAAGATTTAACCCAGGCAAATGGGGTCATAAGCTTTAGTTTGGCCATTCCAGGTAACAAAAGGAGGGACAGAGCCGATCATTCACATAATAAGTTAACAGACGGAAGAAAAAAAAATCAGACAAATAGGAACAAATCTAACAATAAAAATTGGTGTATTAACAATTTATGGGAAAGCTATGAGAAAGATTACTAATAATATTGGGGTTTTTTTCCTCTTAGATTTTTCTCTGCTTTTTTTGTTGTATATTTCATGGTATTAATTCCTCACTCTTTTTATTTATAAAAAAGGTTCAGTAGGCTTCCTCATACTGCCTCTTCCATATGCACAGATCTGGGGAACAATCAGCAGAGGTAAGCCCATGTCCACTGGATCCTTCGTCTCTGTGCTGAGATGCCCACCAGCCTGACCAATGTGATGTGGGGGTTTGTGATTTGGGTGGATTTACAGTGGAAACAATGACGTTATAAGCAGCACTGTATTTTGAAGAGACTCTGCCGATTTGATAGCTACTCAGTTTAAAAACCAAACCAAACCATGAGTTAACAGTGCTATACCTCGGCTTGGGCCTCCATGCCAGTTTCTGTAATCACATTTTCCTAGTCTAAGAATTTTTTACGTTCCTAGTTGTTGTTTGAAAGACCTACAAAAACAATTGGGGAAAAAATATCAGGGACCGAACAGGAAACAGTGAAACTGACATTACACTAAGTGCTGTGAAATGCACAAAGCAAACTGCATCTCCCAAATACACACTTTTAGTAATTTTATAGGGTAAAATATTTTCAGACAGAAGTATGATTTTTAAGGTGACTGTGTCCCTCTTAAAAATACAAAACAAAATCCTATCTATCCACAGGGCTCTAAAGTAGTAAATATAAGTATCAATATTGTTTGTGTCAATGCTATACCTATTATGATATGGAGCTAATTATGTTGTTTTTCCTTATTGTTCATACAAGTTTGGCTTGAAGAAGACATTTTTATCTCCTCTCAATGTTGTACAATGGTTTAAATTTCTCTCCATGACATGTGTTAAATTACCATTCATATCCTCATTTAATGCAACATTTTATAATGCCAGTGTTACTAGTTAATTTATATATACACAGCAGGATGTGTCAACATTCAGGTGAGTTATGACTATGATTGTGCAGGAGTTATGGAAGACATTTCAGCAAAGTGATGGTTCCCTTTAAACATAAAAATATTAATAATGAATCAAACATCTCAGGTAAAAACAAATTTTATTTAATTGCATCCCCCCCGACCATCCTTAAAATAAGTAAAATAAATAAAAATGGCAACAATGTCACTCTGCGTTCATATTTGATTGACTTAATAAATAGCCTTCTTCCCTTCCTAAACTGTAATATCTTGTTTCCACCATAAAGTAAAATTTATAGCACACTCCTATACCAGCAGGTTTGCATCAGTTACAGCATAGTGTGCAAATTGTTCCAAGTGTACATGGACATATTCCCTACATTATTTTCTGCCCCAAAGTACACAATATATTGATATGCAATCACCATTAAATGCTCTGTTACTTTCCTGAATGATCTGAGATCACATTTGTGTCACGTACAGTAGAGGAAATGCAGCGGTTGCCATTAAAAACTCCATTATTTGCCTCAAGCTGACACATGTCAGTACCGGAGAGACCAGAGAGTCACACTTAAAGAGCAGGAAATAAGTGTGGTGAATATCTGGTAGCAAATGGCAAAATCTCACTTTAAAAGGGTGACCACTTTATACAAAAATAATCTACTATGCATGCCAACCACCTATGACACGGGGAAGGAAAACAGGCATTTGTCATTACATCAACGTTACCAGGATAAAAAAAATTAACTTCATTTTTTTTAAAAAAAAATATTTATTAAGCAGAAATGGCTGAACTTCTGGACCCCCTGTGAATAAGGCCAGCTCCTATGAAGACACAGTGTAAATGATTTTAAAGGCAGATAATGTAAGTTTTACCATCTCTAATGCTAAAGGCTTTGCACTTTGATAGAGAACACGACCCTCTGATATTTAATACAAATACAGCTTTATGTGAAAAACTTATTTTTATATATACTGCCCTCTACTGTAATTTTGCTTCTCTTCAAGAGACTTACTGCTTCACTGCTTTCAACAAATAACTAAAACGTATTATATGTACTTAGACAATAACTGAAATATATAAATTGCAAGTTTTAAATAAAAAGAAAAAAATCTAGTGAAATAAGGTACCCTTAATGTAAAAATGCACATTAGTCTATTATATAGCTCACTCACACAGCATAGGAGCGCCAAACTATATATTTTAACCTGTCTAGGAGAGTAAGCTGTATTACTGTTGGGCATCTTGCCGTCTTTTACACGTTCTCCTGGGAAACCACGTCGGCATATTTTCAATAAAACACCTTCTTAGCAGTAATGGGCCTCTGTTCTCATTTCAGTGGTCCCTAAGGTTTCATGATATAGTATATTTAGCTGACTCGCAGTTCAAGTTTTCCTCCAGCATGCAAAAGATACATAATTTATAAAAAAAAAAATGGCGAAAAAAGATTCTCATCTTCTGTTTAAAGAAGAAAACAGTTAACTTTATCAATAAAAAAAAATGATGGCCTGGTTTATTTCCTAAATAGTTGTTTATGCTAAAGCACTGTAAGTTTAGATAGAGGCATATAAAGAAGTTGTATTATGATAGTGCTGCTGGTGCTATATGAAGAGGGCGAATTTTCAAAGAAGTGCCTTGGGATCTCACCAAACCCATTAAAAGTTAACAGGTGTCACAATAGCTAAATCTCCATGTACAGGGTTTAAAATGTGCTTCCAGGATGACAAAGTGAAGTGCATCCATCACTCTAACTTCCAAACTTTGCAGATTATCCTAGTGTGCCCTCTAACAAAAAAAGTGATTGAATTCAGCCAGAAATACACACGGAAGCCCTTTACAAAAATGACTGACTGTTGCCATGCATGGCTTGAAAACTTCTCTGAATGAAACTGCCTCTCTGTGGCCTTCCACTATTAGGAGGATCTTTCAGAAATTCACCTCCTGATTGCTCTGGACACTACAGGAGCCCCCTTCCCAATGACATCATCTGCTAAAAGCAATGTGTGTTCTGGAAGGCCTTCTAACAGTCACATCCCTCCAACATTGCAAGGCATGGAAAACTCATTTCTGATAGTTCCAATCTCGCTGGGAGAATCCAAGTTTCTCCTCTGATGCTGGGCACAAGCTGAAAGGAGATGCAAAAAAATAGCCACTAATATCAGACCTCGACCTCTAAGGGATACTGGTTCTCCTGCTGCTGCCGAGCTTCCTGAGATTCTCTCGTCTCCTTTTCTGTTGGCCTCCTAGCGTCCCTGTTTTGCATGTGTGAGCGCAGCAGAGCTCACATACAGTGGGAGTAGATGGAGGGTGCACAGAGGAATAGGCACAGGAGCAAATAGCCTCATCTGGCCAAGCATTCACTAAGTCCTCAGAAGCAGTAGCAGTTTCAGTGTCTTACAAGGGTGAGGGAATTAGTAAATAGGGGTTGGAAGGAAAATGAGAAAGGAACCATACGTTCAAAAATGTGGAGCCTTTAGGGTACTCTCATCACTTTAAATTTGTTTTTGCAACACTTTTTTTTTTTTGCTGCTCTTATATATGCATCACAATTCTGTGTCTATGTAGCAAAATACTGGCACATATTAATGCAGCGTCACAATCTGCGATGAGTTAAAAATACACGGAATCTGCATCCAATTAAATGAAGCCCTGCCCCCCAATCAAAGAGGACTCCTGTCTGCAAGCATAGTTTGTGAATTATGACCATTTCCTATCTGAATTGGCTACTGCACGTTGCAATCCTTCCTCCCTCCAGGTCAGAAGAAAGAGATGACTCCTAAGGGTACCATGATCCCAGACTGGGACCTTCTCTTTCAGCACAAGTGGTCAACAGGAGTCAGAGACTTTGCTGGGCTGGCCAAGTTCTTCCCTCTTGTGTGTGCAGCTGCTGCCCCCTCTATGTGCTGGCAGTCTGCAGACTGCAAAGAGCACTCAGTCACACAGTGCGGCTGAGTCAGCAGAGAGAAGGCAGAGCCAGAGTCAGTTTGAGCAAGAAGCTGTGGGACAGGAAGGAGCTGTGAGGTGGAGCTCCTGGCTTTCTGTCCTGCCAATGCTCATTTCCGCCCCTCGGTCCCTGAGGGACAACCAGCACACTCTGGCCCTCTGTGGATCCTTGGTTCCAGTTGTCATGTATTCATGGGCCCCCTCTCTCGTCTACAGCCCAGAATCCTGGCCACAATACAATGCATATGACAGAGAATGGTCTGGTAGGAGAGGGACTATATGGGCTGACCAAAAGATGGAACTACACCAGGGTCCCTCAAAATAAAGTGAAACTCTTAGCATGAGAAAGCCCAAAGTTCCCTTTTTTTTTTTTTGGCGCTAAAGAAGCCTGAAGTGATGGAAATAAATACACAGAGAGAGAGACACACACACAGACAGACAGATCATAAAGCAATATATAAAAAGTTAATAGTACTTAAGTATTCAAACTTTTGCCTTCAGGAAGCCAAAAGCATGTTATTCAAACTCTATACAGACAAAATCACTATCTGTCACTGAATTGCAGTCATTTCTGGGGTGGAACACAGCAGCTGCTTAACAGTGCATCACTATACAATAGTTCAGGACACCTGAAGCGAAGAATCCTGTACTCAAATGAAATTGTAGGGTGGATAAGCAGGCAGAATATAACTACTCAAAGTGTAATTTGGTAAGGACAATGGCTCTGATACCCTTATTCTTGCAAAAAAGCTGTACGGTATTTTTAACTTTAAAATCCAATTAACTATTTGGAGGAGGGGAAGAATTCTGATTTTAAAAAAACATTCCTAACAATATAGAGAGAGAGCATTAGTGCTGAAGTTTTTTAAAAAAATCTAAAAGCTGTATGAAATTGTAATACTAGAAATGACTGGATTTGCTGAAATGTTCCTTATAACTTGTAATACAAGAGTAAAAATGCAGTGTAAATCCTGGTATTTCAAAAGTTCCCTAAACAGAAAAATCTCTCTTTTAATCAGTTTCTATCTTTAACATATATTAGTTTGGAAGAGTCCCAGGGCATAATTATGTGTCGTGGCTAGGCACGTTAACAGCTATTCCCTTCAGCTACTGATTTCTTTAACCCGTCAATTTACTATTTTACTGTGCTGTACTTATTGGTCTAATTCACAGCCTCACCATCTTGATGCAAAATCTAAATAGGAATGGAGTGAAAGGGCTGGGTTAGTTACAGGCTTGTTTGTTACCCTGGGAATGTACAACTTTCAATTCCCAGTTATGGTTTCAAACATCTGCATGCCTGATGCTTATCTGAAAAGTGAAATCTGCATGCAAGGAAGGTGGTGAGCTAAACTGACAAACTGGTGCAGTAGTGAGGTCACAGACACGAGGAAGTGGAGCTACCCCCATTTCCTCCAAAAACTACAGAAATCAGCCGTCAAACCTAGAAAAAAAAAAATGAGTCGAGCAGACTCTTTAGGGTTTCCTGCTGCTCTGCTTGTCGGGCTCAACAGGGGTTGATACAGGAAAATAACGTGTGGCGGTCCTCTGGAGCTCTGCCTGCTTCTACTGTCAGCACTTTCTTCTCACTTACTTTGTGTTCTCCCTCCCTGTGGTCCTTTCACTTCTCCTTTCTATCCCAAGTGCTGTACCCCTTATTCCTTCAAGATTTGTCCCTCCTTCTAGCTCCATCCCTTGGACCTCCATCCCTTCTAGCTCCATCCATCCATCTCGCTGCATCTCTCTTTTCTCATTTAAGATCCTGTCCCCATCTCCTTCCTTCCAGTATCTTCTTCCTCCTTTTCCCAAGCTTGCTCTTCCCTCTTCTTGCAAACCCCATCTGCCTCTCTTTTCCACTTCAAGTGCTGCTACACTCGCCTGAAACCCAAGCTCCATCTCCCCTACCCTCCGCTCTTATCCCCTCACACCATCCCCCAAGCTTTGCCCCTTTCAAATGCCTCACTTTCTCCTAAATGTTGTCTCCTCTTCCCTTCTTGTTCTCTAAGTACCTAACTTTCCTCACTGTTCCCACCCTCCAATCCATGCTGCTGGGAAATGCCCACACTGGTTCTTATGGCCAGTTCCATGTTCCCACTCTGGGTTGGATCCTCATTCTGTGAGGAACAGCTTACGAGTTGGGGAGTCCCAGAAGGTGATTCAGCAAGGTAACTAGAAATGTTCCCAAAGTTGGAGAGATTCTGGCAGGAGGTGGTTACTTTCCATAGGAACAAATACCTGAGCTCTGAGTCCATCCAACTACACACTTTGAAATTAGTCACGTGGACTTTATGTTAGGGACAAGAAAACCTCTAATGATGTGCCATTCCAGTACAGACAAGCTCAGTTTGAATCTCAAAGGCAAAGCCCGTGTCCACTGAGATGAAGGTCCAAGTTTAACAGGTTTCTCAGCATTTTAAGCGGGCTTTCCTGTACTACAGTGGAGCCACTCATTTAATGGCTTTTCAGCACTGCCATTATAAACCAGAACTTTCCAGGTGTTTATTACTCAGCTTTAAAAATTGGCTCGGTGCTGAAATTTGGCAAACCAGGTGTCAGCCTAGGAGTGAATTTTATTTTTTTACCAATTTTGTACTTTAAAATACTGACCCTGTTTTGGCCTACATAGAAAAAGTAGGTTCTCTGCAACATCAGTGATATGTAATATTGTCAGCTAGAGCTCCACAGATTCAATGCCTGAAATTATTTTGAAGGTGAATAGTGCTACGGCAGTGCTAATTATTAACTACTATTATTATTTCTGATGCACGTGCATAAAAGCTCTTTAGAAACATGAAGTAGACAGAAAACAAGGGCCCAATTCTGCAACAATTTAAGCACATGAGTAACTTTAATCACATGCATAAGTGTTTGCAGGAGCAGGCCCTAAATTTGAGCTATGAAAGAAAAAAATGGATATGGAAGTGTTCTTTTCAACTTTCTAAGAAAGTATTTCAGTTCCCAAAAGATATGAAGGACACCAGTGTAGTTGGCTCTGTGACTAAGTTAGCTTTGGTGTAGTATTACCATTAGTTTTAAATAAAGTTAAATTTAGTGCTTACTAGGGACTTGATCCTGCATCACTGGCTTTGGGAGCTTTGCTATTCACTTCAATAGCATAGGATCAGGCCCAAAAGGTGCTTCTGAGTGAAGTCCTTCATTTGGTTGCAGAATAGATAGAGCAGAGGTAGCAACTTCTCCATGTCCACCTTGCTCCTGACTTGGAAACTCCCATCTCTAGGGGTGCCCAAGCAGTTAATAGCCTCTCTAGTAGCACAGTGAGCATGGCTGTTAATTAATGCTAAATGTATTGATGTGGACAGGCATCCACTAAGAATGATGGATGGAATTCTCAAAAGGTGCCAAGAGAAATGCTCTAGGAATTATTCCAAGGAAGTTCTAGGGCATGTGTTATATATGAGGTCAGAGTAGAATCACAGTGGTCCATTCTGGCTTTGGCATCTGCAAATCTATTCAGAGTCCAAATCCTCTAGGCTTTTTGAAATCCTGCCTAGACTGATATCACAAAACTCATTTTACACAGACCCCCTAACTCTAACCTGGGCTGGATACAGCTTTGTTAAAGAGAGGTGAAGCTATCGCCATTACAGAACCTCCGGAGCCACCAGCTTCCCAGGCTCTTTATCATCTTTTTAGTGTATTGAGGATTTTATAAAAGCAAAACCTATGATCAGTACTGCTTCTTTTGCCAGGGAACCCTTTCATTTGGAAAGCTCCAGTTTGTAAGGAACGATATCAAAGTAGCCTGAATAGGTCATCAATGCCACTTTCAAAAACAGCAAAAAGGAGAACAATGTATCTTCCTGAAAACTTTATGGTCACCTCAGCGGCAGGTACTGAAATACAATTAATGATAACGCATTTAATATGGTACCATCACAACAATTTACATCTCATTAAAATATTAAAGAAATTTAAGACAAGTTGCAGAATGAGTCTCCTAAATGAGCTGCACAGCAACCAGAGAACCCAAATACCAGATAAATATGGTACTTCTGCAGTGTCCTTAAAAAGCCTTAAATACCAGTTCATGGCCTGACCCAGTGGCCTAGCGTTTGGTGCCCTGCGATACCCTGAGAGCGAACCCATTCAATTCCTTGTCAGGTCTCATCCATCAGCTCAGATAAGGAATATTGCAAAGGTAACGTGCTCAGCTCCTGGTAGCAGGGATGGCCTCATCCTGCTGTGTAGTGAGTCCCGTAGCCAGTCAACGGTTCCAAAGGAAGCTTTAACCAAAGCCTTCCTGGACAAGGGAAGGATGCCACAAGGCAGAACACTAATGGAAGTGAGTGTAAAACAAGCAAGGAAGGAAGGAAATGGGTGGGAATATCTGTGGAAAGGACACTTTTGAACAAAGAGTTGATACAAAATTGAAAATTATTTACCCTGTGACCCAGACTGAATTTTATGTGCGCAGCTCACAGTGCTACAAATATTCCAAGGCTGCTACTGAGTTTGGGCACACACACGTCCAATGGTCCTTAGAGAATAACCGCTACAACCAAACTCACCCAGCAGGAAAACACAACAATAATAAAAGGTAACCTTTTCAAAAGCGGCTACGTTTTAGGACCCTAAGTCCATATTACTTAGGCTCCTGAATGCCTGTTAATTGTCAAAATGAGACTTAGGCCTGGGGGGGGAGGGGGCACAGAGGGATGGTTATACTGCTTTTCTTATACCAGTTTAATTACAGCTGTACAACTTGTGTGTAATGAGGTCACAGGCTCCTAAATCATCTAGGTACTTTAATTATATTTTATAAAAGAGGTTTTAAAAATTTCCAAAGTTTTACTAAAATGATATTATTTTATAAATGAGCGTGTGCATTAAGGTTGTCCATTCTGTTCTTTTTTTGGTGGTTGTTTAGCAACAGGCTCTGAAGCAGAGGTAAGTGGCAGAAGAAATGAGGAATGAGGAAACAAGATGTATCAAAATTGGGAGGGCATTTCAGACCTGTCTTCACGCCCCTGCCACAACAGGTGACAAAACTGTGGGGAGCTGGAGGGGGCAGGAGAGAGAGAAAGGCTCTACAGGACTACACAGAAAGCAAGTGGGGTTCCCTGGAGAACATGGAGAACTGCGGGGATTTACAGTGGCTGGGGAGCTTATCAGTATGTCTATATTGCACGGAAAAACCCACGGCACCAAGTCTCAGGGCCTCTATCAGTTGATTCTGGATAGGGAAACTGGGGCTGTGTGGTTAAAAATAGCAGTACAGATGTTCCCAATTGGGCTTTGAAGCTCAGAGTCTGAAACCCAGTGAGGGAGAAGGATCTCCAAGCATGGGCTCCAGCCCAAGCAGGAACATCTACGCTGCTAAAATTTAGCTTCGCAAGCCTGAGTCAACTGATTTGGGCTGAGACTTGGTGCCCCAGGTCCTTCTTTGCCATATAGACATATCCGATAAGGGAGTATGTTGTTAGGGTTGCCAACTTTCTGACTGCAGAAAACTGAACACCCTTGCCCCGATCTCTACTCCCCGCTCACCTCATCTCCCCTCCCTCCATTGCTCGCTCTCCCCCACCCTCACTCACTCACTCATTTTCACTAAGCTGGGGGTTGGGAGGGGATGCGGGCTCCAGGGTAGCACCAGAAATGAGGGTTTCAGGGTGCAGGAGGGGGCTCCGGGCTGGGGCAGAAGATTGGGGTGTAGGGGGGAAGAGCTGAGGGATCCAGCTGGGGGTACAGACTATGGAGTGGGGCCAGGGATGAGGGGTTTGGGTGCAGGAGGGGGCTCAGGGCTGGGGTGAAGGGGGACGTTTGGGCTCCAGATGGCGCTTACCTCAGGCTGCTCCAGAAGTGGCCAGCATGTCCCTAGGTACAGGGGGGCTTCACGTGCCACCCCTGCCTGCGGTGCAGATGATGCCACCCTGAGCACCAGCTCCGCAGCTCCCATTGGATGGGGTCTGCAGCCAGTGGGAGCTGCGGACTGGTGCCTGTGGACAGGACAGTGCGCTGAGCCCCCTGTCCCTGGCCGACCCTGCGCCTAGGAGCCAGAGGGACATACCAGCCACTTGTTGGGAGCTGGCTGCTGCAGCCAACTGGATGTTCAGCAGCCACGTCAGCAGAGCTGATTGGAGCTGCCAAGGTCCCTTGTCGACCTGGCATTCCGGTTGAAAATCAGACACCTGGCAACTCTATATATTGTGGAGCTGCGAAGTTAGAGGGTTTGAGTATGTCTGAATGGGAAGGCATGAGAACGGAGGATCCTGTGAGGATAGGAAGGGTGGCTTAAGTGGCAACTTCCTAGATTAACAGGAATAGTGTTGATAGGGAGTGCAGTTGAGCAACCTCAACTGTAAAATGAACAGAAGTTTGGGTAAAGGAATGAAATTAGAATTACAGATACATAGTCACAGAATAAATCACTTTTAAAGCCTGCTGCTGTGAATCTGCACTTATCTTAATGATAATGAGTTACATTTCAACCATGTCTTTAATCCAGAACCAGCATGCTTACTTCTTTCTGCAAAGTTTTTCAACTTATTATATTAAAAAAACCCCAAAACTGTTTATACTTTATCGCTGCAATGAAACCACCTCTAGCATTGAGCAGGACAGCTGTTTAATATTGCATGGCAATACTACACAATAACTGAGATATGAAAAAGAATAGTTTATTCAACTGACTTTGTAGGGGAAATTCAGGAAGGCAAAATGTGTAACTATCCAAATGGAATTTGGCCAAGTGCTCAGGCTACTCAAAAACACCCGGGGATCTTACATGACAAGTGGCCAACACTCAGTTTTACTTCTACTTTGAAAGACAGCAACTCCAGCTGCACAGCAGCTTCCAACTTGATCCTGGGACACTGGTTCAGAATTCCCTCATGGGGAAAAGTGATTCATATTGAATTACCAATGCGGCTCCCTCTAGCACCCTGGGCTTTTATTGGAGGTCACTCATCTAAGTAGGGACCAGTGCTCCTTGTCTTTAGAGAGATCTGATGAGATTACAACCTGCGGTGATAGTATGGCTGTAGGCATTTCTACTTTACACAACCTCTATGGGGGAATGGCCGTTTTAGCTGTGGAAATATGGTTACAGAGATACATAACACTGTCCGAATGAGCAAAAATGGAAGGAACAAAGACTTTTTTTTGGTGAAGAAACCTGTTATGCAATGTACTGCTATCAGTGTAAACATGCATGAGAAGCACCAGAGCCATTCTTACCATATTCCAGATCTAACGAATAAGGTTAAGCATTCCTTGTTACTGCATCAGATACTGATAACGTGTCACCCCAAAGCTTCCTGTTGAGAGATGCCAGCATCTATTGACACAGGCTTCATGTATTTCTCTTTGAGACTTGTGGTTTGCAGTTTGTCAAAACAGGATACTATTTAGATTGTAAAAGTTACTGATTTAAGCATAAAGAAGGAAGAGGTATTGCTGTTTTAGCAACCAAAACTTGTGTGTGGGGAAATTCTGACGAGCGGTTTTTTTTGTTGTTGTTATTGTTTTTAAAGGTACCTTATGTAGTTTTGACAACACGCTGCATTTATAAATCTATTTTGGAAAACAAGTGTCTAAGCAAAATTACTATCACTTTCGATGAATTACTGAACATGTGTAATTCGTTTATCAGTAGTACTGTGCTAAACAACTCCAATTACACAAATGAAAACACCTGCTTTGTACACACAGATCTCTTCATACCTCCTGGGGAAGCACATCAGTGTGACTATGTAGTACAATTTGGTTGATAAGCCTGCACTAATAATACAAAGTTATTGATTTTTTTAAAAATCTGCGTATGAAACAGTTACAGTGTTTGACCTCCTAGTCAATAGAGGCATTAAAAAAAAAAGAAAGACAGCTTGATTTGTAGGTGAAATAATTCTCATGAAAAATGTGTTGTTAATAAAATACCATATTTCTATTAACAGAATTGCATTTGCCATTATATTAGCTGTAATGCTTAAACAATTCTTCAGGGGCTTTTGGAAGGGCTGATGAGTGTTGCATGCCAAGGACGTGGGAACTCAGATGTAGTGGGTGTGTCTACAATGTACTGTAAACCCAGGTCTGTGGGACCCAGGCTTGGGGATTTGGTGTTTCCAAGCCTTTGCTTGAGCGCCCAACATTGCATTGTAAACTTGGGTTTACAGTTGCTGGACTCACCTCTCACAGCCATGCTAAAACGTCCATATGGAACTACGCAGACCTGCGGGCTCAAGTCTGTGATTTGACCTGAGACCACCTGCAAAATGACACGGCTTGAACTGAGTCATCGCGGGACCTGGGCTTCGTCCCACCCACTAGCAGGATCCTAGGACCTGAGTCCAGAGTGCTTGCTGACCCAAGTCAGCCTGATTTGTGTGTGGATGGAAGACAGTTTGGGCTTATACCAGAGTCAGAGCCCAGGCTTAGTGTGCAGTGTTGACATACCCAGTGGAATTAAGATCCCCACGTAGTACAGCAGTGAGAAGAAATTCAGGGGACAAAAAAAAACAAACAAACCACACACCACTGTCCAGTTTTCACTGTAGTTACAAATAATAATAATTATGTTTACTAAAGTGAGGCCATTAGAAGGAAAATATTTTATTTCAAATTTTTTCTGTCCCCACTTGTTTATCATGGGCATTTGTCAGCACTTTGTTCCTCATGTATAGTCAGACCATTTCCCCTGCTGTTTGCGTGTGTCCCCTATTTGCTTTCCACATAGCAACAGGGGAAAGAGGAACAGTTTATTATGTAGAAAAATGTGATTTAAAAACAACAAAAATTTTCGGAAGGACTCAAACGTAGCACCTGACACCACTTTTAAACTGGCTAGATTTCAAGTTGACTGTGTCCTTTTAAAATAGCAGAGGGAGCAGTAGTAAGAACTAAGGAGTAGCAGACTTTGAAGCTAGAATCCAAAGATGCCAGATTCTGGGTATCTACTTGCTTTAGGACATAATTCCAACGTTCTCTCAGCTCCCTCACTTCCTCCTCTCTTCTCTCCAAGCTTAGACCTTTGCTGCCCAGTAGCACCTAAACAGTGTTGCTAGCTTCACCCACTGTAGCTATCTGGAACATTCTGCCAGATACTTAACTGCTCCTCCTCCAGTCCTCTGCTAAATTGCTTTCAGCCAATCAGCTGTAAACCAATTTCTGACAACAGCACTTACAATTATCTACCCTCCGTGTCCTCTTCGCACATGCAGTCCCATCCTAACCTTGTCCCATCTGCAACTATTCTGTTGTCATAACTGCTCTAAGTTGAGAGGCATGTTATGAAAGTAAATTGCATTGTATTTTCAAATGAAGTGGCTAAGTGGATAAATACAGAAGTGAAAGAAAAGGCCTCTGTAGACAAGCGGACTCACCCCCGTGGCAACTCCTGCTGGTGACTTCTGGGAATTAGCTCGGTTCCAGCTCCGGAGGGCCCTCTGCAGGCCGGTGATCCACCTGTCCTCTGGCCCCGTGTCCCTCCCTGGACCCGGTGCCCTTTTATGTGGAGTGCTGCCCCCAAGCAGTCACCCCTTTCTCTGAGGGTTTTCCCTTCCCAGGGGACCCCCACTCTCTATCTCCACCTTGCCTCAGTATATGGCTACTGCCCAGTCTCCATCTAACCCCCATTCACTGGGGCAGACTGCAGTATCAGCCACTCATCATAGGCAAAGGGGTTTGGACCTGCTACCTTTGCCTACCCCTAGGCTGCCCCCTGCAACCCCCAGTACCTCTTGGCCTAATGCTAGGCGGCAGCCTGGGGCTTTCCAGGCAGGAGCTTCCCAGCTCCTCTGCCTTTCCCCAGCCCTGCTCCACTCAAAGTACCTTGTCTAGCTCCCTGCAGCCAGGCCCTTCTCCCTCTACAGCCAGAGGAAGACTGTCCTGGGCTTCTGGCTTCACTGCCTCTTATAGAGGCCTGCTGGGCCTGACTGGAGCACGGCCACAGCTGAGCCGACTTTCCCCAATCAGCCCAGGCCGCGGGCCCCAGCCTACAGGCTGCTTTCTCCAGCCATAGCCCCTTCCCAGGGCTGTTTTTAACCCCTGCAGGGCAGGAGCAGGGGTCCACCCTGCTACAGCCTCCTACAGGTGCCAAGAGAAATCAACCAGTAATGGAAAAACACAACCACCCTCCATAATTATTATATGACCCTCCTCCAGGGGAATACGGCTGGGGTTCAAATCCTGGTTGGTACCCAACTTTCCAGTAGGGGTCCTTGGGCAAAAGACCCCCTAACGCTTCACCTGCCTACCTCAAATATGAGAGTAACACGAACTAGGAGAGTCATGCCGGCTCGGACGTCGCCCGGATTAACAAGGTCCGC
>NC_133785.1:31366041-31417978 GCF_003597395.2 Chelonoidis abingdonii | reverse complement strand
CTAGGAACAGCTAAGATACTGCGCAGAACCCTCAAACTCCCAGGCCTCTGGTAGAGGACCCGAGGTTGAGGAAGACACATACCACCCATAGGGGTGAGAGGGGAATTTTTATATATATATAAAAAGAGTTCCACCTGCTCACGTGGAATTGGAAACCAAACAACAAAACACATTTGCAGTTGTCACTGTTGGTACAACACATCCACCGTGGGCCTCTCCCAGAAGACAAGAGTTTGTTTTCTCTTCTGCGGACACAACCAAGCGAACCATTCGAAGTGAATCCATTTTCCACGCAACAAGCTAAAGTGCCTTCAAAACACGCCTATGGAGATACCCAGCTGCTTATTTTTATGTTGTATAACTGCTCTCTCTTCTACTGTCTGTGATAGATAAAGTGAGTTAAATCATTTTAATTATATCCTGAATGCAAAAGACATTAATGCTCTTATACAAAAACAACACCCCTCCCCCAAACAAACAATTCCACAGTGATCTGAAAGAAATACACAAAAACTGCAGCTTGCAAGAGCGTCCCCACAGGGCTTTGAGGCCTTTCTTCCTGCTAGGAAGCCTTTGGTTTTGTTGTTTCTAAACAAGGGTAACACCACTGCAGTCACCTTCCACAGCAGTATAACTCCACTGATTCACCTTGCTCCTTTGTTTATTATAGTAGAGGGGTTAGTCTCACTGACACAGAGGAGGTAAAAACCTCATCCTTCCGTCCTCCTCTGATCAGATATTGGGAGAAGAATCAGAGCTACTGTCATTTGCCCTTTCCCACCTGCTCTTTTTCTCCTGTTGCAGTGAAACTGTAAACTTTTCTAATGAGTTACTTTATCAGATTTCCATTCCCCACTTTCTCTTTTAAATATTTATTCCGCAATAAAGTTTTATTACTATCAAGGAACGTTAGGGTTTCAATCTCATGTGGCACTGCTGTGTGCTTCCACCACTTGGAAAAGAGGAGCCACACAGTCCCTCAAATGTTGCTGTAAGTGGCATCAGAATGATCCCTGAAGTAGGGTCAGAAGTTAAAATAAATAGCTTTGTATCTGATGATAGAGGGATTGGCTGTAGAAGCCAGAGTAAAATGGGGCAACTTTTTAACCCAATCAACAAAGTGCTTATTGTTTCCATTCCAAGGCAAGTAAAATAATGATAAATATTGAGCAAAGTTAATCTGTATTTTAAGTATTTGAATAAACATACAGTTAAAAGTAAAATCAATGCAAGTTCTCAGACTTGCCAACTTTTATTTTACTGGCTCTTGCTCTGACATGTTTTACTTTAGGGGATTTTCTTTGTTCCCTTTGTGTCTTCTCTTGTGCAGTTCACACTTTCCTTCAAAGTCCCTTTCCCATAATAAAAGGACAAAACCAGAAAGAACTGCCGAGTGTACAATTAAATGTTGCATTTCAGTAATGATAATTCAGTTAAGCTCTGCAAAATCCAGTTTGCTTATCCAAATCTTGAGGTTCCTTTCTTTCTCTCTAACCATCTCTCCGTAACCATTCCCCAGATTCTCCTCACTTCTGGGATTCACATCTTACAGCAGCTCACCTCACAGATTATTATTAAACTAGCCACAGCAAACTTCCACCTTGTGAGCAGACTCTCAGCTTCTGCCCAAGCCCTCCTTTGGAGCTGTCTAGCTGGTGTGACAGCCAAGGTCCCAGGAATTCCCCAGACCATGCACAAAAAACATTCCCATTTAGGCAGGTGCCAGCAGAAAATGCATCACAGCCACGATCTTTACAAGGTATGGGGCCGTACTGAACCAATCGAACACTAGGAGATCCATGCCCACTTACCTGATGTGTGGTACATTGCCGACTGCCAGGATGCAAAGAAACTGCACTCAAACTGGCTGCAGCTTTTCCTAAACTAGTTCCCCTGGTTGATTTAGTTTAAGTATGGAGGAGGGCAGGTAGAAATAGGGCCTCCAAAAAGTTCTGAAAATTCCCTCTTTCAACCAGCAAATCACATTTTCCTTCACCCATGTAAAAGGGGGAAAAACGAAGACTTCTCACAATTGCCACTCCTCACCCGTGTGCTGTACCAGATTGCAGACAGTATCCTGCAACCTAGATTCCCCTCACAGTCTGAAACACATACAGTATTCTTCACTACCTGTCCTAAATTGCTGCGCAGTGTTAAGCAGCAGCTGCGTTTCACCCTAGAGGTGGCTGCATTTCCCTGGCAGGTAAAGCCCAACAGACCTCCAGTCTAACTCTCGGGGATCTTTGGAAGCTTAGGTAGTTATTGTGTATAAAGCATTTGACATCTCTGGATGACGGGTGCTGCAGAGGCATATTAATTATTATTACAGGATTAAATGTTTATGTTCAGGTTTGGATCAGAGCTTGAATGAATGCTCAAGCTGATTTTATTTTTTCCTGAACTGATTTGTCCATTTCTAATGCCAACACCCCAGTCAGCGATATAGGTTTTCACAGAGGGCATTAATTCTGCCTTTGATTTTAAGTAAAATTTTCTTCATTTGAGCATTATTATATTCTATATAATCAGGTGTAAGCATCATACAAATGGTATTGTGATCCCAGGAATGTGAATAAAGCTATGTAGGCAGCGAAATATTTATTTTCAAAAGTAATTTGTGCACAGTCTCAAAATGACTGCTGTCTACAGTTTTTCTGAAATATCTGCCCTGCTGTTCATAAACCATAAAATATAATCTGCCTTTTGTGGGACTCCAATTGGTAAATTATATTTAAAAAAAATTCAGATTGGCTACTCTCTGTTAGATGATGGGTAGTAAGACGGAACACAGCCAGTGCTACCTTAAAAGAACATTGCCCTAAGAGAACACACATCATATTAGAGTTAGGGAGCGTTATCATTTAACAGTCAAACCTGCCACAGTAATAGCATGTAGTCAACAAAAAGGTCTTCAAAAATTATATTTTTGCAAGGGTAAACAACAGTATTCAAATTACTGAACCAGAAGAGTGGATTCAGCTGTGCTAACTAGTGATGAACAAATCTCAACAGGTTTGCTATGGATGTTTATCTGAATTACTAGAGATGGCCAGAAAAATTTCACTGACCCTTTCTTTTCTAATGAAAGATGCGAACACATTACACAAAATGTTCACAATTTTGGGCACTTTGAATCACTCCTATTTAAAAGTTAGGCTGGAAAGCCTGAGAGAAGGTTTCTTGAAATATTTCTAACTTTGATTTGATCCATCTAGAAATTTACACCATGCTTTTCTCTGTGATGTTTAAGTCCCTGGGCTTGAAATAGCACGAGGGCAAGGACAGACATTCTCATGGTATTAGACACAATATGTGATACTTTAAAAAAGTTCTCGCCCCAGCTGAAACAAAGATTAACATGGGCCAAAAGGCAAGTTATGAATTTACTCAAATCTGTTCTTTCATCCCAATATCAGTCTATTTCTCTCAAGTTTCACATTGTGTAAATAGGTCTGGCACACAAGCCTGTAGAGCTAATGGTCCATCAATGATAATGAAGTTTTCAAATGGCAGAAATTCTTTGGAAAGTCGGATTTCTTCCTTGCCAAGGCACAATCCTGAAGGATCCTTCCACCAAGAAGGACATTGAACTGCTCAATCTGGCAACCGCTGTTACTGTAAAGAGAATCTCTCCCTTGCTCTCTCTGGCGAGCACTGAGATCAGCGAGATGCATCCTATCTCAACACACAATGAAGGAGAAAAGGAATACAAATAAGAGGCCACATTGTCATGTACTTTTGGTGAGCAACTGTGTATCTCATTTCAATATGCAATTAGCATGCTTCTGTGCAGATTGGGTAATTGTGCGCACAAATGATTAGATACGTTTTATGTATGAAATCAGGCAATTTGCATATGCAGTTGTGAAAAATGCAAGTATAGGCACAATTTTGCTGGTAAAATGTCAAAAAGGGTGGCCTTTTGGTGAAATGCCTGGACAGGAACTCGGGAGATCTTGGTTTAATATCTAGTCTGCTACAGATTCCCTGCGTGACCTCGAACAAATCACTTAAACTCTTTGTGCCTCAGTTTCTCATATTTCAAATGGGGATACTAATCCTTCCTTCGTCTGTCTTGTCTATATTGCGAGTTCTTCTTGACAGGGACTCTCTCTTCGTATCTGTACGTACAGTGCCTTGCACAGTGGAGTGTAATCTCATTTGGGGGCTTCTGGGTGCTACTGTAACATAAACAAACATAGAACCATAGAAATATAGGGCTGGAAGGGACCTCAAGAGGTCACGTAGTCCAGCCCATTGCACTGAGGCAGGACCAAGTACAGACAATCCCCGACAGGCGTTTGTCCAATCCATAGACTCATAGACTTTAAGGTCAGAAGGGACCATTAGGAATATCTAGTCTGACCTCTGCACAATACAGGCCACAGAATCTCACCCACTCACTCCTGTAACAAACCCCTAACCTACGTCTGAGTTACTGAAGTCCTCAAACTGTGGTTTGAAGACCTCAAGCTGCAGAGAATCCTTCAGCAAGTGACTTGTGCCCCATGCTGCAGAGGAAGGCAAAAAACCTCCAGGGCCTCTGCCAATCTCTTCATAACCTCCAATTAGTGAATAATAATTTAGCTCAAAGCTGCGTTGGATGACAACAGTGCAGAAAAGGATGTAAAAAATATGCAACCTGCCAATTAATCATGCAGGGGGCCTGATTCTGTTACTCTGGTGTATATCAGACAACACCCCACTAACAGCCCAGGAGTTACACTAGTTTAAAACCGATGCAAGAGACACATCAGGCCTAAGAAGCTAAATTCATCTCGGGTGGAATTCTTTTGACATCACAGTGCTCACTTGATGCGTCACTGCTTATAACTGGGATGAATTTGGCCCATGCTGTTTAGCTCTGTGTTGCACCATATCTTATTGAGGAAATCCAAATGGCAATGAAGATACATCAGAAATGCTCAATGCCAGGATGTGCCACCTAGATTAATAACTTAAATAGAGCAGCACATTATTTGAATTATATGATTTTAAAAAAGCCTGCTAACTGACAGAATTGGCAAGGAAGGTCAGTGTTGAGATCTAATAATCGTGATGGTATCACTTTAAATATCATCAATCAGTGTGTTCCACAGCATTACTTACACGGCACACATTGGCATATGGCGTGATCTATGGTACTGCAACATGACTCCAGAGATGTAACATGATAAAGGAGATTTCTGTGGGTGGCAAGCAGCACAAAGCTATGACCTCCACTGTACAGAGTGGACACCTCTGACTGTTCACACTAATTGGACACAGTTCTGCACAGCTCTCTGAAGACCCGTATGCTTCCTGGGACTTCTATCACATTCTATTACTTCACTTCAGAATATAATTTAAAAAACTTTTTCAACTAGACTAAGCCCAGGATGTAGATTTTCCAATTAGTCTCTGTTTAAACATCTGTTGGTAGACTGCATTTAACATTAGTTATTTGAGCAAAGCACAATTTGATTAGGCTGTCTGAAACCGAGCCAAAGTCTACAAAATAATAGCTCAATTAAATTTTGTTTTGCTTTCATTTGTCTTCTACTTTCCTGAGTGTGATACAGTTGCATATAATCGAGTAAACCAATTTCTCTCAGAATGTGAAAGCGAGGTGCCTTTTCCATCCTCTCTCAAAGTTTATTAAATAATCTATTCCATCTTCTCTGTTTTGTTGAACTTCATCCTGACTCAAAGTATGTTTCTTTACCGTGCTGTCAGTCTTCTTAAATTTTCTATATTTTCAATGATTTCAGTTTATGTGCCATTTATATCACACCTTACATAGATGAGTAATTTATAAAAGGCAGATTACATGTATTATGAATGTAAAAACATTTCAGCGGTGTAACTGTTTTCTTCATGTACACATTGTATGAAATATTTTGCCAACCTGACTACAGAATCATAAAACTGTCAAGTTCCACAGCCATTTTCAAAATGGCACTTCCAATTATTTCACTGGTATTAGTTTCTACTCATTCTTCAACGTTGCACTTGTTGCCCTGAAACTTCAATATTAGTGCTAGAGATTTAAACACATGAGACAAACAGCTGCTCTCTTCAGCTCAAACAAGTTAGATCAAAATGCCTTCTCTCTTATTTTTTTTCTTCCACAAACTGCCACAACTCAAGTATTTCTGGCAAAGTCTACAGTTTTAGTGCAAAATTTTGCTCTCTGATCCTTGCTGCAGATTTCTTATCAGCCATGCGGCATCTCCAGTGCATACTCTTCTCTTGTTCACCACACAGAGAATACCATAAAGGTCCACAGTGCAGATTGCAGAGGTGAATTTTGCCTTTAGAATTGAAAAAAAAGGTTTAATTGAATGTAGATTAGTGTATAATTAAAACTTGAAGAGAATATTAGCTTGTTCTTTAATATTTTTGATACGAGTACACCTTTTTTCTGATTTTGGAAAAAATCCCTTTAAATCTAAAAAACTTTTAATCAAGTGCATTTATTTTGCACGAGGTTTTTTTTTTCCCCCCTCCTTTCTGGAAATGTACTTGTTTCAAAATGTGAATACAAGAAGACACGTTGAAAATGTATTTGGCAGGATCTTCCTTACTGTGTGTTGCTGAAAGCTTTAAGTACACCACTGTATTGCTTAAATAGCTAAAAATCTAGTGCTTTAATGCAGATATGCCAGTGGCTCCTGAATTCTTAAGCTGAAATTTACCCCTGCCTGCCTGTTTCTGTAAAATGCAGCAATTTAAAATACTAATGCAACAAAATATTCCTAGAAACTAAGGCTGATAAAGTCCATGAAATTTCAGAATGGGATACGTCCTATTTAAAATGTAGAAAGCTACTAAATATGACAACCATCTGATGTATGAAAATTATTCAGAACCAAAAACAGACAGTCTGGAAATAGCTGGGATGACTTCATTTAGACAGAATTACCCCAATCTGTTTCTAATATACACAGTACACATAATAAATTTTTACAATATGACAAAAAAAACAAACTTAATAAAAGTTCCTGATCTTTTGTTACAAAAGCATGCTATAGCCATGATATGTTTATAATATTTTGTCCATGATATCATAGCTGAGTAACAAAAGCTAGGCAACACAGAAAACAGTTACTAGGTATGACTTCACCTCACAACTACCGTAATTACATCAATGCACACATTGCCTGAGTGTACATTTTCCAAACTGCTTTTCAGTGATTACATTTAACAATTACTTAAAGTGTGTTTGACTAATATTCTCCTTTTCTCCATCTCCCAGGCATCAGTTTGGAAGCTGGAGATTTCTATTACAAGGGCTATTCCCCCCCTTCCCCCCAATTATGCTCACACACATAGCAGGAATCATCTGAATGGATCTTATTTCCTTCATTCCTTGTTATTTGACAAGTGCTTGAAAACTCTTTTATATCTATTTATCTATCTGTAGGAAAACAGAAGACGTCTTATGGTCACAGGAGGTTTTGTTTTCTCCTTTCCAGGACCAAACTTTTCAAGCATAACCCACATGCACTGCTTCAATCTCTCTGTTTTAATATCTCAGTTGGCTTTCCTGCCCGGGCATCTTGCCAAGTGGACCGGACTGCCCCTCATTGTCACTTCTGTTCTATGGCACTTGCACCAACTGCTGTTATTTTAGGCTTCAGGAAATTTTCTAACCACTGGATAGGCTCCAGTACTGTGCATTAATAAGTTGCAGATTGGAGCACTGTAATGAGCATGTGTCAGAATAGTGCCATGGTTTGTAGCGGGGGGGGGGAGGGGGGGGGCAAAAAAACCCCAAAAGAAAAGGGTAGTTCAAAAACGCTGCTTACTCAAATTGACAGAAAAGTGACCTCTGCACTTCATCAGAAATTCCTGCAGACTTACAAAATAAAAGAGTTTGCTCACACACACACAGACTCACATGGAAAAATGGAAACAGTACATCATTTAACCTTAGGTTGCCCCCTTTATAACCACAGATGAATATTATGTGTAAAAACTCTAAATTAACTTAAGATGTATTAAAAAAGGCACCACTTCTGTTTTTGAGGTGATTTTTTAATCTCTAGATTTATTTTATAATGTAAAGAAAGAAATACTAGTAACTTCTGTAACTGGAATGTATCATTCTTGAAATCTGATTGTTTTGTATCTTCTGCATGAAGTTCACATAACTTCCTATACTTTACTTGCATTAGGAAATAATAAGCAAGCATCACTTACTCAAGATTGAGTCACAAATATTTGCTTATATTAACAGAACATGAACATCCATTTTACACAACTTTAAGAAACTGTGTTATGTCTTTGAACTCTGATTCACTGAGAAATTAAAAACTTTTGTTCTTTTAAAGGCAAAAAAGCCCCAGATGTATTACCTCCTTTCAATAACACTAGCTCCCAAATATAACTCTCCTCTTAGTGATCCCTACACAATAGATTTCTTTGCTTAAGGAAATTACTTTTCAAATTTTGCTACACTCAGTGCTAGGTAGTTTTAAATTTCGATCTTTTCACATCCTTGAACTCTCATCAACATTTTTTCCAGACTGTGTCAATAAAATTGATTACTTGCAGTTCCGAATTCTGTTCTGCACATGGAAATAAATCCATTTGTTTTAAAGTATTTTCTGAAGAAAGAAGAACTTAGCAATCCTATCCACAATATCTAAAAAAGCCAAACCCCAACCAGACAAAAGAAAGTAATGTCCTGATTTTAGCATGCTGGAAATAGTGACTAAATTGCTGATACACAGATCATGAATCTCACTGTTGCTGGGCTGACTGATATATCTTCTTGTGAGATATTAATGATCCAAAAAGATCATTTCTATGTTCATTAATACATTACCAATTCAAACTTGCTGTACCTAAAACACTGTACTATAGCTCAAAAGTGCCTTGATAGCTATGTTGTGATCATATTGGTAAGGACCCCTAGCTATACCATTGTTGAGATGCCTCATACCTACAAGCAATCTGTTGCTTTTACAAGTTTAATCTAGGTATTAAGGAGGTGACTGTGGAACCATGTCGATATAACATCTTCAACCCAGCTGTACATCATATAAACCACTATAGGTGGTGGCAGTCTCCCATGATTCCTAGCAGTAGAGCATACCTTTAACTCCCTAATCTGTAATACTACAAAATACTGCTCTCATTTTTTTCCAAGACACAAGTGGACTATCAGCAAGGGTCCAACTGTGTTATTCCTAATTACCTTTTTTTCACTCTTGATCCTGTGGCTCTCATAATTAGTTACCTGGGGCTGCAATCCAATTTGAAGTGATGACAGGAAAGTGATCCATGAAAAAGTAATAAGTTAAATCCAATTTCAGCCTTCCTCTAATTAAATGCACATGGAACTAATGACTCAAACCCTACCATTTCAGTGATAATGGTAATTAGCGAGGTGGGAGTCACTCTCTTTTTTCAACACTGTAGGTGTAAACCACGAGGTAAAATGGTAGGAGCACTCTTAATTACACATGTCATTTTGTCAGCAATTTACACATTTCTGACCAGTCAAGAATGTTTCATTTGTTTTCTTCTTCCATGATGTTTGTAACAAACTCCAAGCCATGTTCTGACACATAGTTAGCCCTAGCCTTCTCTCTAAACAATCAGGTGAAAAAAAAAAAAAATCACATTTTAAAAAAACAATCCCACAGATGTTTAACCTACAAGGAGAAAACCTGTTAAAAAAATGATCTCAGGGTGGTCTAATAGCACAGAGGACTGGGAATGAGGAATACCAGCTTTTACTCCTGACTTTGCCTCTTAGGATAGGTCTATACTGCAATTAGAGGGGTGATTGCAGCACAAGTACACTTACCAGAGATACCTGAGCTAGCTAGATTAAAGCTCTCAATAGCAGTGAAGCTGGGGCAGCACAGGTTAGCGGCTCAACTACAAGCCCACCAGGGAGTTTGGGTCTGTACTCAGCTGGCCAGCCCATTCTTCCACAGTACTGGTACCCGAGTTACCTGAGTTAGCTTTAAACTAGCTATGTCTATCTGGGCTGCAATCACATCTCCCAACTGCAGTGTAGACACACCCTAAGTCACTCTGTGGCCTTGGCCCACTCACCATCTCTATGCCTACGTTTACCCATCTATAAAACGGAAATAATACTTGCTGGCCATACTCCATGTTGCCAAACTCTCACAATATTGAGTAGTAGTAGTATTTATTACTTGCATTACCACAGATCAGGACCCCATTGTGCTAGGTACTGTACAAACACAGTTTTCCTAATAATTCCACCTGCTAGAGTCACATAATTACATGAAAAATCACAGCTTTCATTTAAGAAAAACACAATTTGCTAGCCCCCCTGGCTGGTAATAGAGCTGGAATAAGGTTAATCATAAAGGCTCAATAACCAGACACAAACACACACACGACCCTGTGTTTATTTTATCAAATGAAAGGAGTTATTAAGTAACCAATGAAGGCCAGCAAAAAAAAACAATAGATACAAAATGAAAAATTCAAATGGAGGTTACTGAAATTGTTACTAGGAAAACCATTTAAACCTTGCAAGGGTAAAATCCTGGCCCTACTGAAGTCAATGACAAAACTACCATTGACTTCCACGTGGGGTCAGGATTTCACCCCAAGTCTGTAAGTGGATGCAATGTAGATTTAAGAATTACAAATAAATACATTTCTTAAAAAAAAACAAAACCAGTTTCTCCTTTATTTAACTGCTAAGACCTGAGATCAGGGATCTCTGTTTATCACTACTTAAATGTACCATTACTACATAAAATGTATGCAGATCCCTAGGCTGTTAGTTATGCCAACTGTTGCACACGAAACACAGAACTCTGCACAAGGGTACAATTATTCTTCACTTCACCTTTAACTGCATAGTGAGTCGCCAGTTACGTTTCTAATTTCATTAAAAAAAATTAAAAGGAAAATGCCCTTAAAATTTGTAAGCGCCTATAATTTCACACTACTGCTGATTTCTACATCACATCTTGTGTTTTTTTGCTCTTGTTCTTATCTATTTCTTATGATATTGATAAGTACCACCAACATGATATATCTTGTAGCATTAAGCTAAACAAAAGAACAGCCTAAAGCATGTTATATATAGCACCAAACAGGAATGCTAAGGTGAAAAACTGCCCTAACCAAAAAATCTGCCAAATTCTTAATAGAACCCTTCACCATCAACGTAAAAAAAAATTCAATCTTGGTAAATCTCACAAGTTTTTATCTACTACATAACGATTACCATTTACTCTGAAAAAATGCATCATCTTATCAGTTTCAAACGCAAAATCCTGCCCTGAACTTTCTAAATCCATTTTAAGCCATTATGTCCAACTTTCAATTCAATGTAACACACGACATTTACTACTACTTTTTTTTTTTAAAGAATATTTTTAGCATTGCCAAAATATACATGCACTTTTACTTTCTTGGGAGAAAATGCATCTCTTGATTTGTTTCCAATGTATGTACTCATGCCAGCAACTAAAATGCTTAAAGAATAATCACCAAGAGAACCAGCAATTAAACCTGCAAATTTTCATCAATAGATAATCTATTAACATACAAGTAAATTTGTCTTGGCTGGGTAAAATGTATGAATTCTCAGGGCTCTCAGCATATATGGATGGCTCAAATAATTGTTTCACATATTCAAGGGAATATGGCATCCATGGCAAGTGCTTGTAAGATTTGCCCCTTCCTCACCTAATTTTGTGGTTGTGAATTCCACCTCCAGCAATTGCTGGTTATTAAATCCATTCCTTAACTTTTGTTTTCTTTTGTTTGTATCATCAGGCTGTGAAACTGGAAGTCACTGCCAAATATAAGGCAAGGAAGTGTGAGATATGCTCAAAATATGAGTCATAGTATATTTGGAGATTTATTTTTTTTAAACTATGAGAAGAACACATCATCCCTTCTCTATCCAAGTTCTCATACACCAAACGGTCTAAAATTTGCTAAAACAGATCTCTGGCTGTAGTGATTGAGGTCAAGATATATTGAAAATTATCAGTGTAAAACATGCTTTTGCATGAAAGCTATTCAAGGTATGATATCCTAATGAGACCATAGAATGCCAAGGTGTATTTAAATGCTCCGGCTATTTTATCAGTGAATCACAAGGTATATGAGAAATGATTCTCAGCAAGGTGATTACAATTAGCTTCATAGCACTGTACTAGACTAAATTTTCCACATCTGTTTGTGCCAGTCCAGTTTACCTGACAACGCCTGCCAGCCAGTATTAAATTAGAGAGCCTGAGACTGAGATTTCACTTAGCAGTATTCTGCAGCAACCATAAATTGTATGCGTATGAACTACATTCAGTATTCCTGTCAAGCTGGCCTAACCCTCCTGCCTGTCAACTCATGAACTCTAGGGTGGGCAGGGCCACAAAGGATCTTATTAACAGAACCAACATTCTAGATTAACTTCTTCCCTTCCCCCCTGTTTCATAGAAACAGAGCTCTAGACAACACGCATCAAGGCATTTTTCAGCAGTGCCCTTGCCAAGCATGTAAAAAAGCAGAGAAAAGAAATTTCTATAGTATTCTATAATGGACAAAAATAAGTAACATCCAGTAAACACTGTACCTATCCAAAGAGATTAAAGTTTATGGTCATTACTAAGTGCAAAGACAACTTGGTTCATTATTTAAATAAACTTTCTAAAATGGGCACATTTTTGGAATGGAAACTAAACAGGTTGATTTTGTAAACTGTATGACAGAAATATCTCTTATTTAGAACAATGTGATCAGGCAGATGATGATGATGATGGTGTGTGTGTGTGGGGGGGGGAGTGGTGAGGGGTGTGTGTGTTTCTCAATAATCTCAAACCAGTGCTCTAGGGTTGATGTTTTTTTGTTTTTTGAAATAATACATTCTCATTTTACCAAAGCACTCAGGGTCTGTTTTATGCAAGAAGACTTGCAGTATGTTTAAGACTGCAAAAGCTCCAGGAGTGAGGCAAAAAAGAATGGGCAGTCATTTAAATCAGTGAGTGACAGGCTGGGCCAGCTCTCTGTATACATTAATAAATTAGAATTTTAATTGTGTCTCTGACTGCCGGAGCTGCTCCAGTACTTTAATATGTACCAACAATTGGCTATGTTATGGAATCTGCAATGTGGCCTTCACTATTGACCTCTGCAACACAATTCCCAGTCTGACTACGGAAACTGTTTGGTTTGATCCTTTCAACTTATTTGAATCCTGACAAATAAGCTCACAGCTGAAAGGTCAACACAGTCATATTTCATCCTCTGGAGCTATTCTTAAGACATCTGCACAACAAAGCACTTCTTTTACTACCTGACACTGGACCTGACCAGCACAATATCTCATTAAAAATGTCCCCAGTGGAAGAGTCTATTAAAAGGCTATGGATTTACCAAATAAAATGTTTTTGGAAGTGTTAATATAACAGTTTGGATTAGAGTGCTCCGCACTTCCAATAAAATGTGTATTTGCCCATTTACAAAACGATTGATACTTTCCAAAGTAATAATAGTTTAGATATAGACTGAGCACAAGGTTGGGAGCCAGGAATTCATGTATCCTAATCCCACCTCTAAAATTTCCTTCTGTGATCTTAAGCACATCATTCAACCTGCCTGCCTCAGTTTCCCCATCCAACACCGTGATAATGGTATTTACTTATTGGACTATCCTCCTGGAGATGTTCTGGGGATTCATATTTACAAACCGCTTTGAAGATAAAGTCACTACTTAAATGCTACAAATTACCATTACCACACCAAATTCTTCAGTTAAAACTTAATGCTTACTCAGGCAAAACCCCCACTGAATGTATTGGAAGTTTGAGTAAGGACTGCAGAATTTGGCCCATAAGCTTTATTTTCCAGGTCTGCAGAGATGCCATATTCTACGTCAAGTTTAAAGACAACAGAATCTCTACTAGGGGAAGAAAAGAATCTGAATCACATATACCCAACAAAAGGCAAGAGAAGAACTAATGCTGTCAGAGAACTAGGGTTGATAGGGAGAACAACTCAGACCAGAGTTTGACAGTGCACTATGGCAACAGAAACAAAAAAACAAACGAAAGACCAATATAATTTTGGGCTACAAAAGCAGAAGCATCAGAGCACAGAACAGTGAGAAAATAGCCCCTCTCTGGAGGACGCTGATGTGACTTCACTGAACTCCTGCATTTGTTGTGGACATCTCATTGCCAGAAATACATTGAGAAACCAGAATTCAGCAGGGAACAACAAATGTTATAATAACTAATATATAAGAAAAATGATCAGGGGTGTGGAAGGATTTATTAGAACAGACTGAAAGAATGTACAGTTGGGCAAAAGAGACAGCTATGTAGGGGACATGGTAACATCTACACATTTGAAGAATTTGAACACGAAGAATGAAGAGGAATTGTTTAGAGCAGCAGTTCTCCAACTTCAGCAACCCGAGGACCCCCATTTTGATGTAAAAATTTTCAGGGATCCCCAAGCCTCCCTGTTCTGCCCCAGGCCCTGCCCCCACTCCACCTCTTCTTCCAAAGCCCCACCCCTGCCCCACCTCTTTCTGCCTTCCACTCACTCCATCCTCCTTCCCTCCTTTGCTCTCCCCCACCCTCACTCACTTTCACCAAGCTGGAATGGGGGTTGGGATGCAGGATGGACTGCGAGGTGTGGGCTTTGGGAGGGAGTTTGGGCACAGGTTCTGGGCTGGGGTAGGGAGTTGAGAGGGGGTGAGGGGCGGCGCTTACCCTGGGCAGCTCTTGAAAGCAACCGGAACATCTCTCAGGCTGCAGCTCCTAGGCAGGGAGGGAGGGGGGCAGGAGGTCTCCACGCGCTGCCCCTACCTGCAGGCACCGTCTCACAGCTCCCATAGGCTAGAGCTGCAGAGTCAGCGCTCGGGATAGGGGTGTCATATGGAGACATAGCCCCCCACACCAGGGGCTGCAGAGACGTGTCGCTGCCCCCGGGAGCGGAGCGGAGCCAGGGCAGGCAGGGAGCCTGTCTCAGCCCTGCTGCCCCTCCAGAGGGGGAGGAGTTGACCATCAGGGCCATAGACCCCCTGGAGTTCCTTCAGGGACTCCCAGGGGTCCGCAGACCCAGCTTGAGAAACACTGGGTTTACAGTGTTACACGGACTGCAGTTTAGACAAATGGGATGAAATTAAGAAAAAGATAATTTAGGAACCAGGGAATACTTCCTAAGTGTCATGTTATGTTATAGAATAGTATTCTAAGGAGAGTGGTGAAAATCCCACTGTTACTTCAGGCTTTTAAATACTAGAACGGCAAAAACAATAGGAAATGTAATGTAGGGAACGATCCTATATTGTCATTAACCAGATGACCTATTTCATCTCTCATATCTCTAGCTCCCATAATTTAGCCATCCTGGTAAGTAGGCTACATCCAAAATGACACATTTATGCATAAATCTTTTATTTGGACATGGTCTATTGATTTTAGCCTTCTGAATTTGTAACACCACCACAAAGTCTAATAACATTTAGGCTTCCTAAAGAAGCTGCAAATATATAACCCCTGTTGGGGCTGTGCAGCCCAAAATACAGTAAAAAAAATGATGATATGATATCATAATGGTTTCACAGTCCGATGGTTTGGGTGAACATGGAATGTAAATGGAACAGTCTTCAAATAAAAATGTTCAAGTCTTACAACAATAACGGACCAGTAAAACAAAAAAAATCATTCACTTTTGCGATAAACCTTCTCCACCAACTCCAAATAAAGACACGTTGTCAGGGTATATGTCTACATTATGGGTGAGATTTTGAAAAGCACCCAGCCATCACTCTTTGCCAACTGACGCCAATGGGCTTTGACTTCATTTGAAGCCTATTAGGCCAAAGCAAAGAACGTTGGCAATCTCAGCCTAAATTAATAGATTACATTGTTCCTTATCTTTAATTAGCAATCTATTTGCATACACACACACACACACACACTTTTCTTACCTGAAGGGCTGCTTGTTTGTCATTCCTCTTGGGTGACTTTAATCCACTAACTTGTTGCTGCTGCTGTTGCTGCAGTAGAAACTGTCGTGCTACCTGCAGTGCCTGGAAGAACAGAATTTTAAAAATTGAGTTTGCACAGTACAAAATTTGGGAAGCTGTATGTATAGTATTTGATCAGGACATCCCTTTGAACATCAGACATTGATCTACTCCCAGAAGCACACTCACCAAAGAAATCCTGAGGCATGTGTGCGCTCATACTACAGTGGCTTCCATTAAAAATCTGAGCACTCACACACAATGTTGTGACATACCAGTTATCTCCCATTTTAACCACAGGGAAATACGAAAATAGTGGAGTTACTGCTACTATGTGGTAACTGTGGGTAACTGCTGATTTTTCCATGTTGACTACTGTAGATTTATCTAACTGTATGTAGCTGGAAAAGCCCAGACATCCATCAGATTGGCTTGGATGTTGGGTCCTGGGAAAATGGCTTACTATAAAGATTTGGCAGGCTTCATACTTTTTTTGTTCCTGTTATGGTCTGGAGTTTCTACAGCAAAGCAGAGCAGTTAACTGGATTGTCCCTTCTAGGAAGGGTGTTAACACATATGCTGTGGGTCATGATAACTGGTGCAATCCTCCTAGGGCCAGAATAGGCAAGAGAGGTTTCTGGAAAGTTACCACAGAAGGAGCAGCCAGAGGCAGTGGCATTAGGCAAACGAGATGCAATACAATAAAAGGAGGCATTCAGGCTCAGGAGGCCCTGCTTTTTAATGTCAATAATGCTTCTTTCTAAAGGCTCAGTTGGTAGTGGGAGCCATGTGAAGGTAAGGGGGAGAGAGGGCAGAGAAAAAATAGCCCAATGAGAATGTGCTGTATCCCTTGCATCCAAAGAGTCTGACGAGATTGTGATACATCGACTACAGAGCCCACGAGCAAGCTTCAATGGGAGGTGAACAAAGAGCAACCAGGGAACACTGTACCTTTAAGAGGGGACTCAAGGGTGAGGCTTGATTCCTGGGAGAAAGGTGTGACAGATCAGGTGGTGCTGGAACATTCTGAAACAGTTCCCAGCACTGAGAAAGGGGCTCAGAACTGGAGCCAGGGAGCCGTGAAATGCCTACACTGCTTGATGAGGTGGGGGCAAGAAGGGGGGAGGAGAGACAAAATAGGAAGAATGTCCCTCCCCCTAGCCCATTTGCAGACACTTGGTGCACTCACCAGCATTTCAGATGCAAAGGAGAGGGCCACTGGAGAGACTCTGCCTGCAAGAGCCAAAGACTATCTGCAGTGGACATTTGGAAATTAAGATGCCTAGAAGAGTTGCCTGAGACTCTAGCCTGCTGTCTCACTGGAGGATTCACCATTGCTGGACTCAGGGTTTCTCTGTCTCCTTGGAGATGTTCAGTACATGTGTAGGTGTAAAAGTGGGCAGACTGAAGACTTCATTAATGTAAAACAAGAAAAATAGTCCCAATGCAAGATGCCTACATGGAAGGAGGGAGAAAGACTGCCACACTGCTACTGTGTATGCTCTTGGAGACATTTAATTAACATATGTTTGATGGAGGAATGAAATTTGTTTAGAGGTTTCACTATGTGTGTGTGTGAAATGAATGGCTGCTTCTACCATTTCAAAGTGTAAAGTGTTAAATGTACAGCACAGTTCCTAGATCAGCTGGGAAACACTTGACAATGAGGCGAATTTCTACGTGAAGGGACCCACTGACTTCAAAGTGGCTCCTGAGGATGCTCAGCACCGCGCAGGATGGTGCCCTCAAACAGCAAGATGTTGCTCTCTTTTAAATACACACCTTCAGGACAAGAGCCTTGCATCATGAAGGTGCCTGACAGTCACTGAAGCTGGCCCGCGGGGGTTTCCCTGGAGGGAGTGAACCCCCAGGTGGCAAACAACAAGTGAGGCCTGCTCTAACATCTCTCCCTCCCAGCCCCCAGCACTGAAGTTGTGAGGAAGGGAATGTTGGTTGTAGCACCACTGCACTACAGCAATCAACCTCTGGTGAATTAGTCCGTGGGGTTGCTTGGTTTCTCCATCCATGGGTCGGGACCCAGTATTGAGTTGCCAGAATGTTTAAAGGGTCCTGTGGCCGTTCCTGTGGCTCCTATCCCACAGCGCTGGCTGGGCTCGCCTCCCTGCTCCAGGTACTGTAATCTCTGGGGCCCCAGCACCGCTCAGGTTTGGCCCAGCCGTCATGACGACGGGAGTCTGGGTAGGCCAAATCTGAGTCAGTGGCACTGCAACCCCATGAGCCACCTCCACTCACAGAAATTTGGTCCAATCAGGGGGGTAGGGCTTAAGCTGAGCAGCACTGCAACCCCAGAGGTTGCAACGCCCAGAATCACACTCAGCCAGCCCCACAGCCCAAGAACTGCAGGAGCCACCACTGCGGGGTGAGTGCTGGGCAGGACCCAACCCGCTCTGGGGGGAAGGAATGGACCAAAACCGCCCCAAGGCCTCCACCCCTAAACTATTTACTGGGTCGTGACAGGCCACAGACATTTACAAATAGGTCCTGATCTCCGAAAGATTGAGAATCACCGCTCTAAACCATGCTGTGAGGGGCAGAGAAAAGGCTCAAGAAAAGGGAGTCACAAACAGCTTCCTCCTGCTTCATCAGCACCCAGTCCTTACTGAGTACAACTGAGGATTGTGTCTCTTCTCCTTTCCCTCCTCCTGCCCTTGATTTCAGTGGGAGAGGAAGGTACACATTGAATTTTGGGAAACACTCAGCACCTTGCAGAATTGGGCTCCTGAAGTGCTGAGAGTTTTGCTGTGCCCTTGTTTAATGACTGATTCGCCAGTGCACTATGGAAGAGACCCTCCCCTCATATCCTGCCTTCATTCACCTTGATAGCACTGTTTTCCAATACGCGCTTTAATAACAAGTCTTCATCAGATCAGTAATATTTTAAATGCATCTGCGATTTCCAGCAGAGATTGGCGGGATAAAAGAAAACGTAAAATCAGATTCTAAATTTAGGGATAGCTATTCAAAGCTCAGTGCACGTGCCACACATGGAAAAAATGGCATTTTGACATGCATGTGTATCTGAGTCCTGTGATCCTTAAAGGGTGCAAGGAGCGTGAGAAGCTGTCAACTATGCACACAAATCATATCTTCAAAGAAATTGTGTGTGTGAATGCACACGTGTACATGTGCAAGGACTACTCTGGTAGTTCAGCCTATAGGACAGAAGGATTCTATTGGTCACGAATTAATAAAATCCAGCAGGAACGACTGGGAGATCTTTCTGTGGAACTTGCTATGTATAGTGAAGACAAAATATTATTTTTAGGCTTGGACTGATTAGATTTTTAGCTGCAAATGTTAATAAATGTCAATTTCACCATACTCACAAAAATAGGAAATTAATATTTCCATTGATGAAAATCAAAATTTACAGATAGACAAAGAAAGAAAAATGCAGCTGGAGAACTTATTAGAGTTTGATTTAGGGATATTTACTTTATGTATTTCGACATGTGATGTTGACAATTTGTTTAACAGTTATATAGCTTTAGCTTTTTGAATCTCAACATCTACAGTCGTTAAATAATTATCTAACCCCACATAATTTCCCACCACTGTGAAAATGTAAATCAATAAACACAGAAAAATGCTTAGATCCCATAATCTTGGGCAACTGTAAAAATTTAAATTGATAAAAAATGTAAATACTTAAAATTAATCAATATTATGCTTTGCAATTATCTTCAGAAAATTAATTCCTCCAGGTCGAGTTATTTCTATTTAATTAACCTGGTTAGTAGTTAAAATGCCTCAAAGGGTGGGTCAAGAGCAGCAAAAAGATTCCTACATGGTTTATGGGGATGGACAAAGAATACTCACCTACTTAACAGGGGTGTTGTGCAGCTTATTTAATTAATGAATACTTGGAAAAGTGCTTGGAATTTCTCAGACAAGAAATGCCATACAGTACAAGTGCAACATATTATTATATATTATTAAGACTGGCTCTGCAGAAGAATAATTCCAGATAAGTGTGCAATCAAATGATCATTTTAGTTCCCAGTAATTCGATTCAATAGGCAAAGAAAAAGAAAAAAAAACCCACACAGGAGCCTCTCTTTAAACATATATCAAACAATCAGCACATCCCTAACCTTTCAAGCTACAGCCTTTTTGAATAAAACATCTTCAGCTTATAGATATTATTCCAAAAAGAACCAGCCACCATATGTGTTGTCTCTTTGAAATACAGTTGCTATAGCAGACCTTGCATGCATTTCATGTGATATGATCATATTCTATCCGTTCTGGCAGCTGAGAGGTTGCACAACTAAAACTGGCTGCCAGAAATTTTGAAGATCCCCAGAACAACTAGCCGTGCAAGAAACGACTGGTTTCTACTCGAGCTGGCTGTGAAACTCTCTGCAGCCAGACTGATGATTGCTGTAATCATGAAGCCTTAAAGCTGCTCTCTCCAAGTTGAACAGTCCTGCCCTAAAGCTGGACAGCCATGCACTGCCCAACCCAAGCTCAGTAATTTGGTCAATTAGCTGGTCAGATAGATTATGAGGGTAGGAAGCAGCTGAAAAGCAGCTCTCCATTCTAGGGCTGCCAATTCAGGTTGGACGGATTCCTGGAGGTTTCATCACATGACATGATCTTTAATTCAAGATTAACCTTTAATTCCTGTAGATTCCAGCACAATCCTGGAGGTTTGACAATGCTACTTCATTCCCATACCCCAGGCATGTGCCTAAGTGGTGAAGACCTGAGCATAGGTGACCAGATTGCAAGTGTGAAAAACTGGGACAGTGGGTGGGGGGGTAATAAGTGCCTATATAAGATAAAAGCTCCGAACATTGGGACTGCTTATAAAATCAGGACATCTGGTCATCCTACCTGAGCAAGGACAGAACCAAACCCTTGCTCAGCAGGCTGGACTCCTTCCCTACTCCCTCCAGCTGCTGAGATCCCTGCAACTGAATGAGGGCAGAACTGACCCTCCGATTACTTCATACAGCTCTTTTTTGTCCCTTCACAAGCAGCAGCAGGGAGCCAGAACTCCCCACCCTGCCAGCAGCACTGAGAACTAATGGTGTCGGAGCAGGGGGTGAAAGAGGTTCAGAGCAACCCCATAAGGAGAGATCGGTATAGGGAGAGAGCAGAAGAGAAGCACACAAATCAGGTTGGGGAAGCAAAGGGGGAGAACAGCAGGTGAGTTGCAGAAGAGAGTCACAGAGAATATGTGAGAGGGAAGGAAGAGGGAAGTGATCCTACCAGAGGGCAACAAAGACACACTGTTGGGGGAGCACTGGGGCAAGCAGTGGGAACTAAGACAGCCTAGAAACAGCATTTTCCATATCTTCTCCTTAGTGATTTGGCTCTTTTGCTTATTAAGTCAAACAACAGATAATCCTGCCTCTAAAATGTGGACATTTGCTTGTGGTGAGGAACAGCTCCCAGGTATGGTGCTTACTGCTGAGCTGCACCACGTCACCACTAGGTCTACAGCAGTACTGCCTCTTCCCTGTCACTTGGTTTTCCTCTAATCTTTTCTCAAATTTCTCCACCCCCACCTGAGATCAACCCCCCTTGGCTATGTCATTTTCAAGGCTAATCCACAGCCACCACACACGTGGGGAAGAGAAAGAGGGGTGTGTAAAAGAAAGAGATGGTTAGCTTAGTAGGGAAAGCTTCCTGCAGAAGCTATGTCGAGCCCATTTGGAGTACACCTTTCGAAATTAATTTGTTCATCTCAATTCAACCCCAGTGGGCAGAAACCATCATTACACCAGCACTCATAGAATATCAGGGTTGGAAGGGACCTCAGGAGGTCATCTAGTCCAACCCCCTGCTCAAAGCAGGACCAATCCCCAGACAGAGTTTTGCCCCAGATCCCTAAACAGCCCACTCAAGGATTGAACTCACAACCCTGGGTTTAGCAGGCCAATGCTCAAACCACTGAGCTAGCCTGCCCCCCATTATTTAATACAATCCGACAACTGGTGCTCAAGAAAGCGTTTCAGTACTAGCTCAGTTCTGGATCGCCTCTTTTCCCCTAGACACAATAACCACTCCAGTGCAAGGCTGAGATTTACAGGTCAGTTTGGGAAACTGAGATTATCAGGACAGGTTTTTTGTTGGTTTTTTTTTGGCTAGTTAGGTAGAATGCAATTACTCAGCTCTTTGCCCAGGACACCCATTCTCCTATAGCTTTAAGTTGTGGCTGTAACTGAACGCTTTCATTACGAGCAACTCAATCTTTCAATTTCCACAATCATTTAAAGTCATAAACACAAGACTGGGGGGGGGGGGGCAACATTTTGCTCCCAATATAAATCTGGAGAAACTCCAATGACCTCAGAGAACCAGCAGCTGCTAATCCGAGAAGGGGATTAAAAGGTGGGAAACATTGGGGTAAGGAGGAGGAGAAAAAAAGTTTTTACCCACAGAAGGGACGTGTAAATTTACAGTGCCGTGTACAATCTTTACAGGAACTGTGCATTGGAAATATAATTACAATATCCAGCCCTACAGAGCCTCTTGTTAACTGCTCCTCCATTGAAGCCAATATACTATGACATTGGCTCTCAAGCTGTTTTTCCATCAGACTCTATTTGTAATTGAAGCAAATGAGCTCCAGCCTCACCTCCAGGTTCTCAATATTCACATCGATCTGCTGGTAATGAGACACCTGACTACTGAAGAATATACAGTTCTAGTAGCCTGGGCCCAGCACACTCCAGCACGAGGCCTAACACACTCCAGCTTGTTTCTCTCCCCAAAGCTTTTCCAGATGCAGTAAGGCTGACCCAGACAAACTGGAGAGTGACATGTGAACCCCTGGGAAACCGGGGCCCATGCAACCCGTTAGGCGACCACCGCAAGCATTTGGGAGGCGGCATTTGGGGTCCTTCGGCAGCCACTGGGGCGGCTAGATCTTTGACTGCCCCGGTCGTCGTCGGCATTTAGGCAGAGGGAGCTGGGGCAGGGGGGAGCGGGGAGGGCCACCTGCAGCAAGTGTGTGTGTGTGTGTGAGGGGGCCGACACGCAGAGGAAATCCCCGCCCCAGTTCACCTCTGCTCCGCCTCCTCCCCTTAGCACATCACCCCACTCCGCTTCTCTCCCTTCCAGGGTTGTGGCGCCAATCAGCTGTTTGGCGCCGCAAGCCTGGGAGACAGGAGAAGTAGAGCGGTGAAGGCGTGCTCGAGGAGGAGGCAGAGCAGAGGTGAACTGGGGCGGGGAGCTGCTGCATGGCTCCCTGGGCCAGGGGGAGCTGCTGCGGGGGGGGCAGGGGGGGAAGGGGCGAGTCCACAGGGCAGGGGGGACGCTTTGTGTGAGGGGGGACCCTTACAGGTGTGGGGGGTGGGGTGGACGAGCTGTCACAGGGCTCTGGGGAAGGGGCACAAGGTGGAAGTTTCACCTAGGGCACGAAATGTCCTTGCACCCTGAGCACATGGGCCTAGGATGAGCAGGCAAAGGGCTCAATTGGTGATGTACCGGGAAAAGAAATAATGGCTCAAGGGAAGCCTCCACAGCCCATATCTATCATCCCAATCATCCCTTGTTTGAGCCTCCAGCCCTGAGGTAGGCAGCAACCACCTCCTCTTCGGGGGGGCATGGGGCAGGTAGGGAAGAAGAAAGGGAATATTAACAGAGGATGTAAAGTCTCTCTGCACTCAGTCCTAGACCAAAACCCCCTCTACACAGGAGTTGTTACTTCAGGGGAAACACTGCTGAATCCCAGCAGTTCAATATAGGGCTAATGGGGTGAAAAATAACGACCTATGGTATGAACAGGATTGAAAAGATTAGATATTTATCAGTAAATGTAACTGTATCAGTAAATGTAAACGTCCACTTCATTATATACAGACAGAACAAGGGAAAATATTTCCATTGTTAATAACTGAAATTTACAGACAGGTAACGTAAGAGAGTACATGAGAACTTGCTTAAGAACTGTATCAGAGCTTGATTTAAGGATTTTACTTTACATTTTGACATGTTATGTTGACAGTTTCTTTGTTAACAGTTATAAAACTTTAACTTCCTGAATCTCAACATCTACTATATTAAATAGCGATTGTTTGACCTCTCCTCCCGTAATTTCCCACAACTGTGAAAACTTAAATAGATAAAACTGAAAAAATGCTTAAAAATAAACACTGATATTATCCGCCAAAATTATTTTTAAAAAAATGAGTTCTGCCAATCATAGATATAAAGGATTTCAGATGAGTTGATTGGACGGGCCTCTACGAAATCTATGAAAGCATGAGAGTGAGACTTTAGTATGTGTTGAAAGAGTCACACAGGGAATCAAGAATTAGAATCTGCTGACTGTCAAAGGTCTAAATAAAAAGATGGCCAAGAGTTTTAGGCCCCATGAGACCCTATTCATGCTCAACCATTACATGCCTCAAATACCCCTCATTCCAAGGGACATCACTTGATCTAGTTCCAGTGCTACCTGTACGTTTCACGTAAATGTTGTGCCCTTGCCCATTGTTTTATGGTTGATAGTTATTTACATCAATAATACGAATCGCGTAACACAGGTTACAGAACGAGGTATTTACAATACAGAACAAAATCCCTATGGGCTTTTCAGCTCCTGCATGAATCTTCTTTCATGTCCCTTCTTTTGGGACTTTGCCACAGATTGCACCCCACATGTGGGCCTGCGCAGATGAGAGATATGCCCATGAATAAGCCTAGGGTTCTTAGTTTGAGAAAACCTCCTCTATGAGGAAAGAGATAGTAGCATCTAAGCAGCACGTTACTAGTAATCAGGGCTGGTAACACGGCAGCCTGAGGAGCATGGGTAGCAGAAGCAGGAAGCGACCTCTTTGCCGGTATTACCGTCTTACTGTGATTTTAATTATACTCTTAAACAAACAAACAAACAAACAAAAAAAAACAACAAGAAATCAAGACCATGCCCAGAAAGAGAATATTACCCCAACCCAGACTTCCAGATGTGAGACGTTCCTCCCTGACCCTGCAACAACAACATGAAGTCATGTTTTCACACAATTAGATTCTTTTTAAAAATCCCTTCAGTGTTTCAGGCACAAAAAGGGTTTTCAGTATCAGACGTAGATTTCTTATCATCCAGTTTTCTTCCAAGTTTAACAACATTTTAGCAGCTTCAGGCATAGGCTAAGTTAGGTAATATTGGAATGGAAGCTGAACAGGCCAGTTCCAACCCACTCCTTGTCAGTGAAGATCCTACAGGGCTTTCTTGCTTCCATTCAGTCATGCCCGAGAAGTGCTGTTAGTTCTCAGACGCGGGAGGAGGGGGTCAGATTCAGCCAGTATTTGTCAATTGTGTCCTCCTTCATAGCTCCCAACCATCTTTATACACTGCTCTGTTCCACAGCTCCTGGGACTGGAGTAGCACAATGCAATCACCAAGCTCTGAAGTCTGGATACAATATAGTTTCAGGGTTGGTTAATTTCACTCACACTCCTCTTTCCTGTATTCCTTCCCTTCCTGCACCTTTCCTCTTGGAGCAGCAAGTTGGGTTGCGCAGAGGGGTGGGAGACAGGCAGGCAGAGTGAACTGATATTCTGGAGTGTAGCAGCATTGCACCTTGGAGAAGCTGAAGATTAGAGCAGTGTGTGGAGAAAGAGGGGGAACAGAGCAGTATGCAAAAAGGTGCAACACAGCAGCAGCACCTGGCGCTCTTCCTCTGGGAGGAGTGGAGCAAGGAGAGGTGAGCAGAACCAGCCACCAACTTGGAAAGGAACCAAAAAGAAGAGGCACCAAAAGATAGGTAAAATACAGAAGATGCAAAGAAAAGCAGGTGTCCGATTCCTCCGCTCCTCTTAAGCCAGTGCTTTCAACCCCTTCCGGAACAGGAAAACATGCACTGGCACATCTCTCTTCTCCACCCCCTTTTCTCCATCTCTTGTAGCCCATCTCTGATTTTTCTTCCCAGTCTTGCTCTTTTTCTCCTCAGTTAATCCCTGTTCTTGGCTACCCCTCCTGCTCATATCTCCCACCTGTCCACTCTTCACCTGTCCTCCACCCATTTGTTACAGCACAGTTGTCTCTGGAAGGCTGGCGTTTACCAAGGGGACATCGGTCAGCTCTGTATATTGGTGCTGGATGGAAGGAAAAGCTTTGATAAAAATTAATTAATTTATTAAATAAAATGGCGATTGGCTGGCCCTGACTGCCTGGCTTAGGCAGATGAATGTAGCCATGCACTACCTGAGTGATCTCTTTGCTGGAGCAATACAGGGACCATTATACATTTTTACACATTATTTTTTACCAAAGTATTTCTAATTTACATCACTTTGTGCTCCTGAAATGTCTCCTAGCTCAATGTAGGTCAATGGAGAGGAAAAAAATTATGTTATTTTTCTCCCACAGGCCCAAATCCTTCCCCAAGGCCACAGCTCTCCAGAAACAAGGGGAAGTACAGGAGAGGAAATAAGAATCCTTCCTTCCAACACCACAGAATGGCAGTGGAGTCACTCCAGAGCTGCCATTCTGTCATCTGCATTGGAGTATCTTCTGTAGTGCTTGTGCCTTTTCTGGGCAGAGGGTTGAGTGAATACATTGTGATAGAATGAAAGCTAACTGACACTGGCCTCAGCTCATAATGCAAACTGAACTGTTTGAAGGATGAAAAAAATCTTATGAGATGTCCAGACTGTTTTTGATAATAATAATTGGAGATATACCTATTGCTTAGAACTGGAAGGGACCTTGAAAGGTCATCAAGTCCAGCCCCCTGCCTTCACTAGCAGGACCAAGTACTGATTTTTGCCCCAGATCCCCAAGTGGCCCCCTCAAGGATTGAACTCACAACGCTGGGTTTAGCAGGCCAATGCTCAAACCACTGAGCTATCCCAGATAGCTTGAATCAATTTTTGAACTTCTGCATGTTTATCCAGAGTGAATCAGACTATTGAATATATGGAGGACCCACTATTGCAGGTTCTTTTCGGGCATCAGAAGTCAAGGAAATTCTCATATCCAAGAAGAGGTGCTTATGAGTGGACACTACCTTTCGGTGGCTCTGATGTGAACTGTATATTGCGCAGGACAGCTTGCATGTTTCTGTTATGTAGCCAAAATATTTTAAATATATTTTTAACCCTCATTCCGAAACATTATAGGGCAAAATTGCATTCAGAGACTCATGGAATAAAAACCCAATTTTCAATATGGCAAAAGTGTTAGCCATAAGTTCTGTACAAACATCGACACTGTTTTTATAAATTCGGGAATTATCTGGGGATGGAGAGCATAATGGCGAAATCTGCATGCGAGACAATTATTTAGGTTAATTGAGACTTGTGAAAACTGTAGGAACTTCCAAGGGACCCTCTGTTAACAATCAAAAGGCACCGAATATTGGATGGAATAATGTTAACTACACATATACATTATTGAGTTCTGAATTATCTGTAACCACTCAGGAAGACCACCTCACCATCACTGAGGTCATCTCAATACAACCACTATTCAGTGCACAGCAGGGGGTCAAAAAGCAAACAAAGTGTTAGGATCTATAAATAATGGGATGGAAAATAATACTGCTAATATTACAATGCCATTTTACAACTCAGTGGCATATGCTTACCTAAAACAGTCTGTTCAGTTCTAGTACCCTTATTTTTTAAAATGGTAAAGCAGAAATAGAAGGGAGACATTCTATTAAACTGTCTTGCAAGAAATGTAAAACTGATCAAGGTATTTTTTATTTATTTACTCATTAATTTTAATATGCAACAATTATCTTTTGGAAATTACTTTTACAAGCTACCGCCAATGCCAAGAGTGCAGTAGCATTCCAAAAAGGATTAGACAGTTGGACAGATACTAAGGAGAACATCCACAGCCACACTAGAGACATATCAAAACAAAAGAAGGTTTGGACCCTCATGCTTCAGGGCATCAGTCAACCTGTAAGCATCAGAGGTCAGGAAGAAACTTCCATGATTGGCAGGTTATTCCATAATTCTCTCTCTTAATCATCGGGTAATAGCTATGACCAGAGATGCGATACTGAACCAAACGGACCACTGGTCCAAGCTCGTATGCCAATTCCTATGTTCCCTTACACTCTCTGTACGGCTGACACCACCATACTCTCTGTTCCTCAGGCTCACAGCCTGGCTGTCATATTTGACTCTGCTCTCCATCAAGATCCATAAATCATGGTTGTGTTGGAAGTGTGCTCCATTACATCACTAAGATATGGCCTTTTGTCTTTGTCCACACCTCTAACACTCTCCTAATCTCCCATCTCGAGTATAGTATAGCACCCTCCAGCTCTCTCCCCTTCCCGTCTCTCCTTCCTCGGGGCCCATTCAAAACTCTAATGCCAAGAACATTTTCCTGATCGGTTGTTCTGACTATACCACATGCCCTCGGAGACCCTTTGCTAGCTCCCCTTCTCCACTGCATCAAATTCAAGCTTTTGGTCCTTACCTTATAGGTTCTTCATGACCTAGCCCCTCTTTACTCATCTGCTCTTGTGTTCTTCCATGTCATCTTCTGCCCCCTATACTAGACCTACAATACCAGGCTCCACTGCCTGTTTGTCCATTTTTCCCACAAACTTCTTTGTGCTCTCAACCAAGCCTGTTATGCAAGAAGTAGCCTCCACAAACTAGTTTAATAAAGTCACTACCTTGTCCTAACTCAAGTCCTTTCTCAGGACCCACTACTGATGTGGATTTCCTTATGCAACTTCAAAGAATCATAATTTTTTTTCTTTTTTGACCATAACATAGGTCCTTGTCAAAAAGAATGACCCTTACCCTAGATATTACACCCGTGGTAGAGTAGGAAGTCACTTAGTATTACAGACTAGGGGAGCTAATGAACACATGAACTGACATACAATTCTAAGAGACAAAGAGAGATTCTGAAAGCAAGTCAGTCTATTCAGTTTATACCTACCTGCACAATGTGAAGCAAACTGCATCTCAGTTTCCTTTCACACAAATGTCACGGTGATAGAATAAAGCCCTGAATGCACACCCTACACAGTACTGTAACAATCTTTGCACAAGGTATGCTTTGTAAGATATCATTTGAAAACTCAGTTTTATGGTCAGTACTGTCCTGATAAAATTGGTGTCAAAACATTGTACATGACGTTACAGGATTTCCCTGTATGATGTTTGAAATTCATGCAGCACCACACTGGTCAAAGTGGCCTATCTTGAACAAACTAGTGCATGTTTGCCTTAATTTGCATTTAAGCAGTAAACAGAGTCATCAAGCAGAAAGGGAAAACAAAGAAAACTCAAACAGGTGGGGGAAAAACTGAGCTCCCAGCCAGAAATGTTTTTCAAAAGATGGACGGAAACTATAAAAAGCAGGGCAAACACCTTAAACACTTCCCCCTGCCCAGTCTGTTTCTGGCATCACACACAAATGACGGAGGAAAACATCCACTGAACTCGGGGACGGGGCAGGGGCGGAGGCGGAGAAGAGTCCTGACCTGAAGAGTTTGGTCAATAATCTTGCTGGGAGCATGTGGTGAGAAATGTTGCTTGAATCTAATAGTTTGTTAAGTTAGGCACTAGTAAACGTTTTCTCTTTATTTTTCTTGTAACCATTTCTGACTTTTATGCTTCATTACTTGTACTCACTTAAAATCCCTCTCTTTGTAGCTAATAAACTTTATTTTACTAATCCAGTGTGTTTAAAATTAAGTGTCAGGGTAACTATTTAAGATTATAAAATTGTGTATTATCCCCTTCAAGGAGTAATGAATTTAAAATATTTGTACTGTCCAGAAGAGGGCTGGGCAGTACAGGACACACATTTTTTGGGGAAAAGCCAGGACTGGAAGTATGTTGGGGTCATCCTACAGTATAACCCAGGCTGGTGAGATCCAAGCTGCAACTGGCAGGTTGCCGTTACACAGACACTCAGGGTATGACTTGCATTCTGGAAGGCTGTTTGTAAGCGGCTCAGGTGGGAGCTATTTCAGCAAGGCATCGTGAGGCACCCCAGGTTGCAGGGCAGGGGTGACAGCCCCCCCCAAAAGGTCTGAATTGTACCCCAGTATGTCACAGTCTTGTTTATTTTAATCCCGTAAAAGCACCTTAAAATAAGCAACCTGCTTCTCACCGATCAGACAACCCCCTATTTTATTTCTTGACAGTGATTTAGTTTATAGTTTTTCACAGAAGATAGAGTCAACATTCTCTAACTCTCTCATTAGAAGCCACGTATTGTCCATGATGATATTAGTAAGAATTGTTAAAGAGAGAGTGTCTGAAATGGATTTAGCACTGTTGTAACTCCACACTGTAACAGCGGATGAAGCAATACCAGAACAGCTAACAGTGCTGTCCATTTTTTGCTCAAAAGTCAACATCCATCTCTCCACAAAACTGCAAGTGGTTCTGATCTAGTCAATCACCTAACTAACTATTGATATGCTGAAGCAGAAATGACTATGTAATAAATCTACCAAATCCAAATGGTGGAACAAATAATCTGTGGTAACATTCCACTGACAAAAACATAAAAAACCCAGCAGATTAACTCCCAGGTGCAAACCTTGGGAGCTTTTAGAAAGTGGAGGCCACAGACCACGAAGGGTTAAGTGACTGCTAAAAAATGACACACACTATTTCCTTTTATCATAAAACAATACCCTTATTATTTTCTGTATATCTGTTAAAGGGCATGGCCTTCTGAGTGGAAAACAAAACACAGCTTGGTCACATGTTTATTTGCTTCAGCTACTCCCTTTCCCTTCTGATAAATAATCAAACATGCCATCCAGAAAAAACAAAACCAGCGAGCTGGGAAATTTGATGGTCATCAAATAGACTAAGATACCAAGAAAAGCAGCCCACTGTTCCCACAGTGAGTTTTCTGCCCCACACCTACACTAACATCTGAGTAAATAACTTCAGTCACTCTTTCCATTTTCCCCATGCAATTACTCCTACTGTTAAACAAATTGTCCTTAAGGCAGTTGCAAATACCATTTTCCCCTGCAAAGTAGAACAACTTCTGAACATTACAAAGCCAGCCTAGAAATATATTTTAGAAAATATGTTTGTTGTACTTGTGGTTTGGCTGAATACACAGTGCGATTTTTCTCCTTCGCTCTTTTTTCTAGGAAGATGGGAGTTTACAGTTTAAAATTTTAAAGTGTATTAGGACCTCACAGAGGCAGAAAAAGCCCCAGTGAGGTTGGATTTTCTCCATAGGTCAGGCTATGCATTTTCCATTTCCTCTTAAGTTTTATAGCCAGTATACAAATGCCACAAATGATCACATTAAAAAGTTACCTATTTACTTTGGTGGACTTTCAAGGGAGAGGGGAGAATATCAAGGAAATATTGAATACTTTAGTTGAACAGACAGGATAAACAACATACATGTTATAAACGCAGATTACACAGAGAATCAATGCTATCTTTGAAAAAGTGCTGAGATGCACAGATACCCTAATCACTAACACTGAAGATCTGGAGAGAAAGCCCCTGACATGAAAGTTAACAACCATCCCCAAAAGTGAGCATGGCTTCCCTTTTCTTTTGTAATATCACCAGTCTAAACAATAGTCATATGAATGAGATAATAGCCATGCTTGTTTCAGCAGCCTGATCTTTATTAGCATGAAATTGGTACAAATATTAGCAAGCCTGGTTCACAAACGGTGACAGTGCAAACAATTTGAGGAAGACAAAAAGAAACATTTCTGCAGACACAGACTCTGAGTCTCTCTTCTGCTCTCTTGACTTCTTTTACTTGTGAAAATGTTAGGAAAACACACAAAACATAATGAGCATACAAAGATTCTAAGCTAAAGTCAGCCCCCATAAGGTTAATGACAACACAACTGCTTAAGCTCTAGAGATAGATTTGAAAGCGGCAATGCACCACAAGAGGAGTTAGAACTAGCCAGCTCTCCTTAAAAATCTGTTAAAAAAAATACCCGCTGGTGGCCAACAAGGCAGTAAACAAACTGAATCATCTAATTTTGCTCTAAAAACCTAGGCTATGAATTTTCCCTACACTGCAAGAATACCACCACAGAGGAAGATAGCAAGTTAAAAGTTCAACCCAAGCTACGTGTTCCTTTTCTCTGAACACTTATAGAGAAAATGAAGAGTTTAACAGAGTAAGCTCTTACTGTCTGTCTTTAGATTTCCGTCTTCTTGCTGTAGATGTGTTCTGGCTGTTTCTGTGAAGCGGGGGTTGAAGAATGGTAAAAAGATGTTTGAATAAACAGGAAGTGCTGTGCAGCCGAAGCGCACACTGAAGGGAAAACACACTGGAGCACTGCCCTTTGTAGGCAACAACGGGAGGTTTGCTTCCACAGTAGCAACGTCTGCTTTTATTAAATGACAAAGAAACCACAAGAATTCCTTAAGTAATTCTTCACTTGCAAAGTTGAAAGATCAGCAGGAGCTTGCAGGTAATTTCAAAGTTGTATTTAACATCACAAAAAAAAATCATCTATTAATTCTGCATTATTAAAAGCACCCTGTCTATATGCAGAAACACAGAGAATGAATTATGCCCCGAACTAGACCAAACAGCAGCAAAAATTTAGTTCATTTATGCAGCTAGGCAAATTCATATTTACATATAGTTTCAATCCAGCTAGGATTTCCTACTTTCTGCAGTGGTATACATTATGTCTAAAATTGTCTTTTAGGGTTGGCCAGACTTCATAGCTATTTTTCAAACTGCTTGATTGGTTAAAAGAACAAACAAACAACAAAAGACACAACCCCTCCCCGCAGACCCTTTGGATCTAACATCTTAGGAGTATGCATTCAATATTCTAGCAGAAGCTTTTTCTTCTTTATGTTTTCCTTTCACTCACTAAAACAAACTACCTATTTAACTCAGGATGACTCACTGACTGTCTCTCACCCCAATTATCAAAGTCCTGTCTTCTGTCATGTTGGTGACATGATACAGATATTGTCAAGGAAAGTAAACTAGGGCTGGCACTGTAAGACAGCTTGAAAAGAGATGAACAGTCGAACAGCCATATTCAATAAAAAAAAAAAAAAAAAAGAGGAACAGGATTCCTTTAGAAAATGTATTGCTGTTGTGGCAACCTGCTGCTTCTGAAGGGACTGATTTGTTATTTAGCATGTAGTCTTGGACTGTCTGTCATTCTGGGTGCTAATGCTTTGCTAAAATAACTCATTGGGAGCTGTCAGTGGGATGTTTACATAGGCCCCAATCTTTTCTTCATACAAGGAAATTTTTTACTGGAATTCATCTTCTTTTGATCTCACATTCAAAGCAACAGCAGCTTGATAGACATGCAAGTCTGAAAGCAAATCCAGACACTGAAGATAAACCGCCAGAGTATGACAGGCAGGAGCATCTAAAGCTTATAAAAATGAAGAGAACAGCATGTCGTCTGAGTATTACAATAGCAGAAATCAAGAGACATATTAGGTGGAACTGATCAGCCACAAAAACAGTTCAAAAGGCAGATCATAGAAACAGAAGACTAGTCTAGGAAAAAAAAATTGGAAAGATCTGCTTTACAGAGGCATTACCTCCTTTCGAAGTACCACGTTTCTGCTCCAGCATGTAAACTCAAGGGGGAAAACGGATGTCGTGCAACGAATCTTTTACTAACTCAGTAATTCTCACTTTAAGCTTGCCAATTAATTTGCCAACTGTACATTAATTGTTTCTGAACATAAAATAAAAAAGTCCACCATGCCTTTAACTTCCCCACTCAAAATATTACTGTTTATAATACGGAATAGTTATCCATGCTTGCCCACATAGTAACAAGCAGAATTAGAGATTTGCTGGTGGAAGTCATGTACAGGCAAGTCGCATCTTAGGCGCATTTAACATGCGCAAATTCAGCTTTGCGCAGTCGGGAAAAACAGAAGAAAAAAAAAAACAATATAAAAACTGCATCTGTAGTGAAGGCGATTTCACCAGCCATTCAACTCAATGAGTGTTTCACTATACGCAGTTTTCCCTTTACGTGCTAACCGCAGAACGGAACCCCGGCATAAGATGATTCAAGAGATGAGTAGCCTTGTCCTTTGGAACATCCACCCTTTTAGGATGCACATATCTTAGAGTTCTAGTTCTTCAAAGTGGCTAGTTACACAGCTGTCATTAAACTCTCCTCCTTTCCACCACTACAGAAATATTAGGTCATGAGATGATTTTATTTAAATTGAACTACGTGTGCTACCATGTGTATAGTTAAGTACTGGAGAAGACTTGTAAGAAAACTATTGCTAAAACTTCCCCAGGAAATCTACACATTTTCAATTCCCCAACCCCAAAAAGCTTCTTATTTTAATTGAAGTCAGCATATATAACGAAAAAGTAATTCTCAAACAATTCTGTACTGAGAGTTGTTTGTTAGCAAACACTGAATGAGCAGGCAGCAGGTTAAAGGGCAACAAAATTCCACATTATAATTTAGCCTGCGGTTATTTCCGATTAAGCAAAGCAAGATCTTCTTTTGCAGTGGGCATAGCTTTTAAAATTACCCTCTTCTGCATAATAAACCAACAGGAAAACTGCAGATTTAAAACTGCATTAACCAATTTGAAGTGTTGAAATCAGTTTACGTCTTGCTTTCTGCAAAGCACTGGTCCTGTTTAGCCAAGTTACAAATGTAAAAATGCTTCCTCGATTCTAGAACTGTTGGAAGAAAGTCACCTTCTGTCATGCTTATGTAGCTATCTAATGTGCTAAAGGCTGATTATTTATCTTTAAACTGAACTAGTTTAATCTTTTAAGGTCACCACTAATCTGCTCCAACCTTTTAAAAAACAGCAGCTTTAAAGACTTACTGCTAGAATCACTAAATTCAGTGCTGAATGTCAATGTAACGGATAGATTTACCTGAATGAGTGCAGTTTTACAATGTTAACATCAAATATAAATCCCCATGTAAATAAGAAGAAAAAATTGTCCGACAAGCAAACGAGGTCAATAAATATGATCAGGACAACATCGTTTCACACCAATAACCATCGGAAGTCAGGTTGCTATTCTTCCCACTTACCCATCCCAACACATAGGCAAAACTTTATTATCAAGTTTAAATGATTAGGATGCTTTCTTGGTAACAACATTTTGCATACATATTCAGAACCCAGACAATAGCATCCTTTAGTAGCTGTAAATACAAAAAGAAAAAGTGGATTATTTATTCATGTGTTTTGAAAAGTGGCCATTCTATATTCTGTTTTTTTTCCCTTTCCTCCAGACTTCTTCTGGACTTGAATGTCACAGCAGACCTTGAATGTGAAATGGCTTCAAGCTAATTGCTCTAATTGCTTGAAGATGTGCAGGCAGGTGAAACCTGATCCCCATGGCCATTGTAGAGACCAGGAACAACACAGGAATGTTTACATAGTGGTTTGAGTTTAATAGACAGTAGAACTGAGTTTCAGACAGCTAGCAAAAACATAGCTAATAGGTGACCTCTTAATGTAGTCCTACTTTTTAAAAACAAAATACAATTTCATTTTGTAAAAGACAATGTCCTAAATGCCAAGGTTATCTACTCGATTTCTTTAGTGAGCACACATTGCATTGCACCTGACATTTATACCAGAAACTCTATCCTGAAAGCATTTTCTTTTACCTTAAAACAAAAAGCACTTTGTGTCAGTCACCTTACAAACAGATTAGGGTTGTATGGGATTTCCTAGTAAATGCACTCATTTGAATTTTAAATTGAGTGTTTTTCACCACTGACATACTTCTTGCACCTAAAACATGTGGCACAGAATGTAACTTGAACCATCATTGATTGGTGACTGGTCCTGTACACATTATACCCTTCACCGTGGAATTCCCAACCCTCTAGTATGTTTAAAATAAAGAACTGCTTTTAATGACTTTTAATTGTTCTTTCTTTACTTTCTGTGAAATACTGAGGTGATTCCACTACATGTGATATGTACCATTTGAAGTTACTGACAGGCTGCAATATATTTAACAATGGTAGAATAGGACGTACTTTAGCATCTGCACAAGAGATATGTTTGGTATACACAACAAAGCCACAATTATGCAGGTCTTTACTCAGGTAAAATTCTTACTGACGAAGGAAGTACTGCGGAGTTTGGGTCACAGAAAACAAGACTGCTTTCCAAAAACAGTTAGGTAGCTAAAATGTACTTGAAGAGGCCAAAAAACCACACAAGAAGTGCACCAGAAGTATAGAAAATAAAGTAGAAGAAGTACTTCTGGCAGAGGTCAAAGCACAAAGGTATTTGCTGTAGGTGGAGTCCAAAAAGCAAACATCAGAGATAGGGAACACTTATTTTCTTGTCTCAGCTCCAGTGAGATTTGTTGCCAAGCCTTCAAACATGGTCACAAATTGTTTACCATGGATTAAGATTTACGGTAAAATGCCATATACTGTCTCCTAGACAAAAAACAAGAAATAAACATTCGTTCAAGAAGAAAAAGGGGAAGAAAGTTTGAGGAACAAGGAGACTAGGAAAGATACAACAAGTGCATTGAGACAGGTGAGAATGCAAAAATCAGGCAAGCTTGACGTTACATAAGAAAGAAAACAAAACAAAGAGAAGCATGAGGGTTCCAGCCATTTCCAGCTTTGCTCACTGGGATTTTAGTCAGACACATCTTAGATTTTATAAAACCATCTAGTGGAAATGTTACCCACCAAAACAAACCCACCCAAAAAGGCGAAGGAGGCCAGTTCCAGATATTGTTGGCTGCAACATCGGTTTCATATTAAGACAACACAATACACACAGGAGCATTCACTGTTTACTATGCTCCACCTTGTCTACTAGTCCCAAAACTCGGAAGCAAATGAGTAACTGATCTTAAATAATACAGAACAAAGATGACAATAGCAGCCTAGAAAGCAAGCTGTGATACTTGTGAACCTATTTATCACACACATACACACCGTGCTTTCTTGAAATCTTTTCTGGAAAGTTCAAAACGCCAGCAATGGTCAATATTTTTTCCCTCCAGTAACCCAAAAAGTTCAGAATAGAAAAAAATACAGTGTCAATTTAAAGATTTACTATAAACTAGTTCAAGCCTGTGGGAGGAACGCTAAGTGGAAAAAGTAAACATGGTCCCCCTAAGCAGTTCCCTTCTAAGCTATATACACAGCCAGCGCCTGGTACCACAGGCTGCCCTGCACATTGAGGAGGTCAACGAAGCTATGCTAAACTGACAGGTTCAGTTTACAGCAGGCCAGCACTTTGTTTGGATATACTGGCCTTGCTCACCACCAGCTTAACAACAGATGGCTCGAAAACTTTCATTATGCTGCACCGGGCTGAACTGCAAACAATCGCAGAAACCTGAAAAGTTTAACTCTCTCCAAGCCAACAAGAGAATAGTTTGCATCATCATACTAAGGCTGGGAACGTGGGGGCTTAAAGCTAGCCATGAGTGCATGTGTGTCCTTTAAATTAATTAAAGTGGATGACATGATTAATCATACCTTTACATGATCCCTTGGATGTATTAAAAGAGAATTTGCTATTTGACAAGGTCAATTCAATAAAAATATCATTCCAGAAACAACCCAGACTTTGACAGATTGCAATCCTGTATTTTCAACTTTTCTCAAGCTTATAACTTCAGGAAAGTTACCAAGATAAACTGCGAATTAGGATTTCATTAACAAAAGCTCGTAGACTAGCATTTTCCCACCTATGCAAACAGATTTGCACACTCTTTTCAAGTTTTCCCATTGAAGAGAAGGCCACCAAATAATTCAACACTTAGATTTGAAAATGATTTATCCAAATCTGTATATAATTTAAATATTCATTAGATTGATTTGATTCACCTGCATCCTAATATCTTCTAATGCTCTAAGGCTGGTTATAAATGCACCTTCCAAAGTTTAATTCAATTGACAATTTTAGAAACGTCTCTGCACTGGAGATACATTATTTTATATTATTCAAGAAATGAACAAATCTGTTTTCCACAAATGTATTTTAGAAGCTACTCTTTCCTGTTATTGAAAGAAAATTGTGTTTATTACTCCTTTAGCATAGTGTAAACTCATAAACGTCAACAGAGAGTACAAGGAAAACTGTCAACTAAATATTGTTTCCTTCATGAGCTGCTCTTCCAAGTCAATTATGCCTTTCAACTTCTGGGGCATTGTATGATAAACTGGCAGTAAAAATCATTCACATTAATATACCATGGTGCCTTGCCTGCAAAAGGTAATTAAAGAAGTAAATGACTCATAAGAATAGACATATTAGCTGCAAAATGAAAGGCAACTGAGCTGCCACATGAAAATATGTACCATTAAGATACAGCATTTTCATATTCCTGTAATCAGCTTCAGTAGACTAATGCTTATTTAATCCAGTTCTCTGCTAAGTCCATCAACAACTGTTTTTTGCTGTTTTCTCCTTGACTGAACATTATGTGTGCAGGTTTGGAAAAAATACTGTAATAAGATTTTTGCATAGCCAATTGAAGAAAAGAGTTATTTAAAATGTAAAAAACTATTTTTCTTTCTCACAGAGAGGTGTACAACATAGAAAGTTACCAAAAAAAAATCACATTTTCCAGCCAGACAAGGCTAGAAAGCAGTACATTTTGAGTGAAGATTCCATCCCTCAGCCCAAGTCACCATTTCTGAGTCATAACACTATTGACCAGAAGACAAACCCATAGTTCTACATGTCAAATGTCCTATTCTTCACTCTGTTTTGTTAATAAGGATTTTCATGAGCATTAGAAAAATTAGACCAATTTTATCCTTGTTTATTGCTCAAAGTGAGAAGGGGGGGGGAGACAGAAATGGGTTGGGAGAGTAGGTGAAAAAGGCGGCGCTGAAGTTGGGGAGCTGAAAAGGACAGCAGCAGGCAGAGAGTGAAACCAGGGTGATGCTACATAACTTGGTCCAGTCATTCCTCAAAAGAAGTATTCACCTTCCTAATAATCTATATCTTTCAAATTATTTCCCATGCTGTTTGATTCACCCTTTGAAACGCCTCAGAACACTAGCAAAAATCAGAATTTTAAATGTATACAAATATTAAAGCGCAGAAATTGGCAGCTCCAGGGTACCTGGCTTCAACTGTGCAGTAAACCACAGCACAAGTTCTGTCCCATAGAGACGCAGGAGGATGGCAGCATCTGCTGTGAATGCATGGATGCAGAAGGCCTTGATGTCACACTGCTACTCCTGCAATGGCAGAGTGAAGGACTAAATGATCTAATCAGCCTGTTACATCTCTAATTTCTATGATCCCTATTTGAGTGAAAGTGTAATATTATATGCATGAAACAAGAGAAATACAAGTACTTGGCTCCTGATGTGAAAAAAACCAAAAAACAAAATGATCAGCTTCCATAAGCTTCTGCTCTCTTTCAGCATTGCCCTTACTAATAAAAGTGGGAGCTCACTCCAAATCTGTAGAAGTCTGAAATTTAAGCAATACTGTGGCATAGCTGAAGGGATGCACAGTGCCCAGGTCTATGGCCACTATATAGATTCATATCGTTCAGTAAACGGTGTTGTATTTTAGCTTTCAAAGTTCTTGCATTTTCTTTCTCAGGGGAAGCAAGTAAGATGTTAAAAATGTAAAGGACATAATACACGCATCGCCATATTCCAAAATAAACCCTTATGAATTGTTAAAACATTTATAACACATCCTGTTTGCAAGCAAGCAATTAAAATACTCTTTTCATCACAATATGACTCCATAAGGCCAAGATCAAAACCATTCGGTTGCTAGACAGTTATCACAATTATTTCCTTTTGCTAAGTTCAGGGGAAAACTGGGGTATCTCAGATATCATTGTGTAGAGACTGTTGATAAATGCTGACTTTTTAAAAAGTGCAATTCATCCCTTATTTATTGTATCTGACTGGGGTTCAATATCCTAAAGAGAGAGTTTTCGATAAGTCTCAATATGATTCACTGGAAATTGGATCATATTCAGAGTATTTATCACTATCAATTCTAAATATTATAAGAGCTTTAAAAATGTAGGCTCAATCATTATTTAAACTGTATTATTGCTTCACCATTTAAGCAGACATCACTTGGTATCCACAATTAATGAGCTCTAGTCCTTTTTCTAATTAAGGAACAAAGGTTCTTGTGTGCAGAGTATAGAGTGACACTGTCTGGAGAACACACATTTAAATGGAAGAGAATCCTTCTAATTACCTTAAAATAGGATTTTTAATACCCAGGAACATAATAGGATCAAGAAATTAGAGCATTTCTAACATCATTTACAAATAAGTCATAACTAAACATTGTTAAAAGGTAATAATGCATCCCTAAAAATAATGGGAACTTCTGGAGACCAAGGCATCTCTCTTTTGTATTTATGTAATTAACCCTGTCCGTACTTATGGTGAAAGTGCAATGTATAAAATATTTTATATGTATGTATATATAAAGCCATATTTGAAAAGAAGAAAAAATTAGAAGGCAGCTATCAGAGCATAAAATACCTTAATCTACAGCATATTAGGATTCAAACACATAATTAAGAAAATTAGAAAGCTAACCTCACTTTATACAGTAATAAGGGCTGTTAGAAATAGGATACTCTCTCTTAAAAGTGTTACAAATATACCACAGTACTAAATAACCTGCTCTGGGAAAGTATACTTGCTATCAAGGGCAAAGCTGCTATACATTGAGGTAACAGTAAATGACAGACTGTTGTTCAAGTCCATTAGCTGCTATGTGATAGGAGCACATTCACTAGCACACGACCTGTGAAAAATCTTAGATCTCTTTAAATCTTTGAATTGGATTGCTGCATTAATTCTTAAGAACTGCAATCCTTCAACCAAGTCAAATTACCCTCATTAACAGGGGGGAAAACTGCCTCTGCAATAAGTTTAAAAAAAAAAAAAAGATATTTATTACCTATAATCACTTTCACGTACTTCACCTGGAAGTACGACAAAGAGGTGCAACAACTTGAGAGGTTGTCACCATTTTTCAGCCATTTGTGGTGATGTTGTAAAATTTAAAAAAGATACACGCACACGCACACATGCTGAAATTCAGTACAAATACATATTTCAGAAAAGAAGATGCAATGAATGTTTAAGGACAAAACCCAGAAAGGATAAGCACCGGAATGATGTGTGTCTGCCACTGACATAACTGCAAATAATGGGGGGGAAATCTTCAGTTATTCAAGGTTTGATTAGAACATGACTTCATAATTAGGCATGTTACAAGTATTGTCATGATTTAGAAAATTCATGCACTAACTAAAAGATCTCAGAGGCTAGCTCAAGACATATACTTATTAATATGTGCTATTAATGTTTAATCCTCATAAAAATGCACAAAATGTTCAGCATTCAATAAAGTTAAAACCAAATATTTTATTGTTCTGTTTTGCCCTTGTGGTGAGCTGAACAATCCCTTGAATATCATGAACTGCTAAAAGACCATACAGATAACAGAAAAATATTTATTCTTTGTTCGAAAGGAGCTATGTCTTTCTCCATTCACTGCTTCCCTGGACTTCAGACATTAAAGCTTCAGAGCCAGTCCTATGCAGCAAAACAAACAGCTAAAGAGACACAGAATATAGTACAAATAGTTTATTTTAAAGGTGACACATACTTGCAAAGTTCTCTGGCACAGCAATTAAAATAAACAAACATTTATTTCAAATTTTCTTCATTTTAAAATTAGCATTCCTAGGGGATGAAAGGTGCATTGAGGAGTGGGGAACTGGAAAGCTCCAGAAATCGGGAATGGGATACAGAGCCTTTCATCTCCACGTTACCACTAGGAATCCAGGTCCTCTGATTCTCAATAGAATTCAAATGGTGCAGACCTTTTTGCCCAGAGTTCCATTGCCACTAAAGGGTCTCCATGTAGTCACAACCATCTGCCTGAGTGTGTCCTCTTGCAGGACTGGGACACAGGTCAGCAGTGAGCTAATCTGACTGTGACCGTTTAATGTCCTGTACAAAATGCCTTTGGTGGGCTCAATTCATTATCCATATCACTAATATCATCCCTCAATCAACAGACTTGCTAGCAGTACTCAGAAAAAGGACTGAATGACTGAACCACCCTTTTTTTTTTTTACAGGTGGCCTCCCCAAGTTAAGGTTGAAGTAAATGGGCGGGACAGCATGGGGAAAGCCTGTCACATGCTGCGCTGTCCCTGTTACGGATTAAAAAGACAATTTGGACAACAGAACCATCAAGCTGGTATAAGTACTATCTATCACCTCTCTCTCTCACACAAGTTCTGATCCTGCAATTGTCTCCACACAGGTCGCCCCAGGAGTCCATACAGAGTCTACTGATGTCAGCTGGGTTCTGCACTGGGGTGCAGGTGTCTCCCTGCATTAACATGACTGCAAGATTACATTTTTAATTTGCATTAATAACAAATAGCGAACTAAATAATAAAAGTCATTAAAATACAGCCCTCTTTGACTTCAAACATGAAACTAATGGAGAATTAACTGTTTGCATATCACTGCATTCTCTATTCTTAGCACAATGTCTTTTAAAGTTGGGCCCATTATTTTCAGTGGTGTATCCAGATCAGTATGTACAACATATGCCATGTTGTTGACACTTCCCTGGATGTACCACATGCCATATGCCTAAAGCACTAAAAGGTGATGAACAGAGGGCAATACCAAAAGAATAAGATATACCAAGTCAGTTGTATAATTCAGTCAGTAAGGGTTTCCATACATTCAATGATCTCTTCCCCCCCCCATAACAATGCATTCAACATTTTTCTTCTGTGAAAAAGTAGCACGCTGGACATGTATTCAAAACAAATCTTTAACCACAATGGGCCACTGGGTCTAAAAAGTTTACATGTAAAAATAGATCATATATGATCACACCAATAAAAAAGGACAATTCATACATTTTAGCAATAAACTGAAAAATAAAGAGGGAAGTTTCTGAGACTGGGGAATTCTTTCAAGCAGTGTCCGTTGGTCCATGGTTGCACCCTTGCTCTCCTTATGCTCTGTGCCAAGGGTATAACGGGTGGTGCAGAGCAATGCCTCTCCAGTCTCTCCTCTTACCACAAATTAGAGATGGTCTGAAGCAGAGGGGAAGGAGGGTGGGGAGTGGAAGACAGATAGGGACCACACATCTCAAAGAACTCCAGTGGTGAGGGGTAAGTAACTTCTCCTTCTTCTTTAAACTCTAGTCCCTATCTGTATTCCACTGTGGGTGACTGACCAGCAGTACTCAGAAAGGAGGAGGGTGTGAAGTGGCACGTGGCATAGCTGCTTCACAAACCACCACCCCAAAGGTTGTGTCAGTGGAGGAAGCATGGACCAAGGTGTAATGTCTCTTGAATGCGTAGGCAGAACTCCATGTTGTTGCCTTGCAAATGTCAAGCATAGGTACCTCTTGAAGAGATGCTACCAAGGCTGCTTATGCTCTTGTAGAGTGAGTGAGGAAGATGTGCCAGCTCATAACAAGTAGGATACAGCCAGAGATCCATTTGGAGACCTTATGGGAGGAAACAACTTGTACCTGGCTTGTTCTACTACAGCAGGGATCAGAAAACCTTGGCTCGTTGGCTCGTAGCCCACCAGGGTGCTTACTCTGGTGGGCCAAGGGTTGCCGATCCCTGCACTACGGCAAAGAACAGCCTAGGTGACTTTTTGATCTGTTTTGTTCTCTGTAGGTAAAATGCCAAAGCCCATCTCATACTGAAGGAATGTTGTCTTTTCTCTTTGCTGAAAGTGTGGGGCTTTGGGAAGAACAAAGGTGAGTGGATGGTCTGGCTTATGAGAAATTTCAAAACTACTGAGGGGTGAATTTCAGATGTAGTCATAGTGAGACTTTGTCTTTATGAAATTTTTGTAAGGAGGGTCTCCCATCAGGGTATCCAGTTCTCCTACCCATCTGGATGAGGTGATGGCAATGAGGAAGACAATCTTCATACACAAGTGAAGCATCAAACAGATAACTAGGGATTCAAAAAGTGGCTTGATAGACATTTAAAATACTAAATTAAGGAGCCATTGAGGGATTGGGTCGTATTACTGGTGGGACAATTCTATTTAAGCCCTTTAAGAACCTGGAGGTGACTGTATAAGCAAATACAAAGTAGACATCCGTTGAAGGGTGGACATGAATGGATTGTCTCCAGGTGAACTCATATCAAGCTAAGGGAAAGACCTGTCATCTTGAGGGTGAGAAGGTAATCTGAAATATCAGGAACACCCAATATCTCGGGAGACATACAATGGTGCTGAGCCCAGACAGAGAAATATTTACGTTTGGCTAGGTAACATTTTCTGGTGGAGTCCTTTCTGCTATTAGTAAAACAGCTTGCAGAGTTTCAGAACAGAAACATTTTAGATCCTATGCCTACTCAAATACCTAGCTGTGAAGTGAAGAGCTTCCACACTGAGATATCTTAATTCAAAACATGGAAGGGTCCGATGTTCAGGAAGGGATAAATGTGGATGGATGGTCGAGTCAACATATGCAGGAGTTCTGAGAACCAGAAGAGCCTGATACATTTGGGCAGAATGAGAATGACTCATCCTCTGTCCACTCAAATCTTCCACAATACTCAAGAAAGAAGTGGGATAGCAGGAAAGGTGTAGTTAAAATGATGTGTCTAAGAGAGTAGGAGAGCATCACCTCTGTTGAACTAGTCTTGAGTTCCCCCAAAATAGTATGTACTGCATTTCCCGTTTGTCTAGGAGGTGAACAAGTCCCAGCTAGGGTCCCCCCAGAGGTGTGTAATTCCCACTCATTGTTGGTGCTTAAGTAACTGTGGAAGCTGTCCGCCAGCAAATTCTAGGTTCCTGGGAGGTATGCTGCTGATAAAGGGATGAGATTCTTGGTACACCAGTTCCATATACACAGGGGAATGGATATCATGCCTGTTTGTTTGCACAGAATACAGTTGTCATATTGTCTGACAGTATGAGAACGTAGTAAAACTGGATTAATGCTAATAATGTCCAGCATGCATCTTAAACTACTTTGACTTCAAGGAGATTTACATCCATTCCTGTTTTTATTGGGGGGGGGGGTGAAGAAGGGGAAAAGCGGGGGAGAACGACTTCCTAACTGTCAGGGTGGTTAAGCACTGGAATAAATTGTCTAGGGAGGTTCGGGAATCTTCATCACTGGGGAATTTTAAGACCAGGTTAGACAAACACCTGTCAGGAATGGTCTAGATAATATTTAGTCCTGCCATGAATGCAGTGGACTGGCCTAGATGTCCTCTCAAGGTCCCTTCCAGTCTTATGTTTCTAAGATCTTTGCACCAAGTCAGAGAGGCCTTATCTTGATGGGAATCGTCACTACACTGTTCATGCTGTGTTTGCTCAGCATATCTACTGTTCAAAACCAAGCCTGCAAGCAACAGAGGTGAAGGCTGCTGAATAGCATTATGTAAGTACATGATGACATGTGACCCAGACAGTAAGGCAAATCCAGGCCTACATCCGAAGGTTGTGCATAATCTGATTTATCAGGTTGCCCATGGGTTGGAATCTGTCCATAGGAAGAAAAATTCTCCTCTGACTGAGTGTAAGGTCACTCCTACAAAATCTACAGTCTGGGTCTGAGTCAGAGTAGACTCTTGTGTTCATAGAGATTCTCAGTGATGCTAGGAGATGGCACAGCAATTAGGTCGATCCTATGGTTTCTGGATATGTCTTGCCTGTATGAAGCCAGTTGCCTAGATACACGAAGACAGTGGAACCACCCTGTCTGTACTTCAGAAAACACTCCTGAAGACTCTGAGCGCAGTTGCTAGACTGAATGGGAGTACCCTGTACTGACAATATTTGAGAGTCTCCACAAATCTGAAGACTCTTCTGCTGGAAGGGTGATGATCCATGTGAAAGAATATGTCTTTCATACTGAGAGCTGTGAACCATGTGTTTTTCTAGGGATGCTATTACTGAAGTCAGTGTAACCATGCAGAAGGAGAGGTGACTTACCTGCACAGTAACTTGAGTTCTTCTACATCTGTCCCTACAGGTGCTCCGCTGTAGGATGCATGTGAGCCCAAGAGCTCTCGACCAGAGATAGCAAAGCAACGTGCATGAACCGATGCCTGTGCAAAGCAGCTCCTAGTGCTCTTCCACCAAACATCTCAAAGAACTAAAGTTACTGTACAGGAAAGTAACCTCTCCTTCTTGAAGTATACGTCCCTAAAGGTGTTCCACTCTAGGAGACTCCCAAGCAGTAACTCATCAAGGAAGTGGGTGCTGAGAGGGCAAGTCCAAGATGGTCTGGAGGACTCTGTCAGCAAAGAGAGCATCATCTCTGGAAGCTGGTTAGATAGCATAGTGGTTTGCAAAGGTCTTGATGGAAGACCAAGTTGCAGTCCTGCAGATTTCTGTTACAAAAATGTCTTTCATAGTAGGTTAAAATGCAACCCAAAACCCAATATGAAAATCTTTGAGTAGAAATAGGTTGTCCCTTCATCGCCTCAGCAAATGATAGCCTAGAGAGACCTGCAAGGTCTTAGTCCTGTCAAGGCAGAAGGCAAGAGCCTTCTGATGGTCTAGTATATGCAGGCTGGTCTCCTCTTTGGAGGCATGAGGCTTTGGGTAGAACACTGGTAGGTGGCTCTCTTGATGTATGTGTTATTCCGAAAAGACCTTTGGTAGGAAGCAAGTATAGGGATACAGGGTAACCATACTGCTATAGAAGATAGTAAATGGAGGGTCTCCCATAAGAGCACTGAGCTCTCCCATCCATCTAACTGAAGTGATGGCTGCAAGGAATGAAGCCTTGAGGAAGAGTTAAAGGAGAGAGCAGGTAGCCATTGATTCAAAGGGGGATTTCTCAAGGCAATGAGAACCAAATTAAGGTCCCACTGGGCAGCCAGTTTCCATACAGGGAAAAAACAGTTGTGTAAGCCCTTGAGGAATCTGGCCACAGTGGGATGGGCAAACACTGAGAAGCCCTCTATAGGCGAATGGAAGGCTATGATTGCACCCAAACGTATTCTGACTGAGTTAGTTGACAGACCTTGTGTCTTTAATCCAATAGGTAGTACAGGATCTTGGAGAGTGGAACATCTGATACTTGAGAAGAGTGAAGAGAACACCAGGAGTGGAAACGCTTCCACTTCCAAAGGTAAGTTTTGCAGACACTGGGTTTCCAGCTATATAGCAAAACTGACTGAATATTATCTGAGCAGTTAGTTCCATGCTCAAGAACCAAGTAGGAACCGTGCTCTCAGGTTAAGGGAAGAGAGGTTGGGGGTGAATCAGGGCCTGAGAGTTCTGTGACAGGAGACCATTCCTGAGAAAGACTTACCTGACCTGGATGGGGTCAGGGTGGGATGTCTTATTTTATTAGATCTAGGAAGGGAGCTGTTTCTATACTTATGAGACTGCCCCTTACTCTCATGAGAAGGCCCAGATCACGGGCCCTTTGCTCTAGCCATTCCCGCTCTTGAGTTAGACATCCTGGTAGGAGGTGCGCTCCTCAATCCAGATGTGACCGAGATCTCATGACATGTTCCATAAGGTATTTCCGAAGCTGGCATTCTCACGCCTGCCAGGTTAAGAGTAGCAGATACATCTGACGGAAACACGAGATTCTCTGAGGCAGCAGAGGTAGCACTGGTGATTGTTGCTGACCAAAGAGAAGCAGGAGCACAGAATGCAGTTAGAAGTTCTGCTTCTGCCTGTCCTTTATTTTACCTTGCATAAATCTGCACCACAAGTTCAATTTCTAGAACTAGGAAAGAGTCATATTGGCTACCTTTAAAGGTTTATTATTTGAACAATCAGGAAACTCCAGCGCTCTTGTCTCTTACACGATAGTATTTTTTTCCAAATCTGTTAGATTGGATTAGAAAAGTGAAATGTAAGAAGGAATGGAGTAGAACTATATTTATAACAACTCTGGGCTTCAGCATTTGACACACACACATGTGCATCTTCATTCTTATGCAGTACCTCTGCACACTCTGATGGGTACACTGGTTGCATATTATTCATTAAAAAAAGGAACTTACTCATCAAATAGAATGGTTTTGACAGTGCTTGGGAGGGCTGGCAGATAATGTCCACAGCATTTGATTCACTGCTCATGACCAATTGCCAATGACATATATGCTGAACAGAATGTGCTGGGGGTGGGGGGACAAGAAGAAACACCCAGAATACACCCAAATTCTCCTTTTGACATGCTATCATCTGATTGCAGAGAGAAACTATGAAGTGCTAAATCTGAGGAGCTAGATGTAGGGTAAAAGCTGGAGAAAGGAAAAGAATTGGAATGGATTGGAAGATGCGTTCTTCCTGTAAAAAATCCTATCACGGAATTCCCATTCCTGATTATCCTAATTGTTCTACACTACAGGAGCCCAGTGAGGAAAGGCGACATCCTTCAAAAAAAAAAAAAATCTATGTGTGAGCAACTCCCAGAGATGGAACATTTTTTATGGCATTTAGCAACAAAGTGGATATACAAAAAGGTGCAAGGAAAGGTGCTTTCATGGTGTACCAAAAGTGCTGCTTTTTCTCATGGGGATACTCCTAATGCTTTGGAGCTAATGATGCCATGAAAAGCTGTAGCTTTCCCATCCTCTGTTGTTAGTGCCACCACAAAGCCGGAGGCAGTGGATCAAAGGGGATATAACAAGATGAGGAGAATCCATTTTAATGCCAAAACATGGAAATTATGGCACAGATCACTAAACAATATCAGTTCTGTTAGGTTACATTTGCGTTTTGAAGAGGAACATTGTATTTTATATGTATACACATCACTGTCTGTGTAAGCAATGCCATTAGTAATGAGGGATACTGAGAGAACATGGAATATCCTGCTAAAATGGACAGCAGAATTTTCTTTGCACTTGGCACAGTAAATATGTTTGGTCAATCAGGAAAAAAAAATTGAAAAGAAACAAATGACAATGTTTAAGAACAGTTTATGTCTGTCTGATACAGGATACAGAGACTATCAAAACCAGATATTATTCCATATTACTTTCCTTTCACACAGATCCAGCATTTAATGCTGGCCTCAAATTAGTTGCTACTTTTGGATCTGAAACATTACTTGTGCAGTCATATAGCTGGGTAAATAACTAACTATTTGTGCTCACAAATGTTCTTTTAAAAGCAGCAGAGAATCCTGTGGCACCTTATAGACTAACAGACGTTTTGGATCATGAGCTTTCGTGGGTGAATACCCACTTCGTCAGATGCATGTAGTGGAAATTTCCAGGGGCAGGTATATATATGCTAGCAAGCAAGCTAGAGATAACGAGGTTAGTTCAATCAGGGAGGATGAGGCCCTGTTCTAGCAGTTGAGGTGTGAAAACCAAGGGAGGAGAAACTGGTTTTGTAGTTGGCAAGCCATTCACAGTCTTTGTTTAATCCTGAGCTGATGGTGTCAAATTTGCAGATGAACTGAAGCTCAGCAGTTTCTCTTTGAAGTCTGGTCCTGAAGTTTTTTTGCTGCAGGATGGCCACCTTAAGGTCTGCTATAGTGTGGCCAGGGAGGTTGAAGTGCTCTCCTACAGGTTTTTGTATATTGCCATTCCTAATATCTGATTTGTGTCCATTTATCCTTTTCCGTAGAGACTGTCCAGTTTGGCCGATGTACATAGCAGAGGGGCATTGCTGGCATATGATGGCGTATATTACATTGGTGGACGTGCAGGTGAATGAACCAGTGATGGTATGGCTGATCTGGTTAGGTCCTGTGATGGTGTCGCTGGTGTAGATATGTGGGCAGAGTTGGCATCGAGGTTTGTTGCATGGATTGGTTCCTGAGCTAGAGTTACTATGGTACGGTGTGCAGTTGCTGGTGAGAATACGTTTCAGGTTGGCAGGTTGTCTGTGGGCAAGGATTGGCCTGCCACCCAAGACCTGTGAAAGTGTGGGATCATTGTCCAGGATGGGTTGTAGATCCCTGATGATGCGTTGTAGGGGTTTTAGCTGGGGGCTGTATGTGATGGCCAGTGGAGTCCTGTTGGTTTCTTTCTTGGGTTTGTCTTGCAGTAGGAAGCTTCTGGGTACACGTCTGGCTCTGTTGATCTGTTTCCTAATTTCCTCGTGTGGGTATTGTAGTTTTGAGAATGCTTGGTGGAGATTTTGTAGGTGTTAGTCTCCGTCTGAGGGGTTAGAGCAGATGCGGTTGTATCTCAGTGTTCTTTTGCGTGCACAAAATAGGGCACATCCAATATTACCAGTATAACCACTTGCATGTGTATTTTATTAGTGAAAAATCAGAGGCAGAGCTGGACATTTGCCCTAGAGTAGCAAAGGTGAGAAAATACTTTTGCCAGTTTTATATTTCTTATCTTCTGAACTAAAAGAGATATGCAACTCAAATTTTTACTTGTGTTATCCATAAAACTCAAGTTTTTTACCCATGTAACTATCTAACAAACCCTGCCTAACTCATCCACCCACTAACCTACTTCTGCTTAGAAATGTTGTGCATTCATTACAAAAAGATTCATATCCTCCCAACTCCCAATACTGGCAAGACCTGGCTACCTAAAGCTAGACCGGGCAGGTGAACAGGCTCTCTTTTGGTATTTTCATTACAGTAATGCTTCTGTACGAGATAGCTCAGGGGACTGGTAATGGGATATAAAGCTGTCACCTTCAGGTTGCTGATTCAAAGCTAGTCCAAGCAGATAATGATCAGAACTTTTCAGTACCTGATGGCTTTTCAGTGTCCTATGTGAAATCAGTTCAGTGGACTCCATGCAGTTCCCAGTGGATCACCGACCATTTTAGAAAAATCACAGCCAATACTGCAACTTCTGCTGAGCAGTCTCAGCAGAGAAACCAAGGGCAGAACCACAGTCACAGTATGATAACCTGGACCCAGAGGAACAACCTGAGACATACAGGCTTCATCCTTGCTAATATCCTGGATAGATCACAATTGGATTTAAGACATGGCACGGAAATGGTCCTGATGGACACATGACTCCTGTCCTTGCACAGGAAACAAACCTCTGTGCTTATATTGTAAAATATTTCTGCAGCTTTTGTCTCCACTGATCTTACAATGCTGGTGACACTCATAAAAGATCAAGTAAACTGGGCAGAACTTACACAGCAGCTACTCAGTTCTGTCAGATGTATCCCAGAGAGTTGTAATGAGCACTGCTCCTCATCAACCAGGCTATAATAATGAGGAGTCCCGCAAGGCTCAATGATCTTTCCCTTCTTCTTTCACATCTACATGAGACCACTCAGAGAATCCTATATCAGGAAGGCATTAACCTGTATGATGATCCCTTCTCCACTGATGCAACCTCTACCATTACCAAGAGGTCTTGTTGCTTGGACGAAATCAGCAGAGTTTAGACACAAAGGTGACTCGGGCTCAATCCAAGAAACACAAATGATGTTAGAAGGAAAGGATGAAGACGATAAGCAATCTGTCTATATCCTAATCTTGCCAATAATCAAGGGCATCAGAGCATATATTTTAAAAGTGATGACAAACCTTACAGTCATCCAGAACTCATCCTGGACATGGAGCCTGTCCCAATAATGGAGAATGCCTTCCATCTTTGAAAGGGCAGGATGTTATTTTGCTCTCAAGCAAGGATCTATTCTTGATAATCCACTTGTTAATTATCTTCAGTTTAAAGCACTTGTAAATCATTCTATCTAGGACTGGATGCCTCCTTCCATATGAGGGCTGAAGTTGGTAACATGCAACAATAAACCTTATAAAAACAACAAGGAGTCTGGTGCCACCTTAAAGACTAACAGATTTATTTGGGCATAAGCTTTTGTGGGTAAAGACCCCACTTCTTCAGATGCAGAAGCGGGTTTTCTACCCACGAAAGCTTATGCCCAAATAAATCTGTTAGTCTTTAAGGTGGCACTAGACTCCTTGTTGTTTTTGTGCATACAGACTAACATGGCTACCCCCTGAAAATAAACCTTATAAGCGGCTACAGTGGAAGTGAACACATCACATCTATGGCCAGGTCTACACTGCGACTTTAAATCGGTTTAATGGCCGATATACCGATTTAACGCTGTACCCGTTCACACGACGT
>NC_133785.1:31304693-31365941 GCF_003597395.2 Chelonoidis abingdonii | reverse complement strand
TGCGTCATAGGTTCGCTACCATTGATTTCCATAGAGCGGTGCCAGCTGTGGGTAGCTGTTCCTCAGGCTACTCCATATAAATGTTGACCTTACCGGATTCTGCCAGAGCAGGGTGCCTATGTATGGGGGCTGAAAACTCTTTCGATTGCCCAAGATAAGGTGCTGGAAGTACAGCTCGCCCTCCCTTATGTGAAGGCAGCAGACAAACCTTTTGGCGCCTTTTCCGGGTTCATTGAGCACAACGCCATGAGCCACAGCAATCATGGACCCTGGATCACAACGTACCTGACCGTGCCAACACCTCGACGTACTCTCGTGGACTATACTGACAACTGAACTGCAAGGCGGAGAGAGAGGAGGGCTATTGCGAGTCGGCGTAGACACGATGACAGAATGGGAAGCAAATCTCCATTAACCTTGGCCCCAGCGTTTTGGAGTACTTTAAAACGGGGCAACTTCTACCTTGAAACGCCGAATTTGGCACGACGGAAACACAGCACGACTGCGTGGGCATTGTTTTTTAACGTGGGACGATCGCATGGCTGCAAACTTCGATGGTAAGACCTTTCTTGAACTTGTGACATCGTTCCCCCTGAAGGCCAAATGACACGCAAATAGCCATCACTGGGAGAGCGCATTGGCATCAGTGCGAGAAGTCAGGCAATACCCTGGAAAGCTACTTGCGATCATCGAGAACAATTGGAGTCAGACTGACTTGGGCACACTGTGGGGCTGCGTGATGCAAGGTAGCCAAGCAATGTTTAGTCTGCTACGAAAGGTTGTGATGTGGAAACGGCAGTTATCAGGGAGTGCTTTGCCGCAATGCGTCTTCTACTGTGGTGGGCCATCATGGAACCCATAGCCCTATCTGCCCAGATCGCCAGGGCCACCGTATAAAACGGGCGCAAGGGTACTTTCATGGTCGCTGCAAGCACGGTGGACCACAAGGGACGTTTATCCACGATCACAGTGGTATGGCCAGAGGTATGCACTCGCGGCTTCAGGAGCACTAGTCTGTTAAACAGCTCAGCAAGGGCAATTACTTCCATGACCAAGAAAAAACGTTGGGGAGGGCATGCCTCGTTATCTGGTGACCAGCTACCCTCTTGATGCCATGGCCATGAAGCCATACACTGGAGCTGGACAGTGGTCGGAAGCTGTTCAACTATAGGCTTAGCACGTGACCGGATGTGGTTAATGTGGCATTTGTGCCGTTAAGAGGTCGCTTGGCGATCATTACTTAATCGCTCGAGACCTCACCAAAACCAATTTTTATAGTGCTATTGCTGCTTGCGTGTGCTCAGCAATCTTTGTAGACCCTAAGGGGGAGACTATTATGGCTGGGTGGGAGGCTGAGGCAAATCACGTGCCCGTAGGAGTAGAGCAGCCGAGACAGGGCGATTAGAAGGCCAACCTGGCGGCTGCGATCAGAGAACTTCTGAAGACAGTTTCAGCAGGCGCCCAGTTACGGTGCTCTGTTTGGCTTCCCCTGTGAACCCTGCATGATGGACTTATTCTGTAGCAACGCCACCTCTCCTTTGTTACGGTTGGCGAAGGAAATAATTCATCTCGTTGAAAAATCAATTTTTATTTTAAGTAATTCTTGCATCTGTTAAAAATATGTGTTTTTCCTACCTTTTCCCTGTAAGCACCACCCTCGCCCTGTCGATGTATTCTTTATTACAAGGACTAAAAAAGAGCAGGAATTAGGGAGGTATCCCGGCTGCTGTGCTGGAAGGAGGGGGAAGGGAAGGCCAGAACACATTGTAGATATTGAGTCCTTTTCTGAACTCTCCAGGGGGTGGAGAGTAGGCGGGTGCAGCAGAGCCTTCCCCCCCACCTTTCTTACACGTCTGGGTGAGGTGAGATATGGAGACGTGGGCTTGCAGGAGGTTATACAGGGGCTGCAGGTGCCACTCTGGCACTGCGCTGTCTCTTCTGGAGATCCCATGCGTTGGAGGATATCAGTTGGCACGCAGCAGATCCAGTCGTTGCTCTGCCATAATGGTCTTTCTGCCTAGCCTCTCAGATCGTTCACTGGCACTTTCCTGTGTTCGGCCTACCACTTCTTACCATATCTGTTATCCCTCCATTGGGTTACTTTCAAATCAATTTCTGTGCTTTATCTTGCGTCACAATCGATTTCGGGATCCCACTGTGGACGCGCTAAACCGATTTTATTAGATCTGTTTTGTAATATCGGTTTAAGCTAATTCGAAATAATCATGCAGTGTAGACGTACCCTATGTTTTGCAAACTCCACTTGCTAACGTACACTACCAAAGAGAATTCCAAGTCTTAGTTCTTAGCTACACAAGCCCTTAATGGACTGGGATATGAGGACCTTAAAGACCACCTCACTCACCATAACCTTGCAAGGCAGTTGCACACCACAGAGATGATGAACCCATGTTTAGACATACACACATTATAGTGATGACTGGTCACTGGCAGCAGAGCCTCTCTCAGTGATGGTAACCCAACTATGAATTCCTTGCCAGAAAAGATCTGACTGGATCCAGGCTTTACTGTATTAGACTGAAGTGTGAGACACCATTTTGATAAAACTGTTCCTTAGAAATGATGCCTGAAAATAAATAAAACTAAAAAAGGTGTGTGTAGTGTATGTGAGCAACTCTGAGTATGTACATGTGCAAAGCTCTGTATCCTGGGGAAATGTAGAGAGGACACACCATTCACTTATTCTGCTTTCTCATAATTTTGTTCAGCATTTAAGATACCACAGTAGCAGATTAGCTAGATACTGCAAACTTTTTTTTTTTTTTTTTTTTTAAAAGAATGCTTCTGTGTTTGCTCTTGTATCAATTTTCCTGGTAATACTCTACATGCTAGTCAAAAAGCCTATCCATATTTTTTTTTAACATGATTACGCAATGACAAATCCTTCCACAAACAAGATACTCAAGGTAGGTTTCAGACAGTCTGGCATATACACTGCCACTTGATACTTTATCTCTTTCTCATTGGCACCTTTTTGATCACAGTGGGTTTGGAAACCCTAAACTAAACCTGATCTCCTGCTGTAATTCATAATTACCAATTCACAGCATTTTTCAGTGCTCTGCATATGCTTGTAGTTTACCACACACTGGAAAATGCTGAAATTTGTCTTAACAAGAACCTTTACCAACCAATCAAGAATTTTGAATTGTTCTATTTTTTTCTGAGTGGAATAGGAACCATACTGTACTGTTATGTTGGAGGGTGTGTTTTTTGTTTGAGGCTTGGTACTACACAGAACACAGGACACACAGGCACTGCTATTGAGGAGTTAACCTCAGAATGCATAGTTTATCAACCCCCAAAACTCCCTATGCTCTGAAGTCTCCTCTCCACTCATATAGTGACCTGAACACAATACTGCCCCCACTCATATGCTTTGCCTGTCTGTACCTCTTTCCCTGCATGCAAGTTTGGAACTCACCACTTTTCTTGGGCCTATGGTCTATTTACTCTTGACTCCCCTTTGATGTGAACCCAGATACAGCACTGTGTGCAGTGATTCTTGGGCCATCCCAGTATCAGTCCAGTCCCCAGGCACAATTAATATAATTGTTTTTTCTGGGGGACTCGATCTTTCATTTTTCTTGCATCCCACATGCATCCCACACGCTCCCAGAGGTCATTATTATTACCACTAATATACAACCCCTTTAAAGCATTTTTCACCCCTATATCTCAAAGATGATACTTGTTGCTTTACAAGGCAATAAGTATCCGCACCCTGTTTCACATCTGGAGAAACTAAGGCACACAAGGGAAGGAACTTGTGAGAGTCCATGCTGGAAACAGAACTCAAGAACAAACTCAGTGAGAATTTAGGGTGCACAAAGAATGTAAAACTGGTCCAAGCAGCCTTCAGGTTAATGGTCACATAAACATTCCAAATGGAAAGAGAAACAGGTCTCATATCAAACCTGCAGATCCATTCACTCTCCCTTGATTTTGATAAGCTCACATTTACATCCTCATTTTGGGGCTCAGGCTTACCTCTAAACTAAGCAGGATCCTCTTGACTTCTTCCAAAGAATTGCCTTTGAAACAGAAGACTCGAGAACCAATGAAAAAGGTAATTTAACAATATCTCGGACATGTCACCAATCATTTAAAGAGCCTTGAGGCTGCTACATTCCCACGACATCACAGTAGGGTCGCCAGCCTGCTGGTTCTCAACTGACACCCCATGTTATTTTTTTTCTAAGTTAGCCTTGATGGTGTTTTTTAAAAGCTTTCCTCACCACTAATATCCTCCATTTTTGCCACTGCTGTCACAGCAGCACCTCCAGAGGGAAGGTCAGAGGAGGGGCTGACTCTTCACCACTACAAAACAGAGGATTGACAATACATGACAGGAGAAGCAGAGGCTTTAAAAACTAAGCACAGTATCAGCCAAGTAAGAGGATACAAGAAAAAGCGAGAGAACAGAAAGTCAAAAGGAGTAGGGGGGCGGAAAAGGAAAAGGCCTTTTAATCAGGGTCTCAGAGCATTGTGTGCCTTGGTAATTTGCAATGTGCTGATGACTGATCTGAACTTTCCTTAAAATAAATAATTTTAATAGCCCTTGTGGATATGACCATCATCTGTTGTCTGCCAGTCTAAAGACAGGCTGAAAGAACACTTGAGAAGTGTGAACTGCCTCACTCACATTAATTGTAAGTTAACTCTGAAACCTAAGGTGGTAATGCTGACATTTAAATTGTCAAGTGATTTACTGTTGTTCATTTTCAGCTGAAACCTACAGCTGATGGATGATACCCACAATGCCCAACTGCCTCTCGCACATCTCAGCGGCCAAAAACAATAAGTGTGCAAAATATTCATAATGAATTTTCTGTTGAAAACTTGACACAGATCCTCAGCTGCAGTGAAACTGACAATTCACACCAGGTGAGTATGATTTTGAATATGTGAAACATCTGCAATATGAATGAAGTTTTAATAAAATGGATTTTTTCCTCGAGGAAATATAACATGGTTGGTTTCTTTGTTTCATTATTATGACGACCGTAAATGTCCTGCGAGAAATTTTTGCATTCATTTTTCCAACTGGGTGGAAAACAGGTTGGTACATCTACTGCCACACCGCAGCATCAATGACTGGCAAGATAACCATAATGAACTTCATACTCACTTTTCCTATGCTATGACTACCCACACTTCCTTTTCAAAATCACGTCTCCTCAACGGAGCCTTCCACAAACCCATGGATGGTAAAAGAGGAAAGCAGAAGAGATAGTAATTGATGCAAGAACAATACTAGGGCCAGAAAAAAAAAGCCATGAATGTCAACGCCGTGTTGGTGGCACCCATCGTGACTGCCTTCTCCCCTTCGGGCATGCCAGACCCCAACGCTGCCAGCTCTAGGACACTGGACTGTGGCTGTGCACTAGAGGATGGACCTGTCTCTCTCATTGAATGGCTGGAACTCCTGCTCATCCAGAGTCCACTCCCAGTTCTCCAGAACCTGAGCTTGCTGAGAACAGCTCCAAAGCACTTGAAAGTGCTCTGATCTGGGCCACTCAACAGGAAGATCTCACTCAGGGCTTAAATTCTCATCGATTATTTCCCAGAGGCCTTAGGGCTCTCGGTTTCAGCCCCGTGAGAGGTGCTGGGGCTCACATGGGTTTGAAAATATTTACCAGTGCTCCACTCCAGACAGCTCTGGCTGAATTTAAGCCACGATCTCACTACTGTTTCTATGCCAGTGGCTTCCAATTCCTTGATTTCTCTACTTGGACAACTAGCCTGGCAGGACAGGGTAGAGGAATCTTGAGGGTACAATCTGAAATTGGCCCCACCAGGATTTTCTCAGCTGCCTACTTAGGGTTATGACAAGGAAATGCCATGGAAGCGACCAATGGAAAAGTATGTAGGGGAGGAAACGGATAAAAGAACTCCACTTAAAACATACTTGCCTAGTGGAAGTCAAATTAAGAATGATAAAAATAATAAACCTAACTATACCACGCATACTGTATGACTGGCTTCACGAACAACCCATTAAATGGATAACTGTTAAATGAATACATCTGCTAAAGGAATCAATTTTTGTGCACGCTAAGGTTGTGTGTTTAACAGGCTTTGATACTTCAATGAAAAATTGAGGTGGCAATGATTTGCAGGCTAAATTAATGTTAAATACTTCAAAGAACTGGACAAACAAGTCAGCAGCAAAAATTTTATGGGTTCACTTCCTTCAAGGGAACTTAAAGAGCCAGCATTTTATTGCTGTGAATTCTAGTCACCCTTTCTACTCCTCAGCATCTGTTTGAAATATGTAGTAGACAATTGCTTTTTTGGCTCTGAATCAGGTGGTTGAAATACAGGACAAACAGACTACTGTATATAAGCTTTCCTCCAGCAATGAAAATTTTTATTAACTCTCTTGCATAGCAAACTCTGCTGCCTAGCTTCCAATCCCTATAGAATCATCAAGGAATGTGGCTAGTTATTAATTCTAGTGGTCAAGCACAGGGTGGATATGTTGAGACTTGTCTGCAATATGTAACCTCACATTTCAAAAAGCTACAGAGGGAAGGAAAAATAAATGAGTTCTGTTTAGTTCATCATTCACATGTGTAAAATTCCAAGCTAAATACTAGCTTTGTACATAAATATATCAGCCTTGTCAAAGGGCTCTAGCCAAGGAAAACAAATCCCATGGTGCGGCACTATCATTAGACTCCTAAACTTGCCCCACCTTCATTCGACGTTTCAGATTTAGGAATTTTCTCACATAACCATATGTACGAGAAGGAGTTCGGTGGCACCTTAAAGACTAACAGACTTATTTGGGCATAAGCTTTTGTGGGTAAAAACCCTCACTTCCTCAGATGCAGCAAAAGAAGTACATTCATGGGTAAAAAACCTCACTTCTTCAGATGCAGCAGAAGTACATCTGAAGAAGTGAGGTTTTTACCCACGAAAGCTTATGCCCAAATAAACCTGTTAGTCTTTAAGGTGCCACCAGACTCCTTATTGTTTTTGTGGATACGGACTAACATGGCTACCCTCTGATACTTATAACCATATGTACAGGACTGGCTCTACAGTTTTCACCACCCCAAGCAGCGCACCGAATTGCCGCCGCGGTGGGGGCAGTCCATGTGCCCTTAGGGCGGCAATTCAATGGCACCTTCTATGTTTAGCTGAAGCCGCCACGGACAGCTAAATATAGAAGCTGCTGCCGAACCGTCACCACCGCAGAAACACACCTGCCGCCCTAAAGGCACACGAACTGCCCCCGCTGTCCGCAGCGGCAATTCGGTGCGCTGCAGGGGGCAAAACAACAGGGACTGCTGCCACTTGAAGACTTCCACCCCAAGCACCAGCTTGGAATGCTGGTGTCTGGAGCCAGCCCTGCATATGTAGTTTATAAAGATGACCTGCAAATGCTGCTTAAAAGTCACTCCTCTCACCTGCCCAGCTAAAGGAATAGAGAGGGGAAAAAAAAGAAGAACAAGGATATACCTGCATGAAACAGAGTAGCAGGACCCAATCCCCAACAGATTTGCTTTATTTACAAGGATTCTGGCCACTTGTAATTCATACACTCATTACTAGACTTTTGGATCCACAATCTTACATGATTAATCACTTTTTGCAAAGCTTTTGATGATGGTAAAGGCCAGTTGGATAGTTACCCTCAAATAAATACTTTCAAGCATTTAGTGTTTAATTAAACACTGTATTTAAAGTTATGGTTATGAGCTACTTTTAAGACATGGTCTGATGTTGTGGTATATTACAGTTAGTTTTAGCCTTCTTCTATGTTTCATCACACATTTAGGAAGAGTGGTCACCATTTAAAAATAAACAAGACTTCTTCCTATGCTTCAAATACAAATATCTCACCCACGACCGTGTGGTAACTGTTGGCAATTCTTGAATTTTTAGTTGTTACCATTTCATCATGTAGATTTACTAAATGGCTGGTCTCTGTTTAAAGTTCGTGTTCAGCTTTTTGGGACATGACACCATGACGTACATCAGTTGTCTAAAGTCTTATACTTCCACAAGGACAATTCATAAGTGCTTTAAGTGACATCATTTGATATTAAGGGAGAAATCAGGTCAGAAACGTTAGATCAGTGGAGTCATGCTGCTTGCATTACCTCTGCTTGTGGCCCCATCCTTGCAACAGTGGTACTCAACACGGCAGAACAACTTCACAATTGAATTGGGTTGCAGCAATCCACAATGATTCCTTGACATTTATGTCTGCATTACAATGTTGCCTCCCTGACACCACATTATCATGCACTGATGTAACAACGTGACGCGGCACCATGATATTGTGTGTCACAATCTACGTGATGCTTATAAAGCCATGTGATATTCTATATCCCTTACATCCCAGATGCTAGGAAGAAATGGGAGCTATTTCTCCTTTGTTCCTCATACTTTTAGCTGTTGGGATACTCCCATCAGTCCTATTCCATACTGCTGGTAAAAGGGGAAAGGGAGTTCTCGTCTCTCCTCTTCCTGCCCTTACCCTCCTTTCCTCATTGCTTGGATAAAAGGAGAGGGATCTCATGAGCCCCGATTAATTTGGTCAGCCCTCTCTATACTACATTGTGTCAGGTAGCACAGGCAGAACTCCTGTGATCAGTGCCTCTGTTGGCTCACCCAAAAAGAACTCCCTATCATACCCACAGACTTCTCAAACACTATACACAGTTCTAGAGTGGGAGGTCATTTATCACTGATCTATGCATTTCAGGATTGTTGCTGTAAGATGCCAAGTATCCAGCACTGCCACTAAAGTCAGTTCAGAAGATATCACTAAGTGTTCAGCACCATGCATCACTGGGCCTTTAGTCAACAGCAGCAATAGTTTGTACTACCTATGTATGTACACACACATACAGACAACAGTCACTAACTTGCAAAGCTGTGCCCAGCACCTCTGGGCATTTAATCAGAAATCACAACAAGCTCTGTAGGTGTGGAGCCTTACTGAGACATTTCTGCTATAACTAACCATGTGGGAAGCCCAGTTTATTAATCAAAATAAATTGTGAACAGTTGGAACACCACAGGAACAAAGACGGCAAGTACTGCAACCCTCAGAAACCTATGCTCCAAAGGCAAATCTTCAGATGCCACCAGCTACACATAAGGCTTGGCAAGAAGGTAATGTCGACCCACATCCAACATATACAGTAGCATGTCTACCAAGTCATACTGACAGCAAAAAGCTAGAACACTTTGCGTACAAATATATATACACTACAGCGACAAGTGCAACGAGAGCTGGGAGAACTCTGTAAAATGAGTTATAAATCAACGTTCAGAGAGTGTTTAAACAACAGCCACCAACACTCCTTTGGATGATTTACCCATAAGCACAGACAGCAAACCACGGTGATAATAGGGAAGGAATGGTAACATAATCAAACTCAGTATATGGAGCTTGGGGATTTGGTAACTATCAGTCAATGTTGGTGATGCTGCAGATGAGGGCAGAGAATAGCTATCGAATACAGTGACAAAATGGTGGGATGTCAGAAAGCTTACAGAAGCATGAAGACACATGATTCTCCTTTATGTGATCAAACATCATGCACTTAAAAATACTGTACTTGGGAGCAATGCATATGCTGAAAAAGGCCCTGCAAATGGGCACATTCAGAAAGATGTGGATGTGGTGGATTCCATATAAAGTGGAAATGGAATAATGTTTAGTTAAGCACTTTTTGCCGTGCAGTGGCAAGGTATGAACCCAAAGCATGTGACAAATAGAAAAGTGGCCCTCCTTAGTTAACAACAAGAGGGATGACTGAATTCTGTTGCTCTCCATCACTAGGCTTCGGGTGATTCTATGGTGCAAGCCTTAGGAGGAGTCCTGCAGGAGTTTTACAGCAAGATGTGCTAATCTGGAGTTTAGTATAAAGTCAAAAGTGTAAAGTAAAAATGTCAAATTAACTATTCTATATCATTCTAAAAACAATTTAGAAGTAACAGCCATCAGTAAACTTCTCTTACTAAAACCTCCTTCTTAGGGCCAAATTCTAAATTTGGGGCCAATCCTGCAGTCCTTACTCAGTTTAAGGACACACCTCTCTACAGTTAGGACACAGGGAATCTACTGGTGTCACTGGCTACAACATAGTTTCATCTTCTTGTGTTTTTGGACCCTGATCCATGAGGCTGAACAGGATTAAAGATCTGGGTTTACCATATACCTCAAGGTTTTCTATAGTGCTTATCTCTGTAGTATCTCAGCACCGACACGATTCTGGAACAAGTTTCAAATATGTGGTCCAGGAACATGGTTAAAGCTGGGATTTTCAAAGGATCCTAAGGGAGTTAAGAACTCAAATTCTACAGAAACTGAATGGGATCTGGGCACCTAACTCCCTTAAGCTCCTTTAAAAATCCCAACCAAAATTCCAATATACACTATTAAAAAAATCATGTGCCATGTTCCCCAAAATGGCTATAACTGTAGCATATGCAGGCTCATGGAAGTTTTAGCCTGAATCATGACTGTGAGATTAGACTTTCAGCTGCTAAGAGATATCTTCCATCCCTAAGATATTTTATCAGGCAAATATTTTTTATAGTTTTAAAGGTTTCCCATTAAACAACATTAAAAAACTTAAAGCTACCTACAACATAGACATACATGGCCAAAACCCATTTTTGTTAACACAAATAAATCTAAACAAACAAGTTGCTCTGTATTTCATGAGTTTCTAAGCTGTTTCTCCTAGGAGTAAGACAACTCTGCCAAAGAAGGTGCTCAAGTAGCCAAGCAAGCACAAGGCAGAATTTATGACCCACTCCTGTGGTCCTTATTTAGGCAACATTCCCACCGATGACAGGATGACAGGATTCTACTTCAAGGGCCTGATTCTATCCCCATCTATTCAATAACAGTTTTGTCACTGACTTCTGCAGGAACATGCCTTTGGAGAGCAATGTCTCATTTTAAGAAGTACACAGGGAATGTATCCAAATATCACTACGTTAAAGCCATCATTAGCTTGAACAGACATCTCTCTTGCCCTACCATCTCACACGGTCCATGAAACCTACTAGAGACCACAGGAGCAACAGACAAAGCTAAAGTTTGAGGGCTACTGATAGACTAATGACTAGATGACCTCCTGAGGTCCCTTCCAACTCTAATAGTCTATGATTCTAATGTTTTTTCCCATCAACAAAACACTTGTCATATACATTTTCTAAAAAGAAGCGCTGTTCTTTATACCTTTCTTGGAATTGCAGATTCTAACACCAAATTTGACCATCATTTTCTGACCCAGAAATACCACTGCAGTGTCCAGTGAAATTCGAAGACACCAGTTTGTTTGCCCACATTGTGCTTTCATTTAATAAACATGGACTTTTTTGCTCTTTAAATGTTGTCCATGTGCAGTTTTTTGTGTGTGTGCATTTCTGATTTTATTTTCCATTCTTAATCATTCACAATTCACTTTAAATTTCCAAAGTCAAATATTTTGCCAAAACACAGAGTATCTTCAGTTACTTGAATATCTTTATATAAATTGAATAATATAATTTGGTGACTTTAGCTCATAAATAGCATGCCGCCCAGGTACGATAGAGTGAACAAGTTTATTCTGTGGCTAACTAAAAAACCTTGGGCCTGATTCACCAATGCATTACTCCAGTTTGGTGTTGGTGTAACTCGATTGACATCAATGGTGCTACACTACTGTGAAGTTGAAATAAATCAGCAATGAATCAGATCCATTTCAAATTTACAGAAATTAATGCAACATTCACTGTTATCCGTGTATAAACACACAGCAAGAATTTTCTCTTTTTGTAAGTTCCTGGCTATCATTCTGAAATGTATATATTCCCATCATGCCTCTGTTTTTCAGCCCCATGATGCCCTCACTTTTGATTGTGTAGATGAAGTTGAAGTGCACAGGGTATTTACTGATCCAGTTATCTTGTACTGTGACAGGCAGAATCAATCAATCAAGAGGCTAGCTTTATGCTTATGTATTCCAGGCACATCTCTGCACTTCAGGATACGAGATCACAGTGTTATCCAGCCAAATTTGATCAACAAATGCAGTTCCCCTGTGCCACAGCAATCTCAGATGAAGATGTTATTATGTGGAACTGAGCAAAGTGATAAAGACAGTACAGAACAGGGAGGATAAGTCCAGCTAGACCTTTCTGACAGCTTCTATATACTAAAAATGCAATGTTCCTTTTCTCTAGGCTTATAAAAGTTACCTTTATTTAAGAAAAAAATACATTCACAGGTGGCTGTTGCAAAGTGCTTTCTTCCCTCCCAATATCTGGAGATGCTCAGTGAAGGAAACAATATATCATGTGGATTTCTAACAAATTCTGTAATGCTGGGCAACATTATCAATGCACTTATATGAATGTCCATATCACATTGGCATGTATCATGCTTTTATATTATGTCACCACGATTAAGCGAATCAATATCTGAAGGACAAAAACATATTTGAAAATCATGGCCAGTTTAAGCAACCTTACAATTTTTTTTTGTTAACACCCTTGTTATAACAAGATGCATGCATCTGTGTAAATGTTTAAGCATGTTTCAAGGAAAGTCAGTGCCAAGCTTTTATTTTGCCAATAGCTTTTCACTTTGCTATTGCCCTACAGTTATTTTACATTATTTAATCCAAAATACCATCTTTTTGATTCTACCTTTCTTTTGCATTTTAAATCTTTAATGGAAGCCTTTGGCTGTCCAGGGGTACAATTATTAGATATCTGCAGAAAGAAATTGAAAAATTAATCATACTTTCCATTTTGTATTTCTGTACTACACAAAAAAATTATCTATTCTTAAAGCTGAATTCTATACTCTTTCAATATGCTCACACCTAACACTGTAATTTCTAAGCAGCAATTAGTACATTCTACATTTAATTCTATTCAGCTATAACCTCTAAGTTATCTTGGGAACATTGTGTACTGTTTTCAAATCAAAAATTTTATTTCAAATCATTTTTAATTAAAAGACGTTTATTGGTAGAGCTTATGATCTGTACTGCCTAAAAACAGGCTAAAAGAACCATAAACTAATCATACTAATGATATTAAAATTGTTTATTACCCTTTTATGGGTTTTGCTACTTAAATTACAGTTTTTCACAACTGTATTGCAAAATGTGTAACATAATCCATATGTAGTTTATTATAGAAACAGATATATGCATTAATATGACCTTTGTCTAAATAGCTCCTTAACCACATGGGAAAAAAGAAATCTAAAGTTATCTATCAGCATGTGAGCAGTATCAAAACTGCTAAATCTATTAACTTTGTTTTTCTTTCACTATTATTAAACTGGAAAGCAAAATTCAGCTGGAAAATTATGCCATTTGGGTTCTCTTGTCATCATGTAGTAAGTATGAGAAATATATGTGCAATAGCCAAATGGCCAATAGACAAAACACCCACACCAAGTGACGTACTGTTTTCCATACCACTCAGACAAAATCAAAACAACAGAACTGTTGCAAACAAAAACAAAATAACATTTCCCATAAGCATTCCAGACAGAGAAAATTTACAGGAAAAGAAAGCTGGGAAAAGAACCAGAAAGGAGTGAGTGTTCATACCTCTAGCCATAAAAGACCATTTCTGCAAACACAGTAAACAGCATTTATGTGCTTTCAAGCTAAATTGTTAACAATTGATCAAATGTTTGTCAAACTTTTAAAGTTAAACCACTGGCACCATCTGAGATTAAATTATTGGCACCGGATTCTGATCTCAATTATACTGGTGTAAATCTGGCATAACTCCATTGGGCTGTAATGATTTACAGCGGTGTAAAGGAGGAGATCAGAACCCGGTCCCTTACATTCAAATGAAAAATTAATTCCAGCTAAGGAGCAAGTTTCATTCAGAGAGGACAGCAGGATCACAAGCTTATAGGAGGAAAGCATGAGTGGTAAGTTAGTTAGTAATGGAACAGAAACAATCAGGTTGGTTATTTCAGTGCAATATGTTTTGCTTAGTCTTTAAGAAGGAAGATTTTTAAGTACTTCTAAGTCTATGCTGTGCCATGGTGAACACCACTTGCAAAAAGGGAGGCTGTCGTCTTTACAGAACTGACTCACATTTATATAACTTTATTAATGGATCTGCTCCCCGAAAGTTACAGTATCTGTGTTTAGCTGCGATACCTGACCATAAATTGTGGCAGTGTAGTGAACATCAGCAGCTGTATTTTTACTGTTTCAGCTACTTGGTTTACAGTGTCTCCATCACAGTGAATTCTTGTCAGCTGCACTTTTGCTAACACAATTCCTATGTTTTGCCTGGCAGTAAATGGATGCTTCTGCCCCAGCATCATCTAAACAACTCTGTTAACATTTGCCCCCAAGCGTCTCTCTCTTTGTCCAGTCCCTGTCTTCTAACAGATGTCATCCAAGTCTAATCAAGCATAAAATGGTCATAAATATTTCTTTCTGGTAGATTTCACATTCGCATTTCATGCAGGGACATGATATTTTTCTGCTACCTCCAGGGAGCACCTAATGCAAAAACCAGTTACTTACATTCAAGGCTCATGTTCCTTTAGTAAAATGCAGCACATGTTCTCAGTTCAAAGACATAAAAAGGCACAAGGCTATCTTCTTTTGTTTAACTGCACCCTTTTTAAATAACATGTGCCATAGTTTACACCTAAGCATGTCATTGTTTCTTGTTTAGTAGGAAAACATACAAGAATATAATATCAGATTCTGACTACTCTACTCTCTCAAATGCAAGCACCGTAGATTTTCTATTCTCAAATACTTCAATTATTGCCTCAAAGAGATTTTTTTCCCCCACAAATTGAACTAACAAGCTATTGAGATAAGAAAAGCACTTTTCTATCTTGGTTGATTTTATGAACAATTTTGCAACCTACATCATCTTTATGTTAAAACAATAAAATGAATCTAGGATATCCGTGCAAGGTTCTTGCCTATGTAACAGTTGAAGAAGACCATCATCAGTAGTTAAAACGTTGATAAATCGGGGGGGGGGGGAGTATGTAAGATAATTAATTTCAACTACTTAAGAAAAAGTATCAGACACATATTTATCCTGGGTAAACTTAGTAAATAATGTGCCAGAACATGGAGATTATTTTCAAAGCTATCTATTTTTCCTTCTCTCTCCCCCCCTCCTCTTATTTGTCAAACCAGAAATCTTACACAGTTGTTTAAAGGGAACCACAAAACACTTAAAAGATACAGATCACAACAGAGAAGCTGTTTTCCTCCTTCTCTGTTGAGCCTAATATTTGATTACTGTTAGTCAAATCAAGCTTTCAGGCAAATAATCTCAATTTTTCAAGTTAATGAGATGTGGTCATGTTGACAACAGCTTGCAGAAACTTTTAATTCTAATTCCTGTAGGCTGTGCTGGCCTCTTTTACAGCAACCACTGTATGAATTTCTCAGATTTGCCAAAATGGCTTATGTAGACAAGTGCACACTTTAAAGAGGCACTAATTAAAAATACCCACTGGTGTCATAATTTAAATACCATGAAAATAAACTGTAAAAGTAGCTCAGCGACAATCTTATGGCTTTCCTTAGAGCTCGTTTACTTTAACTAGAGGATGTTTTATTGCAAATGTATTCTTAGCTAAAAACAATTTTTCATCTTGGTTTTGATATAATTAAGCAATTTATGTTAATATTTGTTTCACATACGCTATTAAGCAAGCCCCCCAGAATAAGTGTTAATTGAGAAAGCTGCAAAGAACTATACTGCTGAAGTAAGCAGCAAATTTATACTGTTGATTTAGAGCACTATCTACAACTTCCTCCCTTACTACAGCTCACTTGCTCTCTGCTACAAGGCTCCCAGCTATACTGAATCCATTAAAACACTTTACACTGCTGCTATTATCTACATTCAAACTGCTTTCCTTCCACAAGAGAGGTGGAGCTTGGTATTATTCTCAATGCATTTCCCTGGCTATAACTTCTCCGAAATTCTGTGGTTGTTTTGATTTTTTTGGTAAGGAATTCAAGGGGCATAGCTGTGCTGTAACAAAAGCAGACATGAGACCAAAAAAAGAAAAGAAAAAAAAAAGTTGGTGCTGAGAGGGTTAAACTTATTTAAGGGGTTAAATATGCAATTACATCTGACTAAAACCCAGAGAGACATATAGATAAATAGAAGAAATGAAGTCCCCAGGTTCCATTCAGAAGCCTTCATCACATTACTACCAGACAGAAAACTCTTTAAGAACCATTTTCAGATGTTAAATCATTGTTCGTGCAGCACATATTCTCACTACTCCTGGGGGAACAATATCTGAAGACAGCGTGCTAACAAATGAAATCCAGTAAACAGGCATTTTTCCTCTTGTTGTTAGTACCTTTGTGTTCCAGCTCCCAGCTCTGTCATCCATGCCTTCTCTCTGCTTTGAAGTTAAAGTATTGAATGAGCGTTGTCATCTATTATCCAGAGTGTGCATTTAGATTATAAATAAGAAATAAAAGTGACTTTCAGTACACTGCTTTTGCATTAGCAAGTTGCCTTCTCTGTTACCTCCTCTGTCCTTCATACTTTGCAACCAACATTATATTAAAAACCTGACTTTAAGTGTTTCTTGTAGATGAAAGACACATTCTATAAAATATGTACACGGCAGAGACAAAAGTTTTATTGGAATAAACAACTCTTGCAGTTTAAACAGGTTCATGGGTTCAGCTTTAATAGATTGTTTAACCCTTATCTGCAGATGTCCTTCAGGCCCATTACATGTTAATTGGATCCACCTCTTTATTTGCATGCTGGGTGTTGACAAACACAGCCTATGACTAGTGACTACTCTAAAGTTTATTTGTAGATAGAGCACTTTTCTAATACTTAAATTATTTATCAATATTTTCCACATGTAATGATCTCAGGACACTTTTTATATAAAGGTCAATGGTAAATATTCTTCACATGAGTAATAATGCTGGTCAGTGCTTGTTCCAATTGCAGCAGCTTGTACTGAGCATGTAACTCCTTTCTCAACGAGTGTACAAGCCGTGCTTTTGTATGCTAGAGACCCAGAAATATTTCACATACAAAGTCAATTTATATTCTTAAACTACATGAGTGGGACTCCTGAATAACTCCACTGACTTCAGTGGATTTCCACTGGTTAACTGAAAACAGAATTTGGATTACAGAACTTTTAAGACATTAAGGGTTCAATTTTAAAGCTTTGATGTCTAAAATTAGGCACCTCAAACAGCACTTAGATGTCAAAAAGGGACATTTAAGCACCCACATTTAAGTGCCTAAATATTCAAATTAGGCTGATTAAAGGCCTAAATTATGCCTAAATTTAAGTACCTACTTTTAGACATCTAAATCATTCAATTGGGCTGTAAGTAGCAAAGACAAACAAAAACAAACCCACAGTGCGCTATGTATGTGAGCTCTCAGCTAACTTTTGGAGATTCTTTTGTTCCATGCTACAAAAAGCCAATTTCAGGACATATCCAGAACAATAAGTTCCTTTTAGATACAGTGGGACTTTTACTCTAAGAAATCACTATAGAGAAATGCACATTAGAGAGAGAGAGAGAGAGACAGAGAGAGACAGAGAGAGAGAGAGAGTTGGACTGAAAGGCATTGCTGCATTGACCCGTCCCTCTACCTAGGTCTTCAGCTGAACATTTCAACTCATATGCTACACACAAGTTGTTACAGGCTCATAAAAATATAACTGGAAGAACAGACTGGAAGATTGAGGATCACATGGAGAAACTATGGAAAGGGCTAGACTGACGCCCAAAGAGGTAGCCACTGCATCTAGGGTCTTGGCTGTCAGGTTAAGACATCAGCTGTGACTTCCAGAAAACAAAAATATGCCTGACGGAATTCCTTGCCAGCAGGCAGGGACACAGCTTTTGGGGCACGAGGAGCAGTCAATTAGTCTTCATGGCTCAGTCAATCATATCAATGGTGTGTGGAGACAGAGTGGACAGGTCAAAAGAAGGTTCCTAAAAGGCAATCTGATAAGGGCTTGCAGGCTAAACAGCCCCCTCTTTCACCTCTCTCCTTCAGATGCCTTCTGTCTTCTTCCTTTGTTTCAGTGACAGTGCCCAAGGACACTCCATGCAGTCCTACAATTTCCAGCTATGATGCATGGAAGTCCCTCCACAAGATTCTTTTTGCAGGAGATTCAGGCCCTTACAGAGGAGCATGAGGACAATGGGGTAGATGATTTTTGGAGGATTGAAGAGACAGGTGGTAGGTGACAATTACTACACAAGGAAATCAGGAGGCAGGCTAATATCAGAAAGAGAGCAGCATATCCTCGCTTTCCTGCCATGTGCTCTTGTGGACAGGATGCCACTCACACAGCCCCCACCCCCACCCCCCTTCCACTCCATTCAAGTACTTGGCAGAAAAGGAGGGCATCACCACAGAAGATCAGAGGGAAGAAGGGACCATGAGAAGTTCATGGGAAGTTAAGCAATGCCTGCCAATGGGGCTGACAATGGTGAACAGCGGGAAGAGGACTCCTTTGCAGGGATTAGATATGATTTGCATGATGAAAGCCCAGGCAAAGGTTAATGGGTTAGTTACTTTTTTCAGGATAAGGATATGGATTATGGTTAAGATTGTGCTGGACAACCCTTTATAAGTGAGCAGTACATCTGTAGGCTGTTCAGGCATCTTGAGGATGTCAGTTAGTTGCTCTTATTTCTCCCTGGTAAGGCAGCAAAGGAACAAGTGAGGGTAGATGCAGGGAATGTGACAGAGGTGCCATGTGATTGCTAGGGGGTTATGCTGTTACACAAATCTCTGACATTCATGAGCCTGGGTGGGATCATGAGCAGGATGCACGCATCACAAGCCATTTCTGCTTCTGCATGCTTTTACTGGCCCCCATCAAGTGGCAGATCCTTAATGTGGGGGCAGCCCTGTTGGGTTCTTATTACTGGATGCCCAAAAGTGGACCTGTAGGTTCTAGGAGGCCTCTTTCAATGTGCCATCTCTTTTCTACTATACATCCATGAGAAAGGTGGGTTGTGTGGGGTACTGACATATTTTCATACTTCCAGTGGGAAAATCTGACACTTCACTGAGCACATGGACCTGCCGAGGATACTGGGGGATGTTTACACTGTGACAGGGTGCATGCATGTGAAAATTTTTTTCAAAGTTTCCAGCATTTCAAAACCCAGATGACTTGTCAGATTCTTTTACTCCTCCTGACTATGGCCTTAAAAAACCCGTCTCATGGTCAATCAGTGGCAACCCTTCCTATGCTGGCTACAAGAGGAAAGATTTTGAGGGGATAACAGGTGAAAATGTTATCACTTCTCTACAGGAAAGATGCTGGACCCCCTGGTTGAGGGCTGGCGTGTCACTAAAAAAGCATTATTGCATTACAGTGTGGCATGCCAAAGATATCTTGAAAACTTGGTGGCTTTGTTTAGATATTGTGATATTACATGCCAGGTGCATGCCATTTTTCAGAGTCATCCTCTGGCTACCAAAAAACAGTGAAGGGTGATTTTGTGTTACAAGTGGCTGCGTTCCCATCCACTTGTTGTGCTGAAACAGACCCACAGCTCTGGCTGTGTGCATGGCACTATTCAAGCGATCCCAGTTCTTCTACAAGACAAGTGGCTGGCAAGACTGCCATTTGCCCAACAGTACTGATGAGTAACAAACGTGGCCTTTGTATAAATTGAGCCATAGAGTTATGCATAGTTCCCAATATCAGGAGCTCACTCCTGAGGCCAAGATGAGACTGTGTGAGGTGCTGGTTCTTTCTGACATCATGGATCAGATGCAAAAGGGATTCTTCACCATCAAGGCAGTTTGACAACTCCTGCTGAACTTGAATTGCCCCACACCTCAAGGATCAACAGAAATGGGATTTTGATGTTTGAAGGTCAGGATGTTGCACTGTTTCCAGATACAGTATTGTTACATATTGGTCATGCTGGACCGCCTAGTAGCTTTTGACATAACCTGAATATAGCCTCTTGCTTCAGCTACTACGTGACACTGCAGCTACTATACCTCCGGTGCTTCCAGTCACACCAAGGAATCAGTTTAGTTGCAACGGACAATAGCACCCCTTCACCTCAGGGGCAGGGCTGGCTCCAGGCACCAGAGCAGCAAGCAGGTGCCTGGGGTGGCCATCGGGAAGGGGCAGAACGTCCAGCTCTTCGGTGGCAATTCGGCAGCGGGTCCCTCAGTCCCCCTCGAAGGCAAGGACCTGCCACCGAAGAACAAAGCAGGAGCGGTAGAGCTGCCGCCAAATACTGCTGATCACGGCTTTTTTTTTTTTTTGGTGCTGCAGCTTGGGGCAGCAAAAACGCTGGAGCCAGCCCTGCTCAGGAGTTTCAAAATGTCCTGTGTGAATTGATCCTATTTCCTATTCCGTTCCTATACATAACATGCATCTGAAGAGGTTTTGTGACATAGGTAGAGTACTATGGGTGTGCTGATCAGATACATCTCATGCCATCAGTCTCCTATGGGTTTGGTCTCTGCTGTGGAAGAATACTTGGCCAATACTGTAGACCGCAGAGTTACAGTGGTGACTACTAGGGGTTTTGGATAAGCTTTGTGAATTGAATGTTAATGTTTTTGTCCCAGTAAGCCTTTACCTTGCCCTTCTACATTGAGGGACTGATGATGGATTTTGGATATCAGGATACAGCCTGAGATTCTATTCTAACAGGATTAGATGGACCTGAACTTACTTGTAAGACTCACCACTGAAGTTAGCAACAAAATGTAAGAGATATCGGTCTGATCACTTTGTGCACGAGATCAGTGGCTTTCAACCTTTTTTCATTGAGGACCCCTAAAATATTTCAAATAGAGGCGCAGACTCCTTTGAAAATCAAACATAGTCTGTAGAACCCCAGCTGTCCACAGGTTGAAAAACCACTGCATTAGGGACTATTTGATGCATGGCAAGAGGCAGAAAGACATTGGCAACTATATGATATCAGACAGCCACTCAGCAGATAAAGAGTTTTTGAGGCCAGTTTCTTCCGTCTTTCCTGGACTGAAAATAATGGAAAGATGTGCCCCCTGAGGATAACATTGTGCTTCTGGAAGAAATAACAGATTAAATGGGGAACTACTGATACAGATTAAAAAGAAAGAGGGATGGTTAAGTGGGTTGTTTCCATAGCACATCCTCATATGGTGTTCCCTGTGGCCAAATAAGGTTTGAAGGAAGATCCCCTAAATCTTTTGTAGTAAAAAGATCTAGACAATTGGTTAATAGATATGCAGCACCTGGTATCTAGTTAGGGCTACTTTTGCCGTTGTGAACACTTACTGTATGTAATTGCTCAGATGTTTTAGGCTAGGTAGGCTGCATCTAACTGACAGAGGTTCTGATACTTTCAATTTTGATTTCCTTGGGTGATTAGAAATATTTGTCCTAAAGGCAGGAGGGGTGGATGCAACCAAGCAAAGAGATGATTGATTTCTCCTTAAACTGGGCTGTCCTTACTTTACCACCATCGGAGGGATGTGATTCTCTCTTCTATTTGTGATTATTAAACAAAAGTGACTGAAAAAGTCAGTCCCTCCATGTTGGTGAGACACTCCTTACCAGACAAGTGAAAAAGCCATGTAAAGCTGACCACAATGTGTCTTGAAATACAACTGGTTTTCCAGTCTCCCCCTGGGCTTTGTGAAAAAAGCCAGCCTACCCAAATTAAAAGATGAGAAATGATAAGGACAGGAGAGAGAGAATCTTAAGCGCCCCTGGATTTGGCTGTCTGGATTGACTTACGATGGTGTGATTTCTGCACTTAGCTAGGTTATCAACGTTCACTAGCAATGGTCTACTGTAACCAGTAGGCCTCTCTCAAAGTCATAATCACAGAAGGTTCCCCAAACAAGGATATAAAATGAGGTTCTCTTTCCTCAGGGAAAAATTCATATTTTCACTTGTGATTTATGAATCTTTTACATTCCTACCATAGTCCCTATACACAGCCCTAGTGAGCAATAACTTTTAGGTGTCACGCCAAGCAATTGTCCTTGTAATCAATTAGGAGAAAAAACAGCTAGCCAACAGAAACACTGAAAAATAAAAAACATACTCTAAAAAAAAGAGCACCCTACTCTGTGAGCAAAGAAAATACTGTAAACAGAGCTAATCACTGCTAAACCCTTATAATCCAGTCTTTATACAAGTTAAAAGAATTGAACCAAGAGTAAAAAACTTCAAAAGGTCTCCTTCCTAATCTGTAGAACCTGGTGAATCATTTCTCAAGAAAAATAAGGAGTCCGAAATATTTTAAACTCCAAATATTTTTCTATTGTGAAAAGGGGTTCAAACATGCCACACAATACTGAAAAAACATACAATGCATTCCCTACGCCTGTCAGTCAGCGACAGCTGTTCTAGACACCTGGAAAAAGTTTACAGTTTAAGGCTTCATGTTCTGTGTACCTAAACACAAGAGTAATAAAGGAAAAATTGTCAAACAGAAAATGGCCTGCTTTCAACTTGACTATAAAATATCTACAGCTACCAGCACTTCTTGTACCTTGTTAAGTATTATGTTCAATAATATTAATAGGCCCATATTTACCATATCTTAAAAGCTAACAATCCCATTGCTAGCACTAATTAAAAAGACAAGAAACTGAAAGAAAGCAGTAGATTATTTCTTCAATATGGATTCATGCTTAGATTTAATAAAACCTGTTTTAGTGTTATAACCTTACATTTGTTTCAAGAACACTATAAAATGGAAGTCTGCTTTTTGTTGTTTATTGAGTAAGGAGGGATTTTTCTTTTGGATCTGCATTACAGAATGCAAGCTATCAGAGTAGGAATAAGTAGACTATTTTCCCTTCACATAACAAGCTGCCTGTTATTCAGCAGGCATGTTTTGGATCACGATGTGAGCTGAAAAGCTGACTCTGTAGCGGAAAGGAGGCAGGCCATGTTCCACTGCACAACGGACATGTTTACACAAAAGTCATACTTGATAATTTTGGCAAAAATAAGGGTACTTAAACTTACACCAGCGAAAGGCTTTGGGGTGGATGGATGTCCAGGGGGGCGGAAACCCTGGCTCTCTTTCTTTTCTGTGTTCATGGAGTGAAGTCACAAAAAGGACAATGGTGAAGAGAGATATTTATACACTTTTCAAATTTGCAAAAGGAAATGGAGCTCTTGCTCAGGCGGGGTGAGCTCCAGTAGTTAGAACAGGGGACTAGGACCAGGACTCAGAATTCCTGGGTTCTATTTATGGCTCTACAGTTTACTCTCTGTGACCTTATACGAGTCACTTTAAACTACGGTTTTGATCATGCAAAGAGACCCATGTGAGTGGACTGACGTAGCTGTGCAGAACCCCACTGACGTCAGTGGAGCTTTGGGCAGACAGTGGGGTTTCCCCAAGCAGTTTTCTGTACAGGACCGATGCCGAAGTCTATTGGCTGGAGAAGGCTGTATTAATCTTTACCATGCTCCATTTCCCGAGAAGATGGGAAGATCCACACAACTGCCCCATTGGCTCTGCCCTGCCTACTCAGTGGGTAAAGAGGGACTCCACATAGCTAAACACTGCACAGGGAGCATACACCTATCACACTGACTCCCCCAGTCAGTTCCCTCACACAACAGAACCATGCTGGGTCCCACTGCCTGGTGAGCCTCCGCACCCAGGGAAGTGGACTGTGGATTCTGACATAAGCCAAATCTCAATAAAAACAAAATCTCTACTCAGCACTTTCTTTGTGTCACTTAAGGCTCCCCAGGCATCGGCCACAGTCATACAGACATTTATACAGCCAAGTGCCACCTAAATATTTTCCATTATAGAAACATTTTGGAAATAAAACCTCTTCCTTTTTGCCTTTTATATAATGTCTTTAAAATGTCTCCTAACGCTGAAATATCTATCAGCTCTCCCAAATCCAGAGCAGCAACACTATCAAAATCTTAGATCCTGAATGATCCACAGAAGTGCAGAGGCTGATCTCAATGTACAAACTAACCCACCTATCAGTTTTGGGCTACATACGTTTACAACTGATTAAATGCCTCTCGTTCAGGTTACCTAACACTTTCCATTCTAAGACCCCGTGTTCAGTGGCTTATTACTTGCATTTGGTAACTTTCGAGTTCTTGATTTTGCAAACTGAATTTCCTTTTAATTTAATTTTTAAAAAATTCTGTATGTTTATAGAGAGACAAGGTGGGGCAAATAATATCTTTTATTGGACCAACTTCTGTTGGTGAGAGAGACAAGCTTTCAGCTCCCCCAGAGCTCTTCTTCAGGTCCATGTAAGCTCTATATAAGCTCGACAGAAGTTGGTCCAATAAAAGATATCTAACTCACCTTCCATCTCTAATACCCTGGAACTGACACGGCTTTAACAACACTGCATATGTATATGTTTAATGCATACTACCTCAGCATCTACTCCATATTCTGTCACTCCAAGGTAGGCAAGATGTCAGCCAAAACTACTGAATTATCTTCCAGTACCCATGAAAACCCATCAGCCCAATCTGTGCTCATCGTATTAATGAACTGCCACAAAAGGACCAGCACGTTAACTAGATTGTTCACCCTTTCATCCTAAACATTCTTTTCTATCGAGGCTTCCAAAAGAAAAGCCAGAACACCCTTCCCTCCCACTTTTCTTTCACTGAGTTTTATGCAGGAGGATGGGTTGGCAGGTAGTCATTAACATGTTAGGCAAGTGGGCACATAATGCACTATAATGTAAAGTGGAAGACATTCTACAGCAATTCTTCCAGAGACTGAGATTTTCCATGGGCTGGTGGTCATTAGATTAGGTTTCATTATGGCTGAAACTCACCCCTATGCCAGCAAAAGACTTCTATCCCATGTAAGCCTCCTGTAAGCTGTATTTTTAGGGTTTAAGTGGTGCCTGGGTTTCATGTTGGCCCTGGTGCATATGGGAAAATTTACCTCTATGATTTTATTTGTGTCTTCGGTGTAAAGTGCTGGGTACCAATGCCCCATAATATGAACCACTTTAACTTTAGATCTAATTTGACATGTTTTCACCACTCAATTACTGTGTTATGTAGAACTGAAAATCTGAAATAAATGCTTAGTTTAAAAAAGAAAAATGCCCTACCTCCTTCTCTGAGTGAGCAAGCAATTAGAAACCCAAAGCCTGGGGTTTGTTGCTGATGAAGGATGATGTAGGATATAACCACAGATCCAATGTTGCTTTTCTGTCTACATCACTCTTGTGAACAGCCAACAAGAATTTTGAAATGTACTCAGCTCACCAGAAAGCAGACATGAGTAGAGAGGATTGCATGACATCCACAGTCTTAACAAACCAACCCATTGGCTGTCTGGCAGTGAGTAGCCCAGCTAAAGAGCTGCCCTTTTAACAGTGTTACAGAAAAATCAAGGGCAACAAGGACTGCATCAGTGATGTAATAAAAACAAATTTTTGTAGGGAAAATTTACTGTAGGTACTTTATTCTTTACATTTCTTTAATTTGTGGTCCTCCTGATTTTGGCACAAAAAAGATGCAGTTATTTTTCCCCAGCTGCCTGAATTTAACCTCCAGGTATAATTCACACATCAAACCCTAACCTATAGACACACACACACTTCTATAAATGACCCCTAGTAAACTGGCATAACACCAGTAAAAGTTGCCTTTTTTAAGTATCAACCCCAAAGATGTTATCTGAAATAAAATCCTCATTACTTCAGATTCTGGAGGCAAAATGTGACCTTACTCTGCATCTCTAAATCTAAACCATTTGTGTTGTTCCCATCCAATAATGATGCTGGTCGGTATAAAAGCACAAAAATGTGTTAGTTTTCTTTCTTAAAAGATAAGTCGACCTAGTAAATCCCACAGTTAAACTTAGAGGCTTAAGCTAAACTGTTTATTCAAAGTTAGAGGTATTTGTGCTTATTTCAATATTAGAAGGCAAAAACGTTCCTTCCATGCCCTTTGCACCTGACATCTGTGTAAAAGTGGGTCCAATGATATTTCTTTACTTAAAGATTGCCATCCTGAATCTCTCTGTTTTTCAAATAATAATCCATATTATGCCAACAAAACATTATCCCAAGCCACTTGAAATCATAATTTCCTACATCGCTTTCCTAAGTCTGTCTTAGGGCTTGTCTAAATGGACATGAAGGCCTGGTTTACACTACAAAGTCAGGTCAAGGTAAACCGCCTTGCACCAACCTAGTTATGCACGAGTCTACTCTTAAATGTGTCACCCACTGATGTAAGTGCACTGTGACACCAACATAGTAACAACAAGCAGCACTGAGCCATGGTCAATGTACTGAGGTTGATGCAGTGTAACGGTAGTGTCATAAACAGATAGTTAAGGGTTAATGCCTCTTTCACCTGTAAAGGGTTAAGAAGCTCAGTAAACCTGGCTGACACCTGACCAGAGGACCAATAAGGGGACAAGATACTTTCAATACTTGAGTGGAGGGAAGTTTTGTTTGTGCTTTTGTTTGGGGGTTGTTCGTTCTTGGACTAAGAGGGACCAACGTCAATCTAGACTCTGAATCAGTCTCTCATGTTTCAAACTTGTAAGTAATGCCAGGCAAGGCGGTTAGTCTATTTTGTTTTCTCAACTTGTAAATGTCTCTTTTTTGCTGAGAGGAATTTTACCTCTGTCTGCTGTAACTTTGTACCTAGGCTAGAGGGGGTTCCTCTGGCTATATGAATCAGATACCCTGTAAAGTATTTTCATCCTGATTTACAGAGATGATACTTTCTTTTCTTTAATTAAAGCTTGTTTTGTTTTGTTTTTACGAACTGATTGATTTTTCCTTGTTTAAGATCCAAGGGGATTAGTGGGGGGAAAAGAAGGATGGTTAATTCTCCTTGTTTTAAGATCCAAGGGGTTTGATCTGTGTTCACCAGGGAATTGGTGAGTCCCTCAAGGCAACCCAGGGAGGGAAAGTTTGAGGGACAGTAAAATTGATTCCAGACACTGGAATTCTGGATGGTGGCAGTGTACCAGATCTAAGCTAGTAATTAATCTTAGAAGTGTCCATGTAGGTCCTCACATCTGTACCCTAAAGTTCAGAGTGGGGAAGGAACCTTGACAGATAGACACTGCATTACCTACGTTGACCCTAACATTCCTCGAGCAGCTGTCCAACAATGCCTGACGCTGACTGCTCTCTTCACATTTGTGAACTCCGCCACCAGGTTCACTAGACCAGGCCCTCTTTTCCTTTAGAGCCCCATGAATTTTTAAAATATCTTTTTCTGACTGCCCAGCTTGAAGAACACATCTAGCAGCTCTCCATTGTTGTGTGCAACTATCCAGCTGACCATGCTGGCTACATGTTCCAGACGAACTCCAGCTTGGAGCAGACAGGAGATACTGGATCTCCTGGGCCCGTGGAGAGAAGAAGCTGTGCAAGCACAGCTACAAACCAGGCATAGGAATGTGGACACCTATGAGCAGACTGCACGGATGATGCAGGAGTACGAGTACAAAAAGGACCACCAGCAGTGCCATGTGAAAGCAGAGGAACTGCAACAGGCCTACCAGAAGGCCAAGGAGGCCAACAATTGATCTGGTGCTAAGCTACAGATGTGCTGCTGTTACAAAGAACTGCAAGCTATATTTGGTGAAGACCCCATCATTACCCCACAGATCACTGTTGATTCCTCCAAAATGCCCGAGCCACAGACCCCTGGCATGAACAGTGAGGATGAGGAGGAAATGGAAGAAGAAGAGAAGGAGATGGGGGACATGCAACTGGGGGGGTCCAGCTATGCTGTTAGCCGGGACCTATTTGAGACTCCACTGCAGTCCAGTCAGTCAGCCGTGGCAGTCAAGAACAGATAAACCTGATGCAGGGGAAAGATCCTCAGGTAAGTGTGTAAATTTATTTCACATTACAGTGAGGGCATCCGCAATTAACAGAAGACAACAATCGACTTTTCATTAATTTACTCGTACTAGAAGAGATAGTGGTACAACAACGAAAGTAGAGTTGTTACTTGCATTTCACTGCACTGTGGAGTTAGGCAAGGGGGAGCCATGTGGAGCAGTTTGCGTACACAGGGATGTCCCTTGAATCCTCTCAAGAGATCTCAATTAAACTTTCATAGAGAGACTCAGCAATCTTCTCTTGAAGGTTTCTAGGGACTGGAGCCTTAGTTCTTCCTCTGCGGTAGGATAATTTCTCACTCCAATCAGAGACAAGAGTGGCAGGCACCACTGCGGTATACAGGCTAGCAACACAGGGGCCCCGGTGGCTTCAGAACCGCAGCAGCAGATGTGCTCTCTCTGCCTTTGTTACCCTCAGGAGTGAAACACCAGCTAAAGTCACCATCACTCATGGAAAACATTGCCAGTAGTATGCCCATAGTTTCACGCAACCAAGCAATTCCCTCCTCGCTTCCCTCACCCCCTGGTGGGTCCCACTCACCAGGGCTTGCCATACACAAACACTCTCAAGCAGATGTGTCAATGAGCATGTCTTGTTTAAAATTTTAGGGAAGCCAGGGCAGGGAGTTCTGAATCTTAACTTTCGTTTTCTGTTGTGACTATACGATAATTTATGGTACTTCTATGTGCTTTATCTGCAGCTGCTGCTACTGCAGCCTTGAGGGGTTCCCTTCACACTCATGGAATGCCTGAGCAGATATGGAGAAGACAGACAAGAACCTGGGGTTACGTGTTCAAGATCCTGCAAGTCAGTGCTGCATCAGACAGTGATCACGGGGCCTGGAAGATGAACATTGCAGACAGCCTGAAGAAAGGAAAAGTGGAGAGGAGAAAGGCCCGAGAGTTCCAGCAGGAAAAGGAGAGGGGGATGCACCAGAACATAATGGGACTTTTCTGGCAGCAAACACAGATGCTGCACACTCTCGTGGGCCTACAAGTTCAACAATCTTGGGCTCACCTCCCTCTGCAGCCCAAGGAGAACTCCACTGCAGCACCTCCCCGAACAATTCCCCTCAATATTCCAGGTGGTGTCAGAGGCCACTCCCCTACCACTCCACCCTGGGGGACATTAAAAACAACTACAGCTTTACATGCACTGACTTCTGAAAGCCACAGATGTTGTATGTGTAACTAAAATGAACATGAATGATCTTTCACCTTCATAAATTCTGTTGTATTATTTTAAGTTTTTCATATATTTGCTTTAAAATTGCACAGACTTTCCTTTTCCCTGATTTTGTTACAGAATAAAATTCTATTATTTGGAACATAATTCATCATTAGTTCACGATCTATGCTGCAGACTACCTAGAAGCTCTGACAGCAACCAACTACATGTTACTGTATGGTGTGACAACTCATAGGATCACTAACACACATAGTGTAATAATCATAAACGTACAGCAAGCACTGCAAAAATTAATAGGTGCACTGCCAGTGTTATATTCACACATGTACAACAAGCACAACACAATTCCCGACATGTCCCTAAACAGCAGGGCCAAATAGAGCTCAGTACACCACAAAGCATTACTGTGGCTCACTGCTCCTTCAAAGCCTTCCCTGAGCCACATATCTCTGCGTTGAGCTCTTCTACTAACCCTCGTATCTGGCTGTTCAAACTCAGCAGACAGCCACTCCACCTCCACCCTGGCAGCAGCTTTTCCCCCTTTCCTTCACAGACATTATGCAGGACACAGCAGGCAGCAATAACCATTCTCACTGAGATCCAATCTCATGAGTAAACACAGCCAGCGTCCCTTCAGTTTGCCAAAAGCACATTCAACTGTCATTCTGCACATGCTGAGTCAGTAACTAAATCTTTCCTCAGTGCAGTCAAGGGTGGCCAGTGTATGGCCCCATGAGCCAGGAGACCAACAGGCAGAGGTTAGGTCCCCAGATCACTGCAGTCATTACAATATTCCCAATGGTAATCCATCAATCAGGAAAGAAAGTCCCTGCTCGTAGCTTTCTGCAAAGTCCTATATTCTTAAAAATATGAGCATCTTGCACCTTCCCTAAGTAGCCAGCACTGATGTCAGTGAAGTGCCCCCAGTGATCCACCAACGCTTGTATACCCATAGAAAAGTAGCCCTTTCTCTTGATGTACTCTGTGGCAAAATGGTTTGATGCCAAAATAGGGATATGCATGCCATGAAATGCTGCACCACAGTTGACGAACTCCATTGCTACAAAACCATCCACTGCGCCCTGCACATATCTGAGAGGCACAGACCTGCATAGCAGGAGGTGATTAACAGCCTTGCACACTTGCATGACAACGACTCCCCCAACTGTGGAATTTTCAACTCCAAAATGATTTCCTACTGAGCAATAGCTATCTGGTACTAAAAGTTTTCAAGGAGCGATTGCCACTCGCTTCTCCACTGACAGCACAGCTCTTATTCTGGTGTGCCTGTGCTGGAGGGCTGCGGTGAGTTGAGCTCAGCACATAAATCCAGGAATGTGGCCATATGCATCTGAAAGTTCTGCAGCCATTGCTCATCACCCCAAACCTTTATTTTGATACAATCCCAACAGTCAGTATCCGTTTCTCAGGCCCAGCAGCAGCACTCCACCACCTGTAGCTGCTCTGTGAACCCCACCAACAACTCTGAATTGGTTCTCACTATGTCCCACAGCAATTTGTCCTCCAAGAAACTGTCATGTTCCTTATTGAGCTGGTTCTTCTTGCAGCTCTGCAAGTACTGCACATTCATGTACCCTGTGCTTGCAACGCTTATGACAGCAGTGTAGAACTTTGAAGGCTCCATGCTTCTGTCAGTTAGTGGACAGGGAGGTGGCACATATGGGTTTTGGGGAGTTTGAAAACAGGTGCGAAAATTATGGACTATGGATACACTATGGGATGGAGAGAGCTGCATGGTGGGAAGTTGAATCCTTGCTCTCGGTTACCCCCGTGCAACTCGTTTTGCCCCCAACATGTATTGCCAAAACCTCACAAAAAACAACGTGCTAGATGGTGGTGGGTTGCACACTGGAATACCTATCCATGATGCACTGTGCACCGATAAAAGCACTCCCAGTGAGTAGGCGCATCATCAACAGAAGGCGCCAAGTATGCAAGCACACAAGCAATATACTAACTACAGCAGTTTTATGCCGACGTAACTCACACTGACCAAAGTTTGTAGGGTAAACGTGATCTTCATTGGGGCCTTCAGCTGAAGCCAGGGGTGTGATTCCCTGCTCAGGTCGACAAACTTGCACTAACTCTAATTCAGCTAGTATGCTAAAAATAGTAGTGTAGCATATGAAGTGGCGAGGACTAACCACTCCAAGTATGTCCCCATAGGGTCTGGACAGGTTTGGATTTGAGGAAGCTAGCTCTTGCTGCTGCTTGCCACTGTCAGTGCTATCACGGCCACACTTCTATTTTCAGTGTGCTAGCTCGACAAGAGTTAGCACAAGCACATCTACTTGAGCTTGAAACACACCCCTAGCTCCACGTATAGACGTAGCCTTAGTTTGTGTCAAGCTGGTGCCTTGCATTTCCGTGTCTCATGCTCAGTGCCTGTGGGAACCCTGCTGCTAAGCACTCTACGTTCAATAGTGTGCTCTGAAATGGGAGTAAATTAAACTGCACTAGGGAAGTTTTAGTGCGTGGCAGCAGGGTTCACACAGACACTTAATCTACCCCCAGTTAGGCTGTTGCATGCTAACACCCCAATTTGCCATGAATTAAGTGTTCAGGTAGACAAGCTCTTAGAATTTTAATCTGAAATGTTTTGGCAGAGCTACTGTGCTAAATTTGTGCAGTTCCTACCCACATCTGAAATGGCCTAAACTTTATCTAGCACTACTAGCCCTGTATTTACAAAGCATTATTTTTACTACCAAATAGCCCTTGAAGAGAAAAACAAGAATAAATTGAAAAGCTGAACCTGAAATAAAGCTGACACTTACCCTAGGTTTCAGAAATGTCTGTGATTTTATACTTACTTTAGAGATATATAGGTTTAACACAGAAAAAATAAAATACTTGTTCAATTTAAAATAAGTTCCAAATGAATTTTGTTTTGAAACAGTCATGGTGGCTAACAAAACTCATAAAATAGCAACACAGCTGACAATACTCATATTACATTTGCAATACTGTAAAACTTTATTTTATTGCACTGTTTTAACTGATTTTTAAAAAACAGACAACATTTAACTTAGAATAATAAATACAGGCCCACAAAAAGAGAAAATCACAGAACTTCTTTCTGGTCTCATTTACATAGGTGTACATCAGCTCTAACTCTGTTGAAGTCAATAGAGTTGCACTGGTATAAAGGTAGTTAAGTGGGACCAAAATCATGTTTGTAAGACATGACCTCTGTGAAGATAAGGCTGATTGGTAGGATGAAATCTGTAAAACCAATGCAACATTATCCTACCTCCAAAAGTGATAATGAAGTCCCAAATGCAGCCTGCTCTTTCACCTTAAGAATATATTTTAAAATATATTCTATTTCCAAGCAGTGAAATTTATTTTAAACTATTTCAACACTCCACGCATATTCTTGTTGGTCCTTAAGCGCATCCCTAACTTTAGAAGCATGAGCAGTCCCACTGAACTTAACACAACTATTCATGCACTTTAAGTTAGGCACATACTTCAGAGCCTTGGTGAACCTAGGCCATAATGAAGAAAAGTTCTATGTGAGTTCAAGATCCCATTATACCTTATTAAGAATAATGTCTTTTTATATTTGCCCTATGACAGACCAAAAGTTTGGTTGCATCACTTATTATACAACCCATAAGTACAAAGAACCTCTCTACGATGGTTTTAATAACATCAGTCATTTGAAACAGACTTTTAAATTTATATACTACATCCACTGAATTTCTCTATCAGTGCAGATAAATACTAGCTGTAGATAGTAGCTTTAAAATGTCCCTTTGTTTATTTTCCCCTACCATGGCTAACTGGTGAATATATAACTTTTTTTGCTTTGATGAGTAACAATGAGCAAATAGAGGCATGTAAATTTTACAAGAGCAGAGTGAGAGTCTATAAAAACAGCACAGTCCTGTCATTTCACTGGGGACTTTTCATACCAATGTACTAGGCTAAAAATGAAAAACAACACATATTTCAAAAATCATATTTCCTTGAAGAGTCAATGCAAACCTAACTTGCTACCAGGTTGTTTCATTTTTAATTTAAATGCAAAAAGTTATACTATAAAACCCTATAGGAGCAGATTTCCAAAGAGTGCTTCTAAATTTAGATGTGCAGATAATTCAGATGGTTAGATGCCCAATGACCCAGTTCACTCACGCTCTCTCTCTCTCATACACACACACAAAGAGTATACAAATATGGAGGCCCCATAGCCTCATGTGGTTATTTATCAATGATTTTAGAAACAAACCAAAATTACACTAAAAACAGCTCAGCAAGTGGAACCAAGCAGCAGTTTCGCTTCACCCTTCTTCAGCACTAAGAGATAATTTAAGTCTTGTTGATGTCTTTTGTTATAACCACTTATTGACATTAGTAGCAGAGATGATAAAAAATGTTGCACGAATGTTCTCAGCATGGTCCATTGACAAGAGAGCTACAAATTGTATTATTAAAAAAAATCATTGGTTCAAAAATCCTGGCAAGGCAGCCATTCTAGGTTAAAACTTGTTTAATTTTGCCGGCACTGCTTCATCTCTGAGCTCGCGGAGCCAGAGCTTTTCTGTTAAAAAGCAAAAGACATTTTACGCACAATTTTCCCTCTACTAGAAAGTGGTATATTGTGCCCTTCAGTGAACATAAAATTGATATTATCATCTCTTAGTTTATATCTCACTACTTAACCTTCAGATTAAAAGTTATTAGATTTGAATGACTAAAAAGACATCGTGTCACCTTCCAGTCAACGCTGGGAGATCAGAGAACTAGGGGGAAAAGGCCTGAGTGATAAAAACACAAAGTTACAATGTATGGAAAGTCTGTCTTTTATTCCCCCTGCTGAAAAAGACTCTACAATGAGATTGATCTTTCATGAGGTTATTGTAATCGTGAATTACCAGTGTAGTAAAATCCGAACCAGACACAATCCTAATGCCTTCTAAGTAGTTTAATCTATACTCTTAAATGGCTCTTTCAATGACAACAGCAGTTTAATAATTACACCCCATATCTTCCCAACAAAAGTGACTCAAAACGTTTTACCTTAAAGCCTAACAAACAAGTTTAGTCTAACCCAGTTGTGTCAATATGGAACAAAGACTTATCAAAGATCTTCTTTAGTAGTTTTGTTCTAAAGAGATAAGTCCACTTCATGATCAGTGGGACCATAAAATTTCTGATGCAATGTATAACCTACTTTCATGTTTTTTAAAAGATGAAACTGTTAGTAAATTTGTTGTTAAAAAATGTGATAGCATTCAATTCATTTGTACTCTGATATATACTGAGTGACTTCTACTCTGCCAACATGCTCAGGTCTAACCAATCGCCATATTGGTCAGGAAGGAATTTCCCCCCAGGTTAGATTGGCAGAGACTCTGGGTTTTTTTTGCCTTCCACTGCAGCACGGGGCATGGGTCACTTTCAAGTTTAAACTAGTGTAAATGGTGAATTCTCTGTCACTTGAAGTCTTTAAACAATGGTTTGAAGGATTTCAGTAACTCAGCCAGAGGTTAGGAGTCTATTACAGTAGTGGGAGGGTGAGGTTCTGTGGGCTACAGTGCAGGAGGTCAACCTAGATGATCATTATGGTCTCTTCTGACCTTAAAGTCTACTGAATACAATAATCTCTTGAAATTCCTAATTTACCAAATTAAAGCAGTCTCTGAATAATATACATAATAACCACTTTACCACACATTTTCCTCTTTCTTTTGATATGGAAGAGTTTGGTGAAACCAGACACCCCTTATGACACTTGTTTTCCTCAGTGTGAAACTTAAATCTCAATACTGCCAAAGGCCAAATTGCAATAGCCTACCATTGCAGCACCTGGCTAAATGAACAGTCCCATTGAAGTCACTTAGACTACTTATGGAGTAGAGAGCTACTCATTGTGTGTAAGGTATCAGTATTTGGCCCAAAACATCTTATGTGAATGTTTTGTATATGAATAGGGTTCTATTTGTCTGCCAATTTATCAGATGCATTTGTTCAAAGGTAAGTAAAGGTGTAAAAGTAGGAAATATGAATGGAAAATTAAACATTTTATCAAATTCTCCTCAGTAAAAAACTGCTTACCTTATTTTTGTAGACACAGATTAAACATACTATTTAACTAAAAACTCTTCAGAAAGTTAAGTGACACTTGAGAATTACAGTACAGTCCAGTTCAAAGACAAAGTGATGAAAAGAAACTCTCATACATAAAGTGCAATTCTCTATATAAACCTCCTTCTTGTTTCTCTATGTACCACTTGCATTTATATGCTATTCTACTGTGACATAAAAGCAGTCACCTTGTAACCCCTTTTATCAAGTAATCTATGCACTACCTAAAAGTATACTACACTGCATCAGGCAAGCTATAGGTTTACATTATACAAACATTCCAATTCTGCCTGCTCAGCGCTGGTTGTCAATAAATGCAAGCAATTGCAAAACAGCAATGTGTGTTTTTTTCCTTAAGAGAACACTGATACGAGTCTGCCAGTTTTGCAAAATAAACTCTTTGCAATCTCTGCACCTAATCTGTCAACAAATTACTATTAAAGTCATACGTTCTAAAAGTTCAAAAGGATTTTGGATTAGACAAAAGATATGGAGCTTTAGACTCTTGGGGCAGTACTTGAAATTATGGTATCAAACTGGAACATTCTATGGATGTAGAGAGGTTTGCATTTCTGCCACATGCAACAGAGCACTTCAGGTCTTGCTTTAATATGCTGGAATTCACTTTTATGTCCCGTCCTTTTCACTCCATTCATATTGTTTATCTTTCCATTAATAAATGAATAACACTTTAATGTACAATAACAAGTTATAACAAATTACACTGAATGTTATATGGTTCTTCAGAATCAACCATATTCCCTATTGGGGTAAGTCTGAGAAACTCCATCGAAGTAACAGGAGCTGCATCCATTCACACTAAAACAAAATCTGCAGTTACAAGTCTTTCTTCATTACTTTTGGTAGGCAAGAGCTGTTCAATTACAGCTCCCTTGAGACAGCGTAACTCTCAAAGGCCCCTCGATCATTAGATGTTCTTGTTGAACTCTTCAGGTTGTGATTTGTGTGAGCAATGTGATTATTGTCACAGTTCTCAGTTGCTCTGTCTAAGCCTCTCTGACCTATTACAATGTTCTGTCTCACCTCTGTCATCTGTTTAAGCAACTGGGAGTTCCTCTGGGCTGCTCCAATGCTCTGCTTGAGTTGCCTATTTCAGCTCTCTTTGAGGAGTCTGATGCTTCAAGTAACCTTGATGCTCTACTTGACGTCTCACAGGGAGAAAACAGTCAACAAAACCAGTGTTTGAGAAAAGAGCCAGTTCTGAAAGATGCTGAACATCTTCAACTCGCACTGAACATAAGAGAAGCTGAGAAGGATCACTGCCTCTCTCAGGAGGCGCTATTACCTTGTGAGAATGTGTTCTTACTACCCCTTCTGTCCATTCCTGGTGCTGATTCTTCTCATCCCCTACCATACAGCTCTCTAATTTTCTCTCTCTTCATATCTCCCCAGCTGCCCTCTCCACAAAGGACCTTATTCTGCCACCTCTGCTCTTTTGGATAGTATTTTACTCCACAAGTATTGCCATTGATGTTAATCGGGACTACACATCTTGAGTAAGTGTTACATTTAAATTTGCTACTCAAAGGATGATCTAACATGCTACAAGAAATATTAGCACAAGACCTATTCAGTTTCCCTCTACACTTTCTCCTGCAGTAGAATCAAACTAATGACAAAGACAGTATAGTACTTGTACTAAACTCATTCCTACCCTGATTGCAAGAGTACCCACAATCCATTTTATTCCTCCAAAATGATGAATACCAGCATTACCTTATGTTCTTCTATGCTATAAGATTTACAAAAGCGAATGGATTTGTAAATTTGTTCAAACTTCCTGAATCAATGATTTTTTTTCAAAGAAAGGTTTGTTTTCATAACTCAAAAACACGCATGTTGTTGGTCCTTGAAAGCCACAAACTTAATAAGAGTTCAATTTCTAAAATCCAAGTAAGTGCTTTATCCAAAAGCATTCCGTGGCAGCATCTCTTGCTTGCCCATTGCTCATCATAGGAATGCACAGTTAACCAGCTAACTGAAGAGGAGCCAAGCTCAATCTACTCTGCTTATTTTTCAGAAAACACAAATGCCAGGTGGCATAAAGAAACATTTAGACTGAAATGCTCTTAAGAAATAGCTGTTTTATTTAAATAACCATTCATTTGTATTGAAGCAGCGTTATCTAGCACGCATTCTGTCAAGTGACCTGAGAGCATATGTTGTATATGGAGAAACATCTAAACATTATGCTCTGTGTTGTATGTGTATCTGTAAATGCCTGCATTAGCAGTCTGAAAACATTTTTCTTTCCGGCATTTAAAACTATTTTCAAAACACAATGATTGATACATTATTACACTAGTTTTGACAGTCCTTTAGATATTGCACTCTTTTTTAAAGAGGTGTTATAAACGAAGCAAACGGCTCACTTTTTAAAAAGAAAACTCAAAAGAAAAGAGACTGATCAAAACAAATTAACAGTAGAATTAAAACACAGAACAGGAAGGCCTTTGCAAATCTAGAGGAGAGCATGTTAATCAAAAGCTATTATAGTAGTGGCAAAAGAGATACAAGCAAAGGGTAAAAACTAAGTACAAATGAAAATCCTACAAAACCGCACCATCAAGAAATTCGCCCCCGATCAACTTCTATCTTTAACTCCCCGGTCTGATAGGGCCTGGCAGCATGATGGAGGAAGCACATCCAGCTGTTCAGAGCATCATTTAGGGGTGGGTTGGAGGACCCCACAGAATTCGTTTTGGAATGCATCAGTCTCTCTCCTTAATTGACCAAATGGGTAGCTGTTGAAAGATACAGAACACTACATACAAGATTAAGATGTTACCTCACTCAACAGCGATCCTTCTGGTTGATTACGGACAGGCACTGACAAATGCGAAGGGGTGACAGCTTCAATGCAGATTAATATTTGGTGATAAGGAGGAAACATCCCAGTTCTGTATTTTTGGTCTACCAAATGCTATATTTGTCTAGTGACACACGAAAAAATAAATCACCCAAAGGGGGTGGGGGTGAAAACAGGAATGAAAAATTCCATAGTGTTCAAATCAAAGCAGTGTTATTAATTCATTTGGATAGGAAGCCTTTTTAAGAGCAGACCTTGGTGTTGAATGTACTTCTAACGTATTTTACGGCTCTAATTCTCTTCTACTGTCCTACATTAATCAAAGCTGTAACCCCTGTTGTCTTTGCACTACGAATCAGAATGTGCCCCTGGCGAAGAATGAGGGAAAAGTCAACAGGAATTAAGTTTCAGTGCAACTGTTTACTCAACTATGGCCTGCAGTTATTGAAATTTTATCCGTGGTTTTGTGTGACTACTGCAGTAATGAATTCAGCATGGCTGTGACTTTCTCACTGATGGCATTCTCACTTCAAGTAAAAACCTGTAGAATGAAAATGATTGAAACAACCAAAGTCTACTGCATTTAGTATCATATATTTCTCTGAGCTGTTTAATTGTGGTGGCTTTCTGTCTTACACTGGCAAACCTGGCTACTTGTTACTTTTTACACCTTTGATTTTGCCTTGTTTTCAACTGCAGGCTTTTCTTCACCACAACCACCTGCTGAAAAGATCACTGTGCACTTAAGAGACACTTGCACAGCCACCAAAACCTTATTTAAAAGATCTTAAGAATGTTTCCTGCATTACAGCTAGTACAGTTTAGGCATAAACACATTCACACAACTGCTGTAGCACAACCTTTGTTTCAAAAATGGGTTAATGATACATGCTAAGCAGTTTGTTTTAAGTTCTGCTCTAACCAGGGTTCCAAAATTTTATAAAGGGAGCAAAAAAAAAAAAAAAAAAAAAAAAAAAGAGACAACATGTTATATGGCTAATCTACTAACAACAACACTGATGAACTCAGTCGCTTCTGTCTAAAACGTAATAATTAAAATACATAGGGGACACATTCATACATCATTTTGCTCCTGATGATTCTGTAGTTAAACACAGGACCGACGTGATGATTTCATTTTATTTAAATTTTTTAATTTCATTGCAGTAGGTACCTCAACAAACCATTTAGCTAACAGAAAAGACACTGTTGATAGAGGATGTTAGGTTATATTAAAATCTGTTGCAAAAACAAAATTCAGAATTGGTGATACTTCCAACCAGTGACACACTTTGGAAACTAGTATACAGCGGTTCACCCAGGCACAGCCACCAGGGTCTCCACATTTAGAAACAGACTGTGATCTTTGGATCTTTCCAATGAGTGCATGAGAAAGGGCACTCATTGGAAAGAGAAGAGAAGTATAAATTTCCCGCTAAATGATGATTGTTTTTATCTAAATATCACAGGATATATCTGATACACATGTATGGAGGCCCTCCTAAGCATTTATTTGACTGGCAAATATCAACGGTTTTAAGAGCTAAATACTTTTTCTTTTCTTTAGGAAGTGAAGTTGTAAATATATCATACAGTACCTGCTGTTGCTGAAGATGTGCTAAATCAGCAGCCCCAATTTCAACTGAAGGTGTCTCACCGTTGGATCTTACTTCCCGTAGACTGCACTCTAGTAGATGGTTGCCACTGCTTGCTCCATTCTGAATAGCTGAACCGTTACTTTTTGTCTCAATTCCAGATTCTTGCATCATGACTCAAAAACCTGAAATAATTTAGGGGAGGAGAAAAAAAAGCAGCTGTTAAAACAGTTGCTGTATATAAGGAGACATGCCCTGTTTTAAATCCTGCCAAAACTATACACGTGTCATTTCCCTTCATACAATTTATCTTTCATTAATGGTTCATGTTACCAGCTTATTTCTAAATATAGCATTATTTGCTCAATATTTACCCTTATAGAAAAAAAATAATTTTTCAAACGAACACATAAAATTAGTAATTACAATTTTCTAATTACATCTGGATGTTTTACTTCAAAATTGACAAGTCATTCTATGTAACATGTTATGAACAACATCAAAACCTTGATATATAGTGGACAGGAGCAGAAAGCTGAAGCGGAGTGCTGAGTATTCAGATTTCCAGTCACACCATGATTCTGTCAAATTAACAACTTCTGTTACAATGAAGTACATGGAGATATTTCAGCTATCTCCAAGGTGCTGAGCAACGACTGAAATGTACTGAGCGTCATCGATTTTCACAGAAGCAAATTCTTTTCTTCCAGGATTCATTCACCCGCTCATAGGATTCCGGTCCTTTTCAGTAAATCTTCTAGTTAACGTTATCCATCTGACTTAGTATACCCCTTAGTGATACCTCTTTACAACTACAGTTAGCTGAAGTACACCTCTGCCCCAATATAACACAGCCCGATATAACATGAATTCGGATATAACGCAGTAAAGCAGCGCTCCAGAGGGGCGGAGGGTGTGCACTCCAGCGGATCAAAGCAAGTTCGATATAATGCGGTTTCACCTATGAAGCAGTAAGATTTTTTGGCTCCCGAGGACAGCATTATATCAGGGTAGAGGTGTATTTGCAACAATGTATCTGAACAATATTGGCCTTTACTTGTGAAGCATTCATAGAAATCATGACTCTTTGTGAACACATTAACTATTTGTAGATATTTGTCAAGTAGCTTACATGAATTACAAATTTCAGTCCACAGGCTGTTCACAAACCATTCACTGACTTCGATTGTTTGCAATATATTATCATGGTGTCTGACCCATCATTTAAGTTAACGATACAGGTTCTCCTCTTTAAATGGATGACAAACTTTTTTTTTTTTTTTTTAAATCTGGAGACTAATGAATAGCAAATAACACTCTTCAATGATTGTTTATGCTAAAATTCTTGAAAGTTCTGGGATTCTTGAAAATTTCCATGAATAAAGTGGCTGTGGTGAGAATGCTTGGGAACAATGTGACTCCAACAATAATACTGAAGTGAGGTTGCCATATATATTTGTAAAACTCTTCTTAATTCTCTTTTTGTGCAATCTGACTGGCTCTATTATACATATTTCAAACTGCTACCGTAATGCTAAAGGATTAAAATACCATTACTTTTGTCTGTTTCCATTGACTCATCTTCCTTCCTCCCTTTCGGCTCCTCATTACTCTTTTTATTGCCGAGAACCACTTGCCCATGGTGACACAAACTACTCGCCAAGAAATATGGACACACAGTCAATGTTTCACAGCAGTGCTCAGCAGTATGGACCATTAGTAGCTAGAGGTAATATGTTCTTGGTCATATATGCAACAGAATTAGGAAAAACAGGCTGCTTTCCTAACAGAACTCCTTTCCCAACTGAGACACTTTCCCCAAAGGCATCAGTAAGGAAAGCTTGCCTGTCTCCATCTGAATTTCAATAAGCAGTCCAGAAAAGCAGATCTTTTGTTTTCAACTGCTTTCCACTGGCAATAAAAGGCCCATATTTAAGGAGGAACCTGTTTAAATTCAATAACTCTTAACCAGTTCAGAAACAGGAAGAAAAATTCCCCCTCCCAGCACATGTGGGAAAACATCAATCAAAGGAGGAGAGAGAAAGCAATGCATTTCTAATGGAAAAGTACTAGGGAAAAATACTTTCCCCAGAAAATCCGTACAGGCATAATTTTGAGCCCTGAGACACCTACTGTACAATATTTGTTGGAGACTGAAAGGTTCTTTCCTTCCAGTGCCAACTCCCTTGGGTTAACAGCTCAGAGCAAGTAGCCCCTTTCACTAACATTTCAAGAGTAGCCCAATTGTCAAGCATTAAGTGACATGTAGCATCCAACTACGGTTATTGTTTAGCTCTGTGGGGGTGCACTACACTCCAGTCAAACAAACATATGCCACTCACTAATTTGGTAAATTTGGATATTCATAATGATGATCCAAAAAGCTAATAATCAAGATGTCCTATTTGGGAAGCAAGTGACTAATAAGGGCTTTGTCATATGCATGCTACAACATTAGCATTAGTTTCTGATTCACAATCAAGGCTGGGGAAACCAAACATAAGAAAGACCCCACTTCAGTCACTAAGGATCTATTCACCATACATGCTATGCACCTCTTTCACGTTTATGGAAGGTGGTAGAACAGATTCAAATGTTCTGCTTACATTTAAATAAATTTCATCTGGTCTATGGAAACTTGCTTCAATTCACTCTGTGGGATCTTTGAAACATGCAAAGAGACAAAAGGAGTACAAGGTTCATTATACTGTTTCTGTCAGTTCTCTTGTAAAACTTCACAGATCTAAATTAACAAAAAACCTTTCTGTATGTAACTAGACAATGCATTTTGTTCTTAATACTGATCCAGTTCTGATGCAGAATACATGTTGTCTTTTGCTCTTTACACATGCTACATGAAGGAACCACACAGGCATGGTAATAGCCGTTTTTGCTAAACATATACAATGTGTCCGACCTTTGCCCTCTCTCTCTCTCTCTCTCTCCCCCTATCTATATCTATAGATAGATAGATATAAATATATCCCTTGCAGCTCTAGCAGGGTTCTGGTGACTTCTGAAACACAGATGACATCAGTGGGCTCATAATATATTTAAAGGAATATTACTCAGTTCCTACACACTACAGTAAAAAGACACATCTCCTTTAACCAGAGGGGAATAAACTAAAAACCCTTAATCTTTCTCTCTTCATCCATACTTAGGGCCAGATTCTCAACTGGAATAAAGGAAGCCTTATGTCAATTTACATCATCTGATGATCTGGTCAAATATGAAGAGTTATCATTTGATTAGCTGCTTAAACTCATCTCTTTGAAACACACAGCCTTTTAGCCTAGGACACAGGTGTCAATTGCTATGAAGTTTTTATGGCAGCCTGAAAAAGCTGTAAGCATCCTAGGAAAGGTGTTCATTTTTGACAGCACTGAAGAACTGACAATATGTGCCTCCAGCTGATATCGCACCAGTTGAAACAAAAGTAAAAAAAGAAATTGTACCTGAACAGTAAAGAAAAGGCATCATGTTCCCAAGCTCTTCAGAAAGATAACTAACAAGTTATCTTGGAGCAGATACCTGGGGAAACTATTAAGAACACTTGTGATGTCAAAACATACGGTATGTTAGAAGAAAGCACTGCCCAAAGGTACCAAAAGCCTGGAGGAGACTGGCATCACTGAGGAGCAGATCAATAAATGCACAATCACAACTCCCCAACGTGCACAAAACATCACTAGGTCTCAGGAAACAATTCATAAGCAAATTAGTCACCAAATTATTTATTGCATCTCAAGTTACAAAATCCTCCCGGAACAGAAAGAAATGTTGAAAATGTTCCAATTTTTCTCAATGAATTTGTTTTTCCCAAAAGAGAAGACTATTGAGTTTTCTGTGAACTTTTTTCATTGCAAATGTTTGTGCTCTTATTTTACTTTTCAAAATACAGCAGCATGTATGAGTTCTGGCTACAGGGAGGGATAACTCAGTGGTTTGAGCATTGGCATCTGAGGCAAAAATCTGTCTGGGGATTGGACTAGATGACCTCCTGAGGTCTCTTCCAACCCTGATATTCTATGATTCTTCGCCTACCGCCTATAGTCAGGAGAGAATTAGCAGAAGCCATTGTGGATAAGGATCCTCATCAAAGGAAAAAAGAAGAAGACGGGACTAGTTTGGGCCTTACAAATTTAACAGAAAATATAATTCTGCAGACTCAGAACTCTTTAAAAAACGACCTTGTAACAAATGAAAAAAAATGAAAATTGTGAAAACTTCTGTGCAAATTATTTTTAAAAATTGCTCACTTGTGTCTACCAACTCTAAATGTAACCCTGGCTGGACAACAATACAAAAACAAACAGACATCGCCAAAACTCCTCCTCCAGATAAGATGTGTATAGGGGCAGAGAAGATAAACCACTTTGCTCCTTAGCTACAGTCAGCATGTGACTTGAGATAAATAATCACAATACATTGCGATCATTAGGAGTCACAGCAGGGGAGTGCAGCCTATTTGAGCCCCTCCCTCCCATTTTTGGTCTTTTTGAGCATGCCCAAATAAGTCAGCCTGATGTTCCCCAAGGGTGGCTGAGACAATCTTTTAAAAAGATGGATATGGAAGAAGCACGACTTCTTGTTCCAGGCTATTGAGAAGGCTGTTTGTTCCCAAAGCCTATCATTCACATTGGAAGGAAGGAGCCCAAGCAAGATTTGAACATGAATTAGGATTCTACCATGTGGGAGATGAGCTGTTGCTCCTTTATGCCGAGTATCACAAAAAGCAAACTTTCTTCTAAATACAACTCTAATTAATCCAACGATAGCAAATAAGTTTGGTCAGGAGAGTGATGCTTTATGAAGACAAGCGATCTCGACCATTTCTTTGCACAAGGATAGATTAAACACAGTTCTGTGCATAAAGTTGCATGGTATGCAAAATACTATTTTGTAAGTGAATACATTTAATGGTGTAGGTAGAAGTCTCACGAAAGTACAAAGCAAAGTAATGCTGGAACAGAAAACATGCTTTGATAGCAGAGGCTGTCCGTTCACAGGCTTTATTTATTCCATTTTTTTCTTTTAATTTTGCACAATATTTCAGAGCGGAGCTTTTGAAAATTCCACTGATGCTTAAACACCATAAAAAATCTGGCCTTGGGTGCCTAGCTGCCAGTTGTGCCTTTGAAATTCTCCCTCTGAATGCTTCCTGCATCAGTCTAGGCCATGTATACTGTACCCAACCTATGCGTGTAAGAGCTTTTCACAAAACTCATGATTTTATTTTGGTTAGTGTTATTTGGAAGTTTTAACAAATACATAACTACTGCAGCAGTGCAAATATACAACATTAAACATTTCCCTCCCCCGCAACAGCATTAGTGCACCAAATTTTATCGTAAAGCCTGTCTTTTTCACAGTAAAGATTTTAAGCTAACAAAAAGTTCAGTCTTTATTTCAGGGCAGTTAATTAAGGTTGACCAAGTCAGGCAGAAGTAAATTAACTTGGCTGATCAATTATTTATATGAAGCAGAATAAATGCCCTTAAAGAACTTGGCCCAGTCATGAAAGGATGTGTAAATTAAACTAAACACAGATTTATAAAATATATTTCCACTTCTGTGGAGACAACAGTTAATGGCAAAATCAGTTCTCTGAAAGTGATTAAATGGCAGGGTCTACTCCCAAATTCTCCAACACCAGGAGGCATGCGATCCAACCAGACAGCCATTAAAATCCAACAAGTTTTAACCCTTTGATGCCAGCAAGGAATACATTTGCTTTGCCATTTTAAGAAGAGAAATAAAGCTCCAAACTCTTTTGGAAGCCTCTCCTGAACCATTCTGGAAAAGGATAAATATTTTGAAACCATACATGAAAAAGCAGACACACAAAACAGCATGGGGCGGGTTTGCCTCTTGAAACAAGAAACGCTGAAGACAAGTTCTACATGAACAGCATTAGACAGAGAAATCAAGGTACAAAACAGCAGGTCAGTGGCAGCACAAGCCTCCGCACGTTCTGTCACATGCCTGACTTGTTTAGAAACCACCCCTAAAACTGAGAAATGCATTTCCTAGTGTGCCACCTACAAGATATCGGATGGTAATTTTTGATCACCACTGACCCCCCGGGAATGGATGGGAACTAGTGAGCTGGAGGTGAAAGACTTCCATTCCCATCACTAGTCACCTAAATCCATCCACTTCTCTATGAACATATTTCTAAATCAGGGTGTGGATCCCTAGCAAATTTAAATCATAGAATTTCCAACAGCTGATGACCCTACGGTGACCAGACAGGAAATGTGAAAAATTGGGAGAGGGGATGAGAGGTAATAGGAGCCTATAAAAGAAAGACCCAAAAAACAGGACTGTCCCTATAAAATCAGGACATCTGGTCACCCTAGCTGTCCCTAGATCTCTAAGATGGCTAGTGGCACGGAAGCAATACATCATCCTGCCCCCATCAGTTGAGTAAAAGAATATGGATTCACTCGTGGAGACAGAGAATCCTGAGAAGAGTAAGTGTTTGATCTGGTGGTGGAGGCACTGCAGACATGCAGCTGTTCATTCACTAAAATAGACCCCGTTACTAATTAAGTATGGAACAAACAGCTTCTGAGCAGGCTGCTTGATGGCTGCTGGCCATCTGAAATTCTGCTGGAGAGAAGTGTCCAAAACACTGAACACCAGGCCGGTGACTGCCTTTAGGAATGCCTTTGTGATTAAGAAAACTGACAGAGAGTGCTGTCCCAATACACTGTATGACTTAACCAAAGTAAATCAACATCAAACTACCCAGACTGCTGTTTAGTTTTCAAAAACATAACTGTACGTTATTCTTGATGGCTACCTGCTGTGTTTTTAAAGCCTTTAGCAGCCACCCTGCATTGCATTTTTTTTTAAAGGTGGCATTCGAAATACAGATTAAAGATGGGAAAACTGGTGCACAAAATAAGAACCAACCCAAACCTTCAGCAGAAATTAAGCAAGCCAGAGAGTAACTGAAACCTTCATGAGGCTCAAAAGGGCCTTGTCATTAAAAATAAAGAAAACTGACAACCTTGCACTTGCTAGTTTCAGGTGGACCTGGAAAAATCATCTAAATATTGCCAAAAATTGATTCAGTAGTATTTCTGTCTCAACTGGAGCCAAGAAATGCTAGAAATCATATGATAAAGTTTCAATTTCCATATCCCAGGGGTTTGATTACATTTGGGGATGTTTTGGATAAATCTAGCCCTTTGGAGGGTCATTCACTGTTGCATATATGATACTACTGGCTGCTAAGTTTTGCAGGAGGAGGAAAAGAAGGGATTTGATTAAAAAAAAGGATTACAAATGATCTTCGAGAATCAATAGAGCTGGTGAGAAATACTATGAGGTTACACCCTCCTAAAAAGGTGATGCTGAGTCATGTCTCTGAATAGTGGTTTCTTGCTATGGTGTATTACCCAACACTGAGGTAGAAGAAGAGCAAGCACACACTGGAAGTGTGAAAAGAGGAAAGAAAGAAAGAAAGAAAGAAAGAAAGAAAGAAAGAAAGAGAGTGAGGGGGAGGAAATCCTTTGATATTTCCTAAGCTAAAGGAAGAATTCACTGTATTAAAATGGATCCACGAAATTTCAAAGGATGAAAACCTTCCAATAAAGATGGACAAGAATTCTATATTCCAGGATTAAAACAAAAATATACTGAGCTTGCTATAGGATCTTACACAACAGAATAAGAATGTGTACTCGCTGCTATGCAAGCACATCTTCCTATACTGAATTTTCATAATTATAACAGAAAGGCGTAAATTTTCTAATACATGGCAGTTCAAAAAGTAATCAAGAGAATGTGCCTGAGGGCTATTTTAATGTATGCAAAGCTAGTGACCCACTGTAAATGGGAGGTAGGCTTCAATGAATGCAAAGTAATGCACACATACTAAAGACCTGGTCTGATGAGGGACGGCTAAAATTAACACCCAATTAATTTCCGAATTGACAAACAAATGAAACCCATAAATCTACTTTCTCATTAATTTTCTTGTGGTATAATTTAAAGCAGTAATATGAGGGCAAAAACTGAGCATTATCCATCATAAATATCAAAAAAGATAGCACTGTAACACCATAAATTATGCATATTACCTGTTGTTAAAAATGATTAATGTATTATCAACTTTATCGTGCACTGTATATGTCTAGACAGATCTAAAAATCTGAAAATTTCATTTAGTACTTGGGAATAAAGGGTCCAGAAGGAATGGAATTATCCACAGCACATTCGGAGGCTGGCCTCCTGACACAAAGACCCCTTCTCATGCTGTCATCTGGGAGTTCCAGGCTCTGAACTAGACTTATCCCAAGCCTTGGGTCAGTGGAGGTTGAGCGTATCGTAGAGGTGATACGCTGAGTCTCCCTGGGGACAGGAGACAAATCACTCTGCTCTGAGAGCATCCCTGATAGCTGATCCACAGAATGGCACTGGCATCTGTTTCACAAGGGGGCCGCTCACCTCCTCTACCCTCTTGGCTGAAGGGAAAGCACTGCTCCACGATGTAGAGAGATTGGGAGGAGAGATAACAAATGAAGGGGAGGGAAAGTGAAGGGATAATTGCATTCCGCCTGGAAGGTAATAATTGGTGCTTTCTAGAAGTGCCGGAGCTTATCACCTTGGCCAACTGAATAAGGACACAGCTGTGATCCCTGTTGCCGCAGTCCCTTCCCAGAGATCAAACCTGTCACTCTTGTAGGAAGATGAACTTTAACTAGCTTGATCTTACACTAGGCTCCCCAGTCCATTCTCACCCTCATGTCTCTTGAGTAGCTGCTTTACCGGCTCCTGCTTATCCATCCAAGTATTTTTATTTTCTTACGTATATACATGAACACAACACTTTTCTCGCTTTTTTGACTAAATGACTAGAACAGCTTACCATTTCCGAACAGCCTTTATGGCCACTGAGGAATGAGGTAATTTAGAGCCAGTAAAGTCAAGGGGAGACAATGGCTAATCTTCTACATACACCGAAACTTCAGGGAAGTAGTGGTTAGGAGAGAGTAGTCAGGACTCCAGGATTACTCAGGGTTAAGTCAGTTCTGCCAAGGGGGACAAAGAAGAGAGAGTGTAGCAAAAAAAGCAACTACAGAACAGTGAGAAATCAAGAAGAGGGTGACATTATTTTACAGCTTCAGGGAAAATAACTAACAATGGACATAAGGAGGTGCCATTAGCTCTGTGGCATTCACTACTCCTCTGGAAGAACTAGCGCCCAAAGGTGTGTTGAACCACATCAGGCCGATAGCTGAGAACACGAACCTCTGAGTGCTAAACAAAACCTCAGTAAAGGCTTCAATTTTGAGGGCGGGGGCCAGGGAGGGAGGGATAGCTCAGTGGTTTGAGCATTGGACTGCTAAACCCAGAGTTGAGGGGGCCATTTAGAGATCTAGGGCAAAAATCTGTCAGAGACGGTACTTGGTCCTGCTATGAAGGCAGGGGACTGGACTTGATGACCTTTCAAGGTCCTTTCCAGATCTATGAGATAGGTATATCTCCATATTACATTATTATAGTTGCGTGCATCCCACAAGTTCCACAGGTGCAAAGAGTAACAGCTTCGCAGGAGACCTGACCCGGACACTCTCTCTGCTGCAAACTGTACCAACTCCATCAACATGAAGGTTACTGGCCCATAACCCACTAAACCAGAGAAGTACAACTGCCTTGACAGCATAAACCATAGACCACTCAAAGACAGTCCACAAAGAAACTGCCTGCACCCAACACTTCACTAGGAATTGGCTAACCCAAGTCTACCTCACCTTATCAACATTGGTTACAGACCCTACATTCCAGATAGAGAACAGAGAAATCAGCTTTTTCCAGGGGAAGGCATCTGCATCCTCACCATTCCTTGCACACCCATCCAGGAGCCATGCCCAGTCTAGTCTCACATAATAAATACATATAATAGTATGTATTATATAATAATATCCATACATATAATTAATAAATACAGCAACCCTGTTCTTCTTGGTTTGGTAATTATTAATCTACATATTCAAAATGAAAGTCATGCCTCGATTATCTCGAACTATAAAGCGGAACCACGTCACACCAACTGGCAAATACAACGCCACCCATTTCACAACATGCATCCCAGTTTACTCCATCATGCCATATATTTGCCCTCATGGAGTACTCAAGTAAACTTACTGTTACAGTCTTCTATTCCTTACCTCTTTCTCTGCTGTTTTGTTACCATTCCCTACAGCATGTTTGTGAGCTCCATGGAGCAGAGTTCATTTCCTTCCATTTTGGGAGACTTTTTTCAAACCTTCAGGCCTGACAGAAATCATCATAATACTACTAGACGGAAAGAGGCTTTTCATTTCTTTTGAAATGAATGGCACTCTCCATAGTAATGGACTAGTGGCTGAGAACACTACTGTATTTCCAGCCAGGGTGCAGTGAACTCTATTACCAGGACTATGATCCGGGCATTACATGTTTTACAGAAATTCCCGTCCTTAAGGGAGCATACTCACAGTTTCAGGGCTGCCATGCTGAGAATGGTAGGAGAGACTCTAAATAGACCTATTTCCATCCCTACCTCCTGTCTCACATTCACGCATGGACATGCAACAGAAGCTACCTACCTGCTCTCCCCACCCCAACAGACCCGTTGTATTCACACAATTGTGTGCTAAGGATGAACAGAGAGCGTAAGCTGCTCCAGTGATGGCTAACTCAAGGGTTGAGATTAGTTCATATGCGTTCAACTCCATCCCGGCAGCATCGGCTCCGATATGGACACACAGATCAATGGAATATTAAAGAGCATTAAATACAAGGCCTGCTTTGTGTTTAGTAAATACATAGCAGGGCAGATTTACCTTGCCACTGAGGTGTGATGGGGCGATTCCAAACCTCGGAGAGACCAAGGGTTCATTGGGGTTTAATTATAAATCCTCTCTCTCATTAAGGCATTTTTATCTTCTCTATCACTCTGCAGTTCTTAAAATCCCTTCAACAGTCAGGTGCTGCTTTGTAACACCACTGCACAATATAGTTTATCATTTCAACATTTTCACTGAGTTTAATATACAGAGTGTTTGATTTATCATAGTAATGCTGGTCAATTGATGACTGGCTTGTTAGGTTAAACACTTCAAGTACCTTACACTTCACCTCAAAGCCATAATCGCTCTACTGGCCAAAATGAACAATATGTTTGGATCGTTAGTGAATACAATCTATCAGAATTTTGTGCAAGTTTTGTTGCTTGCTTTTCCGAGGGACAATAGAGACAATTATTTAATTTTAGCGTTCACAAGTGCCCTATAAATATATATTAAATACATGTATTTTTTTAATAGCTAGCCTCAAATACGAAGTAATAGACTCTTCTTCATATAAAAGAGCTATCTTTTTTTTCCCTCAAGGTCACTTTGCACACACAGTCTTAACAACTTACAGCTAATAGTCACAGGTCCTGTCTGGCATTAAAAACCAAAGCCATATTCAGAAACAATAACAAACAAAAATTCTGAAAAACAAAGATAGCGTGAGCTTGTTTTTCTTGCTTGTTTGCGAAACAATGCAAAAGCGCAAATTATCTAATAAGGACTCTCAGAAAGTAAAGTGCAAATAGCCAGCCTCCAGAATTAGCAGATGTAAATGCTGTTTCACTTATAAGCAGAAAGAGCAAAAGCAGTTCTATAATGTCATGCGCAAAAGAAGAAAGACTGAGCACAGTTTTTAATTTAGTATTTTCTCTTCATTCAGTTTGCCCTGCTTTCAAATCAGAGGATTTCTTCAGATGGCTTTAGAAATAAAAGTTAAACATTTTCCTTTTCAAACTTCATAGAGGGCAGATGCATCAATTAGAAACATAGCTGATTAAAAAGGTAAGAAAAAAGTATAACCAACTGTGGCAGACAATTCAAACGCCATACATTTTGGTGATTACCTTGTTCATAGCCCTATCCCTTTGTCCTAGACCTTCTAAGTCCTTGTTTGTTCCACACAGAATTTTCTAGCCATCAGATGCTCTATTACTGTGCTAGTCATCTTGCAGGAGTGCTCTCTCCCTTCTGAAAAAAGCAAACAACTGGACAGATATCATTACACTAAGGAAATCTCTTGGAAAAACCAAACAACTTGCTAATCTTTCTAGCCCCTTCATCCAAGTTAAAGATAAGAAAAGCAAACCTAAGTCAGTTTCAACCACATTCCAGGGACAAGTTCCCCTTTTCTCCTTTATCAAAATCCCAGCATTTAAAGTTTTTTTTCCAGACCTTGCAGGATAAACTGCTGCTCACACCCGCAAACAAAGCAATATTTGTTTAATAACTGATTGCTGCCATGGGTACAGTAAACAAGAGACCCGGCATTTCTGTTTATGAACAAACACATCATCTTGCAAGAGCAATTTAACATTAACCAGGTGGAATAATCAACAGATTTCATAGGTGACACTCGGGGCAGGACTAATGTAAACAGAGCAGGGAGGAGAAAGGGGCCACTCTCAGGGAATCAAGGTTGAGGCAAATGCATTACAGAGTAAACAGCTGGGAAGAACTCAAGACAAACAAACAGTCATTCTTCTGACATTTAGAGAAGCAGAAAGGTTCTATGTTACATAGATCAGCTGCTGACCACCATGAAATCAAACCAGTTGGGGACCAGGCCTTCTTGTTTACACAGTGCCATGTTTGCTTATAAACAACAATTTGCTGTTACCAACTTTTGCATTACTCATCATACAAACCATCGAATCAAGTGAAATCTTCTTAACTCTTTGCTGGATTTGGGATTAAAAAAAATACAAAACAGAAAGAGAAAAACACCTTTGGAATTGTTAGCTAAGGGAACCTGTCAGACGAGGAAATACACTTTCACATGTCAAAAAATTAAGGTGCAAAAGGGGCAATATCAGTTCAGGTGTAATCCTGAAGCATCTTAAAAAAGGGCCTTCACTGGCATAATCTGCTTCAGGTTTATTTTATCTTTAAAAAAATCAGTGAGTGATATTAGCTAACCAGCTAATTTTTGGAATAGAAACTGAAGACAGTCACCTTTAATCCTGCAGACAGAGGTAAAATCTACATCTTGTCAATATGCAGGACAACCGAGGTCACAAGACGTATTTAAATCAACAACCTACAAATACTAAAGGTAGGAGTTCAAAATGAAAAAAACAATATTTCCTTTAAAAAAATGCAAGGAAAGGAGGAACAACAACTCAGGTTTCTTACTGTACAACATAATCCCTGCCAAGCAAAAGGGGTGTCTGTGTTTACATATATGTACACGATGGCTCACTATACTCTATTAACACACATGATACTGATGCAGCACAGTATGTTCCATTCCTCCTCCCTCTTCCTTCTTCTATCCTCAATTCTCTTGCTCTGGCCTCCCATTACCATTCTCACATTACTGAGGATTCCCCACCTACATTTTTTTTTAACCCAAACAGGGCTTTTGGCCCAACATTTTCTTCTAACTCTTGCTCATCGGGATAGAAACTTCAAGCCCTCAACTACCTCTCTGCACCACCCAACAGGAGTTCCGCTGAGACCCAACAATCCCCACCTGTTGCAGGGGAAGGAACCCCCAAGATCTGATATTTTCTGACATTTGGTACATTATTCAAATCTTGTGGTTCCAGGGCTTCCCTGAACCAGGGAAATGTATTTTCCATTCCCATCTCTCATCCCCAAGCCTCACAAGAAGTTGGACACAGTAGTCATCCCAACAGAGCTTTCCACAACTGCTGTGACCTGGGCCTGGATTTCAAGAAAGGCATGAAGATTGTGAAAGATGATCTAGTGCTTAGGGTGTTGGTCTGGGGTTCAGGAGATCCAGGCTCAATTCTTTATTTTGCCACTGACATTCTGCATGACCTTCAGCAAATCATGGGGGGAGGAATAGCTCAGTGGTTTGAGCATTGGCCTGCTAAACCCAGGGTTGTGAGTTCAATCTTTGAGGAGGCCACTTAGGGATCTGGGGCAAAAATCTGTACTTGGTCCTGCTAGTGAAGGCAGGGGGCTGGACTCAATGACCTTCTGAGGTCCCTTCTAGTTCTAGGAGATTGGTATATCTCCAATTATTATTATCATCTTTTTTTTTCTTTAAGTCACTTGGTCTCTCTGTGCCACACTCTCACATCTGCTATAGACCCAGCTGGATAAAAGGTGTGAACCAGGTGGGAGAACAAGAGTCAACACTCCAGGAAAGTGCAAGTGCTGGTCCATCTCTTTCTCCTCAAAAGAATAATTTTTTAGAAGTCTGGGTCACCAGAGACTGAACTAATGATTGCACACACAATACCATCCCTTCTCCCCTCCTTGTGAGTGATCACAGTCCAGCCTCACAGAACAAATATGCAGAGGGGAAGCGGTTAACAAGATATTCAGATACTTCATATTTGTTTCCAAAATTTGGAGCCCACAATCTGAAATCATCACAAATATCAGACACCATGTGTAAGTCCTTGTGTTTCTGCACTCATACATCCTATTCACCTCAACTGAGCTGCCTATCGCTCCTTTTCCACCACGTAAAAATCACAGCTTATTCAGTACAAAATAACTACTGTACGATAAAAACTACAAGTATATCATTCAAATGCTATATTGGTCAAATAGATGGATGCTTTTATTAGTCCAACCTTTTTTGTAATGGAGTGCCACTGATGACCCAGTGTTAGCCTCATTCCCTGCTATTAATCACACTTCTAAGAGCTCATTTTGTTTTAAAATCTTAAGAAATTGCTATAATTTAAAGACATGGTGTCTACATAATTGGAAATGCTTCACAGATTGTATCATTTCATATAACACCGTATCTTTATGGGAATGCTGACCACGATACCGAGGTATTAAAAAACTTGAGTACAAATACAAAGAAAACCTAAATGTAAACTTTCTTTTGTATTTTGGTTTGCCACATCTATAATATTTTAATTACACTCTTTTGGGAGTTGCAGAATTCACGTGTATATGGCTTACATAGATTTACAGTATATCAACATTCCCTGAACAACTGTAAATAAAATAAAATAAATTAGGATCCCTAATATGAAGACTTTGTCAAGATGCGTTTAACAAAATTCAACATAATGGCTTCACTCTTTCAAGTACCATGTAATCTCTATGCCTTGTCTGTTCAGAAAATAAGAATTGAGGCTGTCTCTTTATTGTAAGCAACTTCTACAATGAACTAGAAGCATCTTGCAAATTCACCTACTACAGTGAGATTTAAATTAATATAAACGATGGTCTTAACCCATAATTCTTTGCATTATTTAAACATACTTTGCAAAATGTTTTGACAATGTTGACGCTAACAGCAGGGAAAACACATTTAAGACCCAAATGTAAAAGCAACAGCAAAAACCTTCCATTTTGCAAATGTAAAGTAAAAAGCATCTTTAAACATCTTCTTACCGAAAGAAAATGTCGTGCAATTATGTTGTAACACAAAAGAGTGTTCTTTTCTCAGGTCTCTAACAAGATATTAGTACTTAGTGGCCTTATGAATACTGTGTATACATCACATCATATTCAGAGTTTCTGAATTAATTATAACAGGAGCTGGAGACAAATGTTAACTTTCCAGGTTGTTGCTAAGGATTAGCTCTTGTTTACAATTCTATATTTATAGAACAAGAAAAATTTGTCAACTGAAGGGCAAAGAGGAATGCAACTACACAAATGTAGCCATGATATCAAACAAATCAGATGCTGCACCCATTTATTGGAAAGGAAACCATTTATAACATGAAGATGCAAATGAGTCTCAGAATAGAAATCTGCTTTTTATTTCCATGCATTCAACATCACTAGATGTTATTTTATAAGAAATTATGTTAACATTTCTCATACCCTTAACCCAAGACTGAGATTTTGAAAACAACATCTGTGTAACAGGTAGCATTTGCGTGGGGCGCTGGATAGCTTAGGATGGGGTAGTCAATTTTTATTTTTATATTTTGGTCAAGGTCCAAATTTCTTGGTCAAGGTGTAGTCAAGGTCCAGACTCCAGAGAAGAAAATAAAAATAACAACAAAAATTATAATAATAAAGAAAGATAGATTTTGGGATCCGTTCATAAGAGTCTGGTGGTCCCATTTGACTCACAGACCGCCTATCGACTATCCCTGGCTAAGAAGGTTGATCATGGGACATGGAACCTTTCACCTACACATCCAGCCAGCTAGGTAGTGACCTGAAGTTATTGGATGATGGCCGTTTAACAGCTTATGCAAAAGGAGTTTGGCAGTTTCATATCATGGTACCTCCAACATAAATAGAATTGATAGCTTTGTGGTGCATCATGGCAGAAATGCAAGGGTTATGGACCTAATCCAACCCCCACTGAAGCTAACAGAAAGGCTCCTGAATGAACGTGAGAGAGCAGTCTGGTCTCCACCCCTACAGATGCTTGCTCAGGTCAGAGTTGAGACACACTGGCAGAACTGGGTGGGGAACCCTGCAAAGCTATTACTCTTGTTATATGGATAAACAAAGCACTTTGGCCTCCAACACTTCCATGTCTTTTCTTTTTGAAACAGGTTGCCCACTAAAGTTAAGGTTGCAAAACCATTTCCATTTGGACACTCTATTTTTAACAACACTCACGGCATTGAGACATGCACTCGCTCTCACGCTTGCTCCAGTGTTTATTTATACTGTATATGGAAAGCTCAACAAAAATCTCTTTAGTGGTTTCCAGAGAAGTGGGTGGAATAATGCATTTTCCTACTAAACAAAACTCTAACCACCAACTTCTTAACAGGGTGATTTGCAGAAATGCCGAGCACCCACAACTGCGAGTGTCCAATCCCTCTGAAGAATCCGGCCCATAACTCGTACTAAGAGGTGTGCATTAGATTGGCTTTAATGGAAACATATTCAGTCTCCCAGTTGACATAACCTGGGGTGTCAGGGTGTCAGTGTTGACATAACTAGGTGTCAGGGTGTGGCTGGGACAATACGCATGTATTAGATGTTTTACAGGGGCATGTACAATGTATGCGAACAAACACACGCACACACAGCAACAGGCTCTAATAAAACAGCCTTAACATCAGAGACAGAATAAAGTTCTGCAAAACACTCACCGATTATTTTCAGGATTTTTTCAGCTGTAGCTTCTTTCTGGAAATTACTATGTTTCATGATACTCTACAAATTTTTAAATTTTGATGCATTTTCTTTACCACTCATTCAAAAAAAATGCATATGCCCAATCTGTACTATTTCTGTGACTAGGGACAGAACTGTAGTAACTGCATGTGCAATGAGTCAGATAAATATGTAGCCACCAAAAGGAAGGTCCTCTGAAAACCAGGCCTTTATTTCTTTCCCATTGGTATGTGAAAACCTAGAGAGAACACCCTTAATGCTAGAGTAGCAATAGCACCAGCAGCAGCAGCAAGTATAACCAAACTGTGCTGAGGCAGCTTTCCTATACTGTTTAAGGAAACAAAACGACCTCTGCAAAATCCAGGGTGTCCAACCTGTAGCCTAATGGCCAACTTGTAGCTTCCAGGCTCTACTGTGTGGCCTTCCAGGGGCAACTGTGTCAAAAAGAATGTTTCTGAATTTTCTAAGGGGAGGATGTAAGCAGCATTACTAAACCTGCTGCATCCCCAGGTACCACTCTGATGTGAGCCAGAGGAATACTCTGAGCTGTTGCTGTCCTCCTCCTGCTGTAGCTGCTCCCCTGCTGCCTGGCTCCTGTACTGCAGAGATGAGAGAAGACAGTTCTTGCTCCACTGCCTGCTTTCCTGCTGGGCTGCGGGAATGTCAGGCAGGGTCAGGTAGGAACTGTATTGCTTGGCACTATACTATGATCAGGGACAGCGAAAGGATAGCTCACTTCCATCCACAGTCACCCATGGCAGTCTAGTTAAGAGGGAAAGAAGAGGAGCAACTCAGAACTAACAACCTGATTCTCAGCCTCAGCCCAGGGTACAGCAGCCTCGGGGCTGCTCTAATTTGCACCAGTTAACAACGGCCCTTTAGGGACCATATGACAGCTGCGAATGGCAGATCATAATGTGTTTCAGGCACTCCCTCTTTCTACCCTTGATATACTCCCTGCCTCAGGAGCTGAACAGTCAGAGTGGTTTCCAATCACTTTGCAGAATTGTGCCCCTTGACCTCTTTGAAAGAGCATGTTTGGCCCTCGGACTGGAGGATCTGGACACCACTGTGCTAGGTGGAAGCTATTCTATGCTTATGAAAATTAGCTCTTTGCTGCCAAACATCGAGCAGTGTGCACAGTCAGTATTATAGCCTGTGTTGTTCCTTATATGGCCAGAACTGTGGGGCTCCTGTGTTTATGTCTGAAATCTGTAGTTAAATATATTATTAGACCATCTCCAGCTACATGCAGGTGCATGGTTAGACAGGTGTTCTTGTTGCGAAATACAGCACAGCTGATGCATAGGCTTCCTGCTTAAGAGATTTGAGAGAGAAAAGAATATGCCAAATTTAAGGACCAAAAAGAAGAACAGAATATTCAGCGTTAGGCTGTGCAATGGTAAGATAATGTGCACACTGAATCTGACTGTGCGAAGCTGACATCAGAGACCATATGATCTCTTATTTTGAGATTAAAATTGTTTGTACGAGTCAAAGCAGAACAATAGGAATAACAAGGCATGCAACTTATATTGCTCTACACTGCAGCCACATATTCAGCCGTCTCAACCACATTCTTTGAGTAAACATAGCTTTAAAAGAAAACAGCCAGAGTGAAGAACTTCTGGAAAGCTGCTACGTCTGATCATGCATGCAAGAATTCTCCTATTGCTTCCTTCCAGCATTTGGAAAAATAAATACAAAACACCCAACACACCACTAAGCAAGCATAATACCTACAAAAGTGCTATTCGTTTAAACAGGTTACCATGCTACCTAAGCCTTAGAGGGAGGTCTATGAGCTATAATGAGTGCATCTTGTTTTCTAAGATACACAGTGGAGCTCAATTAAATGAACAACTGTAAAGGAAACAACTGATAAAGGAATTAATGCTCTCTGTGCCAAATCTTATCATCTAGGACAACAAACCCATGTCAAATGTATAACTGCTAAAAGGGTAAAAACAATAAAAATTTTAGACATTCAATCCTAAACTACATTACGTAAAATTATCATCAAAAGTCTAAAATTCCTTTTTTTAAAACTGCTAAATAAAGATCTATGTTTCTAAGTATCAGGGGGTAGCCATGCTAGTCTGCATCCACAAAAACAACAAGGATGCATCTGAAAAAATGATGCACACAACAGCTTATGCCCATATAAATCTGTTAGTCTTTAAGGTGTCACCAGACTCCTTGTTGTTTTTATGTTTCTAAGGTACCTCTACTACCATAGTATCTGAATGCATAACACTCTTTAATGTAGTTTTACTCCCAACACCCTGTGAGGTAGGGAAGTACTGTCATTCCCATTATAGAGATGAGGAACTGAAGCCCAGAGCACCAAGACCATGATCACACAGGAAGTCTGTAGCAGAGCTGGAAAGTGAAGACCAGGTCTCACGTGTCCAAAACTAGTTTTTTTTAAACACTGGACCATCTGTCCTCTGCAGAGATGCAAAGAAATATTACAGATATTAAAATCCTGTGTGAATGGGGCTAGTTTCATTAGGCAGATGAGTTAGCTCAACACTAAACTTGCAAGCAAAGCAAGAGCAGAAGTAAGCAAAACCTAGGAGCTGGCCTGCATCCAGTTACAGTGGAAGGAGGAACAGCAGCAGAGGGCAACCTCATGTCTCTTCCTATGTGGGTAAACGATAGATCTACACTGTGTGCACACCCACTGGATTCCCCTGGCTTCCTCCAAGTTCACTATCTACTCCACTGATCTACAGAGGCTAAAGAAAGCTCTTTCGTGGCGATCAAGGAGATATAGAATCCTCGTGAACACGCTGTTCAGTTCTGGATGCCAACCTCCTCGACCTCAAACGCTGAAAACATGCAGCTTTTGGCCCCTAATGTGCCTGCATCCACAGTGCCTGAGGATCAGTGACACAGAAAGGAGAGGAAAAAAATCACCTAGATGCCATAGTGACTGATTAAAACACATACACACACACACACCATTTTGCACAGTATGCTACTCCACCCCTGCTGGGATCACGCCCTTGATATAATAGGGTGGCCACTGATGCCTCTCCCCCTCGGTGGCATGAATTTCTGGGCCTGCCTCTGCCTGCGTGATCCCAGCAGGGGTGGAGCAGCAAACTCCAAAATGGCATTCTCCATGGTGATACTGGACAAAATCAGGTCCAGTTTTTTCTTAGTACAGGACAGAGACAAACCTTACAAAAACAGGCCACTCCAGCTTAAAAGCAGATGAATGGCCTAAATACTCACACTCTCTCTCTCACACACACACACTGTATACATTACTTTGCATTCTCTAATCCTTGCTGCACCTTTCTACGTTAAGTACTATTATTCCCATTTTACGGAGGTGTTAGCTGAGGCATAAGACATTACAGGTCTGACTTAAAGTCCACTGAAGTCACTAGAAAGTCTCCAAAGTATTATAGATGGCATCCAGTCCAGGCTGTTGCTAATGGAGTGTTATTCTCTATAATGCATTTCCATTTAATTTTAAAAGCCTCAAAGAGCACGCTCCCAAGAGCATGCCTTAGGGTTACGAATGTCCATGTTTCTTTTTAATTGTACAAGAACATATCTTTCGCCTAGCAAGGCACTAAAGCCGCCCACAAAGTATGGCAGAAATTACTTTGCTCCTCAAAAATCAGTATTTTGCTCACTTGTTCCCTGCCACTTCTCTCCACCTCTGTTTGAACTGCTCACATTCTAGAATTGTGTCTTCCGCCTTCGTGTGCATGCAGGTCTGTCTCCACAAGTGACAGCAACGGGAGTCCAGACTAGAGCTTGGCCAGAATTGGGGAACTTCCTTTTCTTCAAAAAAATGTGCATGTAAGTTTTTGTGGCCAATCCCTTCTACGAACTTTACATCAGGACATTTTGATGGAGGCCAAACTTCAGGTGATTTTAATCTAATTTGCAGGAAGCATTTGCAAAACCCATGTTGTGTGAATTTCGGCACATGAAACAACCTGCAGGCCATTTCAGATAGAATATGCAGTGGTGGTGGTGGTCTCACAAGTGTAAATAGGCTTAAGGGATTAAACACAGGCCTGTAAGAGAAACTCCCGAATTCTATTCCCCACCCCTGCAAGTGACTAGCCTTAATAATAATATGCACTCAAATAGCACTTTACAAAATCTATTATTTATGAAGGGGGTTATTATTTCTTCCATTGGGCAGATTGGGAAACTGATAGTTGGGGAAGTTGATGTGCCCAAGAAAACACAGCATCTAGCAATGCAGCCAGGGATCCAAAGCAGACTGTACATAGAGATGACCAAACACTTTTTATTTTTGAAGGCAAGAATATCGGCATTTTTTGGCAGCTGTGAATGCTGGAATACTCTGGAGAAAAGTAGTTTAAATTACTTAAGAGCCTAATCTCCCACTCTGTTGCATCCAGCTACAAGGCAGTTGCTTCAATAAACTATCTGGTCTGATCCACAAGTCAAAGTCTGTCTTCTAAAAAGTGCAAGAAGCCTTCTGCTATGGGTTGATGGTGTCAACATTAAAAATAAATGTTAA